>NC_062285.1:130494150-130797180 GCF_902655055.1 Lutra lutra
GCTCTATCATCCTAGTATACTCCCCAGCACACTCACTCTCCCGTTCTGTTAGGCAACTATTTAACATTATATCCTTTCTTCTCACATTTTCAGTATACCCTCCCCCTCTAGATTCTCAGTGATGAAGACCTTGCTTCACTTGAGAAGCAACAAGAAGAAAGCTGCCAAAGCTCTCGCTACATCTACTCTTCCATCATCTGTCACGATACACTGTGTCTTCCCTCATGTTCCTCTGGATGAATTCTGCTCCTACCCATGGGGACCCTTCACTTGTGCTCCAGATGTCACTCTTTTAATAATTTTAGGACATTGCTCTACAAGTTTCTCCTCTCTCTCCCATATCAACTTTACTTTTATGGTTGGAATATTCCCATTGTCATTCAAACATGCTATTGTAATATCTCCCTAAAAGTAAAGCTCTTTTCTTGACCCTATATTCTCCTCCAATTACCACGCAATTTTTCTATTTACCCTCACAGCAAAAAGTCTATACTTCTGCTTCCTCTTTTCCTGAACTCACTCCCATCCCTCCACAGGTCAAGGTCTTCAGTGATCTCCACAATGCTGAATATAATGACCAAATTTCAATTCTCATTTTACTTTACCAAGCAGTTGAATTTGACATAGCTGATCACTCCACGTCTCTGAAACACTTTCCTCACTAGGCTTCTGAGACCCTGCCTTGATTCTTACCCAGTGCTTGATCTCAGTCATCTTTGCTGATTCCTTCTCATTTTCTTAACCTCTAACTTTTTAAAAAGATTTAATTTATTTTTTTTAAATTTTTATTTATTTTGAGAGAGAGAGCAAGAGAGAAAGAGCACAAGTGGAGGGGTGGGGGCAGAGGAGAAGTGGACTCCCCACTGGGCAGGGAGCCCAATGCAGAGCTCCATCCCAGGACTCTGGAATCATGACCTGAGCCAAAGGCAGATGTTTAACTGAGTCATACAGGTGTACCTTAATTTATTTGAGTGTGTGTGTGTGTGTGTGTGTGTGTGTGTGTGTGCATGCACTTGTGTGCATGTATTGGAGGAGGGGCAGAAAGAGAGTATCTTTAAGCAGACTCCCCACTGAGAGGAGTCTGATGTGAGGCTAGATCTCATGACCCATGAGATCATAACCTGAGCTGAAACCGAGACAACATTCAACCAATTGAGCCCCCAGGAGCCCCCTGACCTCTAAATTTTGAAGCACTGTTGTCTATACTTTTTTCTATTGACACTGTCTCCCACAGTGATCTCAGTCAGTCTTATGACTTCAAATATCATCTACATACTGATGATTCCCAAATTTATATCCCCAGATAATCCTCTTTCTCTACTCTAGATTCAGTTTCTCCTTTAACATCTCCACTTGATGCCTAATAGGCACTGCTAGTGAAATATGTCAGCAGCCAGCCCCTCTGCCCGTGCCATGCAGACTTCCTCATCTCAGTGAATGGCAACTTCTTTTATTCTATCAGCCCCAAAGCCTTGGTGTCACCTTTAGCTTTTATTTTTCTCTTATATCCCACATCTAACCCATATGCAAATTCTGTAAGCCACATGTTTAAAATAAAATCAGAATTGACTACATTCTACCATGTCTGTTACAACCCCGCTGGACCAAGTGTCACTACCATTTTTCTCCTGCATTTTTGCAATCATCTCTATCTTCTCTCTCTGTTTCTGCCCTTGCCCCCACCATTTTTCTCATCGCAAGCAGTGATGCTTCCTTCCTTCTTCCCTCACCCCGCCTTTCTCCCTTCCCTTTCCCAGAGGTTAAATACACATTTATAGGGCTGAATACCAATTAGATACTGGAATTGGATGGAATTGGAAAGAATATCAATTGGACTCTCTCTACATTTTTTTGCTCAATTCCTGTACAAATACATAGCATTCAAATAAATATTTACAAATAAGCTTGAAAGAATGAAAATCTGTATTTCATAGTCTTTTCAGAGGATTCTCATTTCTGGCTTCCAACTTCCCCCTCAAACTGGCATTCTCCAACAAAAGGGATTTGGACTATGTCCTTTTCATCCAGTTAGGGAAAATGGAAAGGGAAAACATAAACCTAGCTCACCTCACATAAAAAAGCAAGGCCAAACCAACCCACTCCTGCCCTATCATCCTGTGCCACCAGGTGGAGAAGGTCGATGTTCTTAAGCGATGACAGCCTTGTCCAGGGATTGACGTTCAGGAGTGCCCTAAAATATAAAGATGCCCTTCTACCTAAGACTCACATCCAGAGCTAGCCTCCAACCCTCTAACACTTGTGAACACCAGATGCTCCAGGCCTGCCTTCTGAGGTTGGGCCTGCCATGACTGACTCATACTCTATTTGGACCCATCCTTACAGTATCAGAAAAGACCCACACTGGTGAGAAACAACCCCAGATGCCCTCACAGTAATGTGGCCCTCCATCTTTCCCAATAGGTTACTTGCTAGCATTCCTATTCAATAAGCTGGCATTTGCTTACAAGAGATGAACACCATGACCAATCTTGTTTGTTTGGCAAGAGGGAGTGTGGGGGAAGGGATGGGGGCCTAGGGCCCAGCACCTGGCCATGGAGTCAGACAGGCCAGAAGAAGAGAACTATAGGAAAACACACCTGCTCAACAAGGAGAAGGCTGCCTTGTGACCATCAAAGTTGTGAACTAAGGCAATTGAAAGAAAAATATTTTGTTTGTAGGCTATTTATTTTAAAGTAATTTAGAAGCACCCTGGAGCTTTCAAATGTTAACGTGAATGCCATTCTTCTGTTTAAAGCCCTGCAATGACTTCCCATCTCACTCTGATCAAAAGAGAAATTCTTAAGGATGAGCTATAAGGTCCTACACCATCTGCCCCTCCCCACCCCTATCCTATCTCTGATCCTACCTCCTGCCCCTCCCTCTTACTCCCTCTGCTCACTTGTTGCTACTTGAACACACCAAGGACATCTCCATCTCAGGGCCTTTCCACCCGATATTCCCCTAGTCTAAAAACTCTTCTAGATACTCACATGGCTCTCTCTTTCTGCCTTTATTCATGTGTCAGCCTCATCAGAGAGACCTTCCCTCACCCAGTTAACACTCCATATTCCCCAATTAATATGTGTATGGCCCAAATCAAGGTTCTTAAGTGTTCTGTATCTCTGTTTTCTCCTCTACAAGGTGGCTATAAGAAGTGCACCCATAAGAATGCAGTGAGGATTAAATGAGTTAATCCATGTAAGGTATATAGAATAGTGCCTGGCACATAGTGAGTGCTCAATTAAATGATGGCTATTATTATTATTAATGTTATTGTTATTTTGTGCAACTAGTTCTGGCCTCCTGAGGTTGTTCCCCACATAGATGTTAAAATTCTGAAAACTGAGTATCAGGAAGAAAAAGTTCACCCACACAAAGATGGAGAAGACACTAGAAGCGGCCTTTTAACTCCCGAGTCAGGCAAACCCCTGGGACATCCTTCATAATTCCTGTTATACAGTGGACTCTTCCTTGGACAGCAGAAACAACAATACTAAGTGTGAAATGGTCTCCAGAACCAAGTCTGCCAGCCACAGATATTACACTAGTTACCTGACCTTTCTGAACTTCAGTTTCCCTTCTGTGAACTGAAGATAACATCTGTCTAACCCTCCTCACAGGGGAGGGTCACATGTCATACTGATCCTCAGAACTCTGATGCCCCTACTTGGTGTACCTGATTAGCCATTTCAAATATTCCACGAAAAGATGAACAATATCCTTTGTTCATTTTCAAGCCTATGGAGTGTGCAAAAGGATGCAGAGTCCACATGGAGCGGAACCCATGGGCTTGTATGGGGTTTATTCATTTCCCAGGGCAGATAGTCATTGATCACTATGTTTGTGCTTGTCTTACCAACCAAGGAGGACACCTGGAAATGAACATATCTCTGTTTCCACGATCAGACTTTGAAAGGGGAGACAGAGTACAATTCTTAGCAAGCTGCTGCTTGGGGCAGTTTGTCTTGGGAAGAGTGGCTGTTTGCTAGGAAGGATGGAATAGGATGCCTGGACAGCAGTTTCATCCCAGAGAGGATGGGGCAAATTCTCCTGGGGCATCTGGAAAGGCCATTGAGCCTGCAAAATAAGGTAAAGAAAGGGTCCTACACTAAAAAACAGAATTTGTCCACTGAGAACCTCTTTCATTCTTTCTGTCCCTGAAGACAATGCAGGGCATAAAAGTAGGATCAGAGGGTCAAAAAATGTTGCAGATGTTGGTGTTGTTTTATTATTATTTTTTTGCAAGGGGCAGGGGGAGGGGTGAAGAAGACATAGGCTGTCCTAGGAAGTATATAACAAAATGGAGAACCCTGGAGTGGGCCAGATGCAGATGAAGAATGAGACACGGGGCCTCCAAAAGGCACATCAGAGGGTGGGAGCTAACCAGTCTGGGAGTGGCTTCCCTATCCTTCTAGAACAGGGTCAGCCTACTTTGTAAAGGGCCATGTGATAGGCTGAAAAATGGTCTTCTAAAGATACCTACTTCCTAATCCCTGAAATTTGTGTTTTCTTATTGGGAAAAAGGGTTTTTGTAGATGTGATTAAGTTAAGGATCCCAAGACAGAGAGATTATCCTAGATTATCTGGGTGGGCCCTAAATGCCATTACACATATCTTTATTAGAGGAAGGCAGAGGGAGAATTAACACTCACATGCAAGAATGTGTGTGTACGGTTGCTCCCCGCCACCACCCCGAAGGCCATATGAAGATGGAAACAGGTTGGGGAGACGCAGCCCCAAGCCAAGAAATGCTGGCAACAACCAAGAACTGGAAGAGACAAAAAAGGAATTCTCCCCTAGAGTCTCCAGAGGGGGCTCAGCCTTGCAGACACCTTGGTTCCAGCCCACTGATACTGATTTTGGACTTCTGGCTCTTGGAAATGTGAGAAGACTAATTTCTGTGAGAGGACTAACTTCTGTGTTTAAAGACACCAGTCTGTGGTATTTTGTTATGGCAGCTCTAGGAAATGAACATACTCATTACCTTAATAAATCCTCAAAGTAACCATGGGGTAATGAAATCTGATCATTTACTATGTGCCGGATGGTTTTCATTCATATTTACAACAGCTCAAGGAGGCAGATATTGTTACATTTCCATTTTACAGATGAGAAAACTGCAGCCCAGAGAAGACATCTAACTCTCCTAAGGTAACACAGCTTCGCCTGGTTGAGCTGGCCTTTGAACACAGGGGTCCGGTTCCAAGTTCCATGTCCTGGCCACTTTGTGGTGAGCTCCGTGCCCACACTGGTGCTCCTTCTACTGAGCCACATGGCCATGAGTCTTTGGTTCCCACCTTTCCTCTGTATTACCCTAAGTGGCCTCCTCTGGGATCCTGTGAGGATCAGATGGGACAGAGGACATGGAAAGTGTTTGGCTGTAAAGGGCAGTCCAGATGGAGGCATAAGAACTCAAAGGGGAGCCCTGGCAGTAGAAGTCATCCCATGACCCACCAGCACATCCACAGGGGTTTCTAGACCCAGAAATGGCCATGGGTGACCTCACAGATGTCACCACCCAGAGCCACTCAAGATGCCGACCACGCAGGTGATCACTGGACGTCAGGATATCAGCTCTTCAAGCCTGAGTCTGGCCTTGCCCCGGCTCATCAGCACCTCCTCCCACCTGCCTTCTCTGTACTTTTCAAATTCAGACCAAACCTTCCCAGAATCATAGAGTTTCTTTTGCTGTAACAACTCCTTTAGTCCACAGAGAAGTAGATATGAAGTGATGGACCTGAGGCCACACAGCTAGTATGTTCTATCCAAAGTGCCTGTGGATTTCGGTATTCTAGCTCCTCCTTCATTCCAGGCAGCTGGGAATCCCAGAGGAAAAAGCAGGCATTGGGGCACATTAGCTTTCGTTTCATGGCCTGGAGTCAGCCCAACCCTCCTTTTACTGATTATCATTACACAGAAATACTGTTGCTCCCAACGCTCTGGGAAGACCCCAACCTCCATGAATTTGTTGGTGCCCAAGATGCCCACCATTCAGTCACCCAGGCATCCAACATCCACTAGATTTGTTGAGTTCCTTTGTGCCAGGGACTGTGCTAATGCTTGAGATAAAAAGAATAAAAGAGTCTCTCTCCCAAAGAAACTCACAAATTAATGGGAAAAGAGACAAGAAAATAAATAATTGCAGCATTCTGAAACTCATGCACTAGCAATTCACATTCATTTCTGCCATTTTCTTGTAACAGTTTACTATTAATATTTATTTAGTATTTTCTTTGCATTGACTTTTTTTTCCTTGTAAGTGCCAGCTTTGGGTTTATCTCAGCAATAATATCCATGAATTTGTGGATTTAATTTGCTAGTTAAATTTTTTTTTATAAAGATTTTATTTATTTATTTGACAGACAGATCACAAGTAGGCAGAGAGGCATGCAGAGAGAAAGGAAGGGAAGCAGGCTCCCCGCTGAGCAGAGAGCCCGATGTGGGGCTCGATCCCAGGACCCTGGGATCATGACCTGAGCCGAAGGCAGCGGCTTTAACCCACTGAGCCACCCAGGCGCCCCTGCTAGTTAAATTTTTTATACTACATAATGTACTGAAAAATTAATGTAGATAAAAAAGTTCATGGGGACACTGCCTGAAACCTGTGGGAACTACTAAATTACTGCAAAGGGTGATATCTGCTCCAGTACAGCACATATCTAGTCTGCAGGCTGCCAGATCAAGAGGAAAATGCTTTTCTCCTATCAAGTTCTGGCTGGTCAAGACACATTAGGGTTAATGGTTTGATAAACAGCATCTCAAGGCAGGAAGTTTTATGGCAGGAAGCAGATAATTCTTTGCTTTCAGCCTAGGATCTTAGAAGCATTAACTTCTCAATGTTCATGCCATCTGAGGGAAAGACAGGCCATTCTTGTCTCCAAGTTTCTAGAGACTAAAGGCAAAGGGGATCTGTGATGTAAGACCACATATTTCAAACTTCTGCTTCCAACAGACCCAATGACAAATGACATTCCTGCAGGAGACATTCTCATGGGTTTACACTGGGTGGAATGTAATCCCCAGGGCTTCCATTTAACTGTAGCCCCACCCAAGAAAGCACGTCAAAAAAATGTAAGAGGATGACACCACTATAAAGATAATCTTGAGCACGCATGTATCTTAAAAAGGAAGTAAAAAACAAAGTCTAGGACTGCAACCATGAATAACAAAATTTTACTTGTAACACTCCCTTGCAGACAAATGGAATATACTAGTGTATTGGGGTGCTAATTTCCTTCATTAATTTACTCCACAAATGTTTGCTGTGCCAAGCCTGTGTTAAACAGTGGGGTTACAGTGATGGCCCAAGATAGACATCTCTATCTCCATGTGGTTAGTGAAGGAAATTGATGTTAATCAAATAATCAACCAGATAAATGGACAATGTGATGTGTACTACACAAAGAACTGCTATACAGTGCTGTCTTGTAACCGTGGATTCTGATCTGGTCCTGGAGGTCCCAGGAGGGAGGCTGCCCTAAGAGAATGACAATGGCAGAGAACTAAGGATGTGAGGCAAGGAATCACTAGTTACTCCTCATTAAGTTTCTTCCACGAGCTGGATGCTGCCCTAGTTAATCTTCGCATTGACTCTCCAAAGTGGGCATTATTATTCCCACTTAGCAAGAGAGGGAACCTGGACACAGAGAAGGGCAATGACTTACCCAAGGACACACAGATGGGGGTGGCAGAGCTGGGAATCAAACCGAGGTCTGTGAGACACTCACACTATGCTTCCCTCCCACCCCCATCCCAGGCCCCTAAGACATACTGCCTCTCCAGGAAATATATTAAATAGGAAAAACTGTACCAGCTGTATTGCCAGTGATAATTTTGCAGATTACAGCTGTGATGTCATCTATATCAACCCCTTCAATCCTCAGTCCCGGCCATGATACAAGTTGGCAGGTAGTGGTAGCTCCATTTTGCAAGCAGAGTACCAGGGCAGAGGAGGGAAGCAAGGCAGAGGAAGCCGGAACCAAGAGCTCCCTCTTAAGGTTAAGGCTGTGCAAACCTCTGCCTTCTGTTGGCAGCTTGGTCGAGTCCAACCCCAGAGTGGGGTGCCCTGACCAAACTCCTGAAGCCTTCTGCCTTGAATTCTGTTTTCCTTTGCCTACCTGCCTGGGTTCAGATTAAGCAGCTGCCAGCTCACTGGTGTGGGACACTGCAATTGGTTTGTGCTTTGCTGAGCTGGGCTGAAATTGCATGGGCTGCAGCTGGCCCCAGGGGGGATGAGGAAGCAAGAGAGCTGGGAGTGTCCGGAGTGTGTCCTGGGGAGTAAAATCCACAGATGACCAGGCTATGGCTGTACAAAGGGATCCGTGCCTGACAAGGCCACTAAAAGGCCTCCGAGCAGTGCACCACCAGCCGCTCTGGTTTCTGTTTCCCATCTCTGCACGCCTTGCATTTTGCACCTAAATGTTAGGTAAGAATCACTGGCCAAGTCTCATCAGAAATCACCGGAAATTTCTGTCCCCATCTCCACCCTTGGAAACCTCACCACAAAGAGTTTTGTAATCCACCAAATACCCTGCAAATGGGAGGAATTACAACTTGACCTCAAATATTTACTGTTTTCATTACTGCCTAAGAGGCTGGGCACTACAATTACACTTCCTGTTCAGAATCCTGGATCTCCAATTTACCAGCATCATGACCTTGGACAAGCTATTGAACTTCCCGTGCCTCAGTTTCTTCATCCTTCAAATGGAAGTAATAATATTAACCACACCATAGGGGCGTTATTATGAGGATTAAATGCTATAATGTGTGTTAAGCACTTTATAGTATCTGGTCTAATAAACACTTGATGAGAACTAGCTGCTATTCTAATTATTAGTTATTGCTTCTATTTCTTTTCTCCCCCCCTCCCTACCTCCTTTCATAAACTGTCTTTTAATTGTATAAGGCGCTGGAACTACCAAGACATGTAAGACCCAGTTGCTCACAGTCTTGCCTGTGGTCCCATAGCCAGAAAGTGGACTAGTTTGGAAGACAAAGCTAGGGTCTTGTTCTTTCCTCAAGCCTCTCTCCTCCTCCCTCTCACTCTTCTGGTACCTAGCATGATGCCTTTCCCATGCACCTGCTCAGTCAATCCTTGAGGGTCCAACCAGGTCATGGTTCAGAGCACAAGTCTTACAGTAAGACTACAAGTGTTGGCATCCTGGCTCTGCCACTGATGGGTTGTGTGGCTTTGGGCAAGTTACCCTACCTCTCTGGGTTTCAGTATCCCTACTTATCAGGGAGATTATGATACTGTGTTTGCCCCACATGGCTGGTGATGGGTTGATGTGGGGCTAAGGCACAACTGTTATTTGAAGGTTTCCTGGGTCTTTTTCTGATGCATTTTCCTTTCTCCAGGGGGCTGTCTTGGGATTCTTAGGCAGAGATTTAAAGTTCCTAAAAGATCTGCAGCAGAATACATTTCCCTCCCTCCTTTTCCTTTTCATTCTCTCTCTTTTTTTCCCTTTTTTTTCCTTTTCATTCTCTTGAAGAATAGCTTTCTTTTTTTAAACAGAACAAAAAAGCATCAGTGAAAAACTCTACTTCACAGCAAAGCTTTTCCCATCATGAGTTCTCCCCTTCCTATTTTCACAAAGGTTGGGCTTTTTCCCCCCCTTTAAAACTATTTCTGAAGGCAAATTCCCTGATAAGAAAGAAAACAAATGGATTTTCAGGTCTTGTAGTTCCAACACAAAAAATCTGGCTTCGTTTAGTCTATGGATCTGGGCTCCAAAAGATGTTTAGGAGTTAGTTGTTCCTATTCTCCAGGATCTCCCTAGATCCTCCAAAAGGACCAGTGGGACCAGAATTGGTCTTTTCCAGTAAGGTGAGGAGTTTCGTGTAAGTTCACAGCAGAGGCTGAGCCCCTGATACTTTTGTCCTCTGCTCCCTTCCTACGCTGGCTGAACTCACATCGGCCCTAAGACCTAATTCCTCTTTTACTTCCTCCTGTGAGCATGGTCTATATAACCTGAATGCTTGGTCTAGGAGTTTATGGCGGGGTCTGGGGCCTTGAAACAGGCCAGTATGGGAAATAACAGACCTATAGCCTCTGTTGAAGGGACAACAGGGAGTGCTGGGGATTGTGGTGTGCAGAAGCACATTTGCCCAGCAGAAGTGCTCCTCAGCACCTGTTTAGTATGCCCTGGCAAAGTGGACTCAGAGCTTCTGGTTTTTCAGGAGAAGTTGGAAATCTGAATTTTTCTGAAAATTTGCCAATTACATAAAAAAAAGAAAAGAAAAGAAAAGTGAGCATAAACCAAAGAAAATCCATTGGTGGACCAAATCTGGCCTTCAAGTTGCAGTTTAAAAATCTTCTTTAATCCTCTTCTTTAAAGACAGTTTAAAGGATATCTTGCCCAGCATTCTTTACTATTCAGGAATCCCCTCCACACTATCTTTGAGATATGGTTGGGCAGCCTTCAGTTGAAACACCTCTCACTCCCCCATGACTTGGAGATCAAACTTCATCAGAATCCACAGCTTTACTTGCTTTTTATCATCATAAGCTCCAAATCTACCACTTAATAACTTCTAACCTTTGGTGCTGAAGTCTTTTAGGTAGAACTCAACCTCATCTTCCAATGACTGACTGTTCTTCCTAGGCATGAACCGTGGAAGCAGATTGCTTTGGTTCAATTCTCAGCAATACTATTTAATAGCTGTGTCACCTTGGCATGTTGCTTGAACTATCAGTGCCTCAGTTTTCTTACCTGTAAAATAAGGATAACAGTATCTACCTTATAGAGTCATATGAAGGTTAAGTGAACTGATCTACACAAAGTCTTCAGTGTTTGTCAATATTATTTTCTTCTTCCCCAGGTTAAACATTTCAAGTGCTTTCAACTGTTCCCTGTACCCAGGTTTCCCAGGGCTTCCAACACTCTGTCTGATCACTCTGTTTGGAGGGTGAACCAGTGTGGCTCCCATGATCCCCTCCTCCTGGTTTTCCCATTCTTACATAACCCCTCCCCACCCTTGAGTATGGGCAGGGTCTGTGAAAAGCTTCCCACCAATGGAATATGGCAAAGGAGAAAGGATGTATGTGATTATGTCTGCATGACCACAGTGTATAAGATAGCAATGCCTGTCTTAGGAGGAGATGCATTCCTGTTGACTTTGAAGAATCAAGTTGCCATATAATAAGCTGCCTATAGGGTCACATGGCAAGGACCCAAGGGTGAATGCCAGCCCATAGCCAGAGAGAAACTGGGAACTGAATGTTGCCAATAATCGTGTGAGCAAAGGAGTACATTCTACCTCCCTGGGCTAACATCTTGACTATGGCCTTGCAGAGGACCCAGCAAAACAAGGCCTGGACTCCTGACTTGCAGAATCCATGAGATAACAAATGTGTGTTGTTTGACGCAAGCCACTAAAGGTGGGATAATATCATTGTGCAGCAAAAGGTAACTAAAACAGTCAACCATAGTAACTTTTCCACATTCACCCTACTTTGGAAATTCAAATATGTCAGTGGCCTACTGGAAACAGGAGTTCCTGAAATTGAACAGCAGATCACAGAAGGCATTATTTGCATGCTGTATGAGTGTGGCTGTGAAATAATGTCAGATCTCTTCCAATTGGTGTTAGAGAACAAAGGCACCTGTTCCTATGAGAGCAAGGTGGGAGCCCCTACTGCTGCGCACAAAGTACCGGGCTGGATGTCGGGAGGCAGAGGACTCATGTCCCCCTTCTGTGCTGCCTCTGAACCAGACCTGCTCTTCAGCTCCAGGAATGATTACTTGGGGTGGGTGATACCTGCAGCTCATCTCTTTTCCTCCTAATTCTCTTTTCTTCTTGTGCTAATTTTCTCCATGAAAAGGGAGTCAGAGGAAGAAAAAAAAAAAAAAACCAACAGGTGACCTCACCTGTTAAAACTGGAGGGGATGCGAGGGAGCAGCCAGTACCACTCCATGTAATGGATGGTTCTACCAGACCCCACGGCTCATACGTGGCAGAGCCAGGGCTGGAACCATGCCTTCGAACACCAGCTCTCTTCTGTCAAATTAAAACCTGTCATCTTCATAATTGGGAGTAGTAAGAGGTTGCCATTGTGGAGTTTTGGAGACATGTGCTGTCAGAGGGTTCTCTCCTTATGTTCTCTTTGCTTTTGGGAAAATGAACTTGCTTCTCTGAACCTCAGTCTCTTCATTTATTAAATAAGGCCAATGACACCTGCTTCACAAGTTCAGGAAGGCTGATGGGATAACATATGGAAAATGCATGGCTCCAAACACATGGCAGAGAAGGGCATGCTCCCATCACTGTGTTCTTATGGGAGGATTTAAAACTCTCACACATCCTAGCTTGCAGTCACTCATAAGGAGAACATCTACTGAGCAGTGAAATTGTGTCTGATATTTTCCCAGAAGGCATTTTCTTAGATTAAAAGTATCTAGTCGAAGTTTTTTTTTTTTAACTCATCCGAGAAGTCTTCTCTTGTTACCCCGACTAAAGGAGTTCCCTGCATGCTCCCTAGCTCCCAGTCACTCGTCTTTACCTTCTTCATGGCACTTACAACTGAAATGTTTCATCTGTTTGTTCCCATGTCCAGTGTCGGTCTCCATCATGCAAATATGGGCTCGAAGGCCAGGGACTGCACCTGTCTTGCCTGCTGCTGTATCTCAGTACCCAGAGCATGGTCAGACCCAGCATAGGTGCTCAGTAAATAAGGGCTGAATCAATGACAGCACCTGTCTTGTTATTTTTATGAGAATTGGCCTGAAAGGGGAGGAGAAATCCAAGGAATCCAAACAACTTCAAAGAAGAAAAGAACCAAAGCATTCTAGCAAAACAATGTCCCATTTACATACTCTGCACTTTTACTTTCCATGTTCTGAGCACAGTGCTGAGCCGTCAAATGGGGTGTCTCATGAATTCTCCCATTGGTCTTATGAGTTAGGTGCTCTTAGTGTCCTGCATTTATAGATCAGAAAGCTGAAGTGCTGAGAAGTGAAATCTTCTGCATAAATGCATACAGTTAGTGACAGGTAGAGTTGAGGTTTGGAATGCAAGCCCCAGGGGCTGATTTCCAGAGGCTGACTTTCTCTGGACTTCAAAGCTGATAGCACCCTTGCATTTAGAGAATGAACACTGAAATATTTAGAGGTAAAGAGGCATCATCTCCACAGCTTACTCTTGAATTGTATATGGGTGTGTGTGTGTGTGTGTGTGTGTGTGTGTGTGTATCCAAGCGTGTGTGAGAGAGAGGGGAGGAAGAAGTGAAGGAGGGAAAGAGGAAATGCAGTATATGTTAACACTTGGGGAATCTGGGTGAAAGGTCTCCGGCAATCCTTTGAACTAAACTTGCAACCTTTCTGTGAGTTGGAATTATATCAAAATAGAACACCTCTGAAAGAGCCAATGGTGGGAAGAAGATACAACTTGTGTCACGATAAGGAAGGTGCAGATCCTGTTTAGTGAGAATGAAGTCGAGTGGGAGGAAGACTGGAGCAGACCCCGAGGCTTAAAAGGCCCGGCTGGGTGGTCAGGCTTTCTCAGGGACCTTGAGGTCCCTGAGATGACCCTCAGGGACGCAATGTTGAAACAGTGATAGGAGCAGTGGTGACATTCTCAGTTAGCCATGTTTTGCCCATCCTCCAATACCCCTGAAGTCTTTAAAAGTCAGTTTCTTAATCCAGCTGCTTATTCCTGAAGTTACCCCCAGGCAGGCACAGGCCCATGGTCAGGGACAGCGAGCATCCTTCCCCCAAGGTATGACTTCCACTCCAGTGATCCATGGGGACAACAGCCTTGCCATCCCAGGGTGTGAAAAAGATGCTGAAGTGTTGGGCTTTCACACAGTCATGTAATTGTCCCCCGAGGAAGCAAAAGCAGAAACTCTCTGCATATTCCAGATAGTACCCAGAGAGGATAATGAATGCATCCAAAGTCACACAGGTCGCAAGACTTAGATTAGAACACCAGTATCATGGGTCCCCTTCAAGAACTTACATTCTTATTTCTTGGTGCCACCATCATTATACGACTAAAGGGCTAATAGTTAGCCTTGAGTCCTGGTTCCTTCTCTTGAAATATAGACACTATCTTTCCACTATTTTCTAAAGTAGATGTCCATGGGGGAAGATTGTGCATACTTATCCCAAAACAAGGATTCTGCCATTAGGCAGAACTTGGTGACATCAGTTCCTAGGGGATGACCTTGGACAAATGACTTAATCTCCTTGAGCTTGAGTTTTTGCATCTGGAAGATGGGGACAATGACATCTATCTTACTGAGTTGTTGCAAAGATCCATTATCCTAATAGATATTGACGAAACACTGATCTAGGTGTTACAGATATATCAGTGGACAAGACTGATGAGGGCCCCACCCTCAAGTAACTTCCATTCTAGTTGGAAAAGACAATGGATAAACATATAAACAAATAAGGTTTTTCCAGATAATGATAAATACTGAAAAAAAAATCTGAAAAATGGGACGATGGGAGCCATGAGTGACTGGGGATGGTTGTGCTACTTCAGCCATGGCAGATATCTCCAAGAAGGTGACAAACGTCTGAGCTGGAAGCTGAATAAGAAAGAGCTGATGTTGGCAAGACATGGGGAAGGCCTAGGGAGGAGGCAGGAGAGCCCTGGAGCAAGGACGATGCTCAGCTTGGTGAAAGGATGCTCCCAGCAAGGCAGGAACACTGTAAACTTGTGAGAGGGTGGGGGACATAAGGGCAATGAGAGCAGGGACTACAGCACACTGGGTTTGAAAGGGTGAAGCATTTGGAATTCATCTTAAATGCACTAGGATCTATAAAGAGTTTTAAGCAGAAGAATGACATCTGATTTTTCATGTGTATGAAGGCAGATAATATATGCGATGTTATGAGTCTGGAACCTGGCACAGTGTAGATATTTAATAAAGTATCATTGTTTATCATTCCTAGGCAGCACCACTAATCATTATAGACTTCTAGAAGGTGGGTGGTCTGTGCATATCTTCATTTAAGGTGGTGCATCTGGATGCACCTGCCCAGAGGAGGGGGAGAGTAGCAGGAGCTACTCCTAGCTGCACTGACTTCCTCCCTCCCCCCTGCCACACTCTCCACCCCAAGGCAGATGTCAGCCAGGCCAAGGGGCAGCCAGGGTAGGATCACTGGGCTCCCCTCCATCTGGCTCTAGCTCCAGGCCTCCAAGCCGCCTTCACGTTGCTGTAAAAATGCAAAGCATTTCAGCCATTTTAATTACTGGGCGTTGCATAAGCCAGCAACCAGTTCATACAAAGGAACAACAGACAAAAAAATGACTTTTCAACATGCCTTCAGCCTCTCCCATCGTCTCCCCCTGAAATTGCCTCCAATCACTGGCTCCCAGGCCTTGAAAAGCACTCCAGGTATGTGCAATCTCTTTCAGAGTTTGTTGATGTGACATCAAGATCTTTTTTTCTCTAAATACTTGAGGAAGAGGCAGTTCCAGCTACCTTCAAGCAGTTTGGAAAGTTACTGGTCATATCCCTACTTGACATGTTAAGACTATTATAGGGGAACCATATCATATACACTGAGAGCTTCGTTATAAAGCAAAGTTCAGCATGTGGTGGGTCTGTCTAGGGACCAATCAGGGGGCTTTTAGTTTTTAAAATTCCAAAATGACCTCATTATAAGGTACTCCCAACACATGAACCCTAAACAGAATATTCCGGTAATGCTAGGATGTGAAGAATTTCTTAAAAATTTGTAATATGATTAGAGAAGTTTCCAAGTTTCCTAATTCTGACTTTCAGTGATTTTCTCAGTACTTCTAAAACTCTTCCTTCACTAATAATTTAATCTACCAGTTTTATGGAGGACCTACTGAGTGTCAGGCTTTGGGCTAAGTGCTCAGAAGAGAAAACTCAATTCACCTCTGTCATTAGCTCACTTTCTAAGAGGGAAAATGCCACCGAAACGAACAGTCCTGAAGTACTGTAGTGAATATCAAGTCAGAGTTCATCCTGTATGGGTGGCACCGAGCTTGGGTGGAAGGAAAGGCCACTTGTAAGAGATGATGCCTAATAATAAAATTGTCTTAATATTAATACTGACAGTGGTCATTCATTGATGGCTGACACTGTGTCAGGCATTCTGCTAAAGCCTTTCCACGTATCATCTTGATTATTCCTCACAATTCTGTGAGATAGACACTTAATGCTGTCCTTACTTTATTAGTTGGGAAAATTGAGGCACAAGAAGATTACTTGTCCAAGAATGTACAGCTAAGAAATGACAGTGGTGTACAGGTGAATATTTACCAACCAGCTCTCCAGGACAATAAGCCTGACTTGTGGCATCTGCCGATTGCTGTGGCATAAATGTTCCCATCATGGCCAATTTTAAGTCACCAGTGGATGTCACTGGTAGCAGCTCACCATGATACAATAGTTCCACTGCAGACACAGTAGGTGGACATAGCCTCAAGACCATAGATTAGAGTATAAAATGAAATAATTAGGAAGTGATGACTTTTAAGTATTCATTACCACATTTCTAATATAACTTGTTTGATTATAAGTCGATATAATTAAATTTTTAATAATGGCTGTGTTTAACGACTGACTTGAAAAATTCCAGAAAATCTAACAACTGGGCTCTCAGGAGCCAGGGTGAGCTGGTTTCATCATGCCTTTCGGTGTTTCAAAGCCCACTCTTCAGCCCTGGACAAGTAAGAGATAGCCAGGGGAGAGGAAGAAAGGCACTCCATGGCAAGGGAACAGCAGAACAAAGACCTAAGACATGGATATGAGAACAGAGCAACAATACCATTTAGTGTTTATAAAATGTTTTCGACTGTCCATCAGAGTACAGAGAGGTGATGAGATGTTCAGCATTGGACTCTGAACTTCAAATTCTGGTTCCACCACTTATTAATTGTGTGGTCTTGGCTAAGTTGCTGAACCTCTCTGTGCCTCAGCTTTCCTTTTTGTAAAATGGGCATGATAACAGCCCCTACCTCATAGAGTTGTGGAAGTTAAGTAGATTTGTATCTATCAAGTACATAGAACAGGGCCTGCAAATAGGAAGTGCTCAGGTTTTAATTACTTAGTCCTTGAAAAATACCTCTGTGAATTAGATGTTTGTCTTCCCATTATAGAGTATAAATATAAGCTAGAGAGAAACTTGGTAGATGGACAAGATGGGACTTGAACAAGTGTTCTGATCCACCAGCTTCAGTGCTCATCCTAAGGGCTGGAAATCACACTGAACCCACTGAATATTATTCTCCAGGAGGGTCTACAGAGGTGCTCCCCTGTCCTACTACGTGTCTCTTCCAATAGAGGCTACATCTGATTCATGTTCTCACACCCTTTGATCTTGGGTACAAGGTGTTCTGGGAAAGAAGACACAATGGCGACAGGCACTAGGTGTCTGCCATTTGGTATACTTGTTACTTTCTGCATGCTCACCTTCCCTGGGAAAAAGGAAGCTAGTGGGGTGGTTAAGAGCATAAGCTCTTGAGCCAGGCTGCTCTGGCTACGAATCCCAGCACTGCAGCGTCCTGACCATGTCACGTTGAGCAAGTTACATAAGCTCTCCGTACCTTTGTTTCCATATCTGAAAACAGGGAGGGTGAGGATAATTCCATCTACCTCACAGTTTTTGCTATGAATTAATATATGCAAACTGCTTAGAAGAACTTGTTGCACCCAGTAGGTACTCTGTAAGAACTCACCATTATTACCATTTTTTTGTTATTGTTGTTGTTTTCTTTTCCTCTTCCTTTTACCTCATCCCTTCTTTGGGTATTACTTACATGGTCAAAGGGGATATGGGAACATGCTCAACCTTAATCAATCCAGATCATTAGACAGCAGGTTGCTTGAAGGCAGAGGCCTCATTCACCCCTACACCTATAGGGTCACACTCTGGCGCATATAGGTTCTCAGGGAAAATTTATCATGTGCCAGATACTGTGCCAAGTGCCTTACTCACCACACCTCCTTGATATTCATGAAAATCCTAGGAGGTATGAATCTCCCTTCCATTTTACCACTAGACATGTGAGGCTCCAAGAGGTTAAGGAACTTGTTCAAGGTCACGGTGAAAAAGTGAAGGATGAAAACCCAGTTTTACTGATGTCACAGGCCTTGGTCCTTGACCCCTTTGTCAGTCTCCTCCCAAAGTATTTCCCTGAGAAGTTTCAAGAGATCATAAAGTCTAACCTCCTTGGTTTTACTTTTGAAGAAAGGGGGTTCATGGATTTACTTATAGTCACCCAGATATGGTATGTTGCAGAACTGGAAGAAAAACCTGGCACAATGCCTCAATCTAGTGCTTGAAATTTCAAGAGGATATGAAGCCATAGGCAATGGCTGTTAAAAACGTACCGAGCAATATTCTATCAGCTTGCTTCTAGATTCAGGGCCCTTTCTTTGTAATACAAATGTAATGTTCCTATGGAATCCATCCAAATTCTGAGTAAGAAAGGGCACACCTACACCCGCAGAAATTGCCTGCTCTGTGATTGCTCCTGCCTTCTCTCCACTGCTAACCAGGCAAAACAAAAGAAGCATCTCACATGCCAGGTGATAAAAGTCCCTCTCCAGCCCTCAGTAGGAGGTACTGTGACTCCTTCTGCTTGGTTCTAACAATGATCATGAGCTCTGAGCCCTCAGAGAGAACCCAGAAGACAAAGAGGAAATTATTAGCACTTCCAAAGTCCTGATGACCCTGAGGGTATAGCGATTTTCAGGCTCCAGAAATAGCATTGGTTTGGAAAGAGACCCCTGGGTCTGAATCACAGCTTTGCCTCTATCATGCTTGTAAGAAACTGAACATGCACTTAACTTCTTTGGGCCTCAGTTTTCTGTTTTTTCTTTTACCTTTTGACCCTCTCCCCTATTTCTTCCTACCCCAATATGTGTCCCATTCCCTCTATCAATTAGTTGATTTTTTGTTTTGTTTGCTTTTAAATTTCACTGATAAGAGAGATCATATGGTATGTGACTTTCTCTGACTTGTTTCACTCAGCACAATACCCTTGGGATCCATCCATGTTATTGCGTATGGGAAGATTTCTTTCTTTTTTATGGCTGAATAATATTCCAGTGTGTGTGGTAGGGGGGTGTGTATGCTACAATTAATTTATCCATTCATCCATCAGTGGACACTTAGGTTGTTTCCATGTCTTAGCTGTTGTAAAAATGCGGCAGTGAACACAGGAGTGCATATATTTTTTTGAGTTATTGTTTTTGCCTCAGTTTCCATAACCATAAAACAGACATAAAATAATACCTATTATCAAGGGTTGTGAGGATTGAAGAAAATACTGTATTGGAAATGACTCATTCATAGTTGGTACTCAACTAATGTGAGTCCCCTTCCCTTTTTCTTATCTTAGAAATCTTTTTCAGCTTACCATATTACAGATGAATTACATAGTTCAGCTTACCATATTACATATTACAGGGCAGGGAAATAATTATTTATACTCAATTAGAGAAGACTGGATGATGGGAAGATGATGAAGTACTAAAGGGTCTGATTTCTTGTCTTGCCTTTGTCAATAATCCAGTGTGACTATATAAATGCCCAGCTCTCTGGGCCTTTTTCCATATCTGAAAATGAGAGGGTTGGATTTGATGACCTACAGTTCTCCTAGCTCTTACCATAATATGGGTTCCCAAGCATATTCCCACTCCCTTGTTGGGTGATCCAGTGCTGTGATTTCACAGCACACTTGATCCTCCTGTTGTAGTCTGTACGACCCACTCTTGTTTTCATGTCTTTCTCTCCCATGAGACTGGGAACTCCTTGAGGGCAGGACTGTGCCTTGTTCACTGTTAGATCTCCAGCACCTAGTGTGGAGCAGTGGACACTTAATTAGCATCTGGGGGAATATCTGTAGGAAGCAAGGATGAAAGGAGAGAATCCTGTTCCTTTCCTCCAAAGACCTGATAATCACACCACGACAAACAAGTTGTGAGGCAAATAAAGATTGTCGGTGGAGCAATGTTAATGAAGAGTCCACCCACAACTTGGAAAGAAGGCTATTTATCTTCTGAGCTCTGAAGTCATAAATTCACACACCACACATGTGCTTGGCCATCTGTAGTAGCAGACTGAGACACAGTAAGGGGAACATTCAAAATCTAGAACCCGAACTAGTTGGCTGGAAAGAATCATTGAATGGTGACTATAATCTAAAACACAGAAATCAAATGGATTGTAAGATCCCCAGAGCAGAAAAAGTCTGGGTGGAAGAAGGGAAGAGTGGCAAGTTTGGAGAAGAGAAATGGGAAGACCAAAGATTCCAAAGTTGGCAATGTGTGTCTGGCATTGTTAACTTCTAGCAAGAGGGGCTCTTGCCAGTGGGTGTGAACATTATCACTCCCATGGCAAAGCCTTCACCTCAATTCAGTGAGGAGAATTCTATAGTATCTCAGCTGAAAAGCCCTCCTTACAATGACCTCATTTCCTTTGTTCTGACTCCATACACAACAAAGAAACCTTCTGATGAGAAACTAGCCTCACACAAAGTCCTCTGATTCTAAGGAAGAAAATATGGGGGTCACATATGAGTGTCCTAACCTATGTGACAATTAAATACTTCATTAGAAGCAAAGACAATGGAATTGTGGTTGGCTTGCTGGTCTCTTATGAATCATAGTATCCCTGGGACTGATCAAGTCCGGGAACTGAACCCAGAGGAGTTTCTTGACTTAAAAAGCTAGATTCTAGAACCTCTGTAATGGTGAATTTGTGAAGGTAATGGATCACCTCCCTCTTTATTTTCCCTGCTATTTATTGGTTAATTTATTCTTTCAATATTTGGCAAGTGCCTACGATACGCAGATTCTGTGTTAGGCTCCCCAGATGCTGTCTAGAGGAGAGAAAGACCTATCAACCACTGGTGGCAACAGAGTGTGAGAAGCACTGGGTGGAAATCTGGACTGTATGGTGTGTGTGGGAAAGGAATGAGGGATGAGAAGCCAAGGAGTGGAGGTCAATTCTATTGAGGAAGATAGAGGCTCAGAAAAACATCCATGAGGTGGTAACTCTAGCTGAATCCTAAAAGATAAGAATCCTTACAGATGAGATGGAGGAGGGTGGAGGGTGGCTTCCAGGCAAAGAGCATAGTGTGAATAAGCCCTAGAGACAGGAAACTGACAGCTAGAACTTCAGGTTGGGTTAGGAGGAGGGAATGAGGGCATAGGTATGAAGAGATAAGCTAGCACACGGCCTTCTGCTGCGTAACTACAGGGGTAGCGATCACATTGGATTCTACACCAATGGCCTCTCACAGTGGGACCCTGGGAAGAGCCAGATCACAGCACAGGGCCTCATATGGCTTTCTTTGGAGTTTAAGACTCCGTTCAGAAAGCCATGGAGGACAAATGAATCATTTTAAGCAAAGGACAGCATGACTTCACATTTATATTTGAAAAACTTCACATGAACAACAGGGCAAAAGTTGCATTTGACAGAGAAAGACTCTGGACAGCGTGACGAATTATTTGACTATTGAAACTGTCAACAAAGAATCTACATGGGCCTGATCCAAGGCAGAAATGGTGAGAATGGGGAGAAAGGGAGGGTAAGAAGAGATGTGTGGAGTGAGAATCTGTAGGACTTGGTGAAAGGTGGTGTCCTTGATGGGTAACATCATATCAGGGGAAAGACAGTGGAATCTGAAGAGGTGATAAAGGATCTCCAGGTGGAATTACCCAAGGGGAAGCTGGCTATAGACTGTAGCTCAGAGGAGACTGCTGCTTGCAGTGCCCATTCCTGTGCACACAGCAGAGCAGTAGCTAGAACCAGGGCAGAGAATTAGCCAGGGAGAGTGTGGAGGCTAAAAGGGAAGGGAAGGCAGCCAGGGACAGAAAATTGGGAAACACCTACATCTCAGTGACAAGAGGAGTCCAAAGAGTCTGCCAAGAAGACTGAGAAGATACAGTTGGAGAGGTGGAAATTGAAAACCCAGAGAGACTAGAGTCTCAGCAGCCAAGTTCAAAGAAGGATGTGGTCAAAAGTGTCAAATGCTCTTTGGAACATCCCCATCACACAGGACAGGTCAGCTTCAGTTTCAGCAGGTTCTGTTGAAGAGAGTTCAAGTGCCTTGCCAGAAACAGAATCTCCAGCCCCATCGGACAGGAGACTGGCCATACTGTCCATCCCATTCCCTCCCAAGCCAGGAGAGCACCCAGCAGAGACACTCACATGCACCTTTTCTGTAAAGCTGCATGTGCAATCTTCAAAGAAACCACAAGGCAGCTACTCAATTTTAAAGGAAAAACATGTGAACTCCACCAGCATAAGGAAGACATTAAGACAAGGTCGAGGAAGAGAAGGTCTCCCTCCACTTATATCACCATTCACAGAAATAATTGACTGAGCACATAGTCAAAAATAAATAAATAATTTAAAAAATTTTTAAAAGCAAGAGCTGAATGAAATATTAACTCTGTTTCCCATCTCTCACCACCAGAAAACATGGGGTACAACATGTCTCTACAGCACACATGTGTTTTCTGGCTTAAGAATCCCTGGGAGTAGATGGGGTTGGAAGGAAATATGAAAAGCCCAGGTTTCAGGTAAATGCATCCAGAGACTCTTACTGAAGGGTCTTCACTCCATGGCAGGACTAGTGGGGAGCTAGGGCAAGAGACGTTTTGTAATTTTACTGCCATGAAATTGGCTCCAGATGGAAATGAGAAAAGGTGTTTACTCCCGGCTGGTGCCAGACACAAGAGAACCAGAAGTGCTTACCATCTCAGGTTCATAATTCCCAGGGCTGGGCAGCAGCCCCACTGAGGGTCTGGCCAGGGCTCATGGTGAAGGGTGGACCAGGGCTGACTGCTGCTTGGAAAAGGCTATTTTGAATGTAATGACTTTCAGATGAGGACTGTGGGTTTGGGGGAAGGCATCGTGACTAGGGTCTAGAGGGGAAAAGGAAGGGAAGAAAAGAGGTGTTTCCCGATGAGGCAACAGAACTGACAAATGTCTTGTCAGCACCTTCTTCTCATTTAATTTCCAGAGGCCAGCTCTGCCCCGAAAGAGTGGGATCGCAGCATTGTCTGCTGTGTTCCCAGATTTCCCAGTTCCCCCCAAACCCATGATTCACGAGTATGTAGGTTCCTGAGAGCATGTCTCCCCTTGGGTTGACATGGGGCCAGCTTGGGGGTGGAGGAGCTGGGCAGCTGCAGACCCAGACGGGATACTGCCTGACAGCTTTGTGGCCATTGTAGACGGGAGGGGTTAGTTTCACCCACTCAAAGTGGGTGACTAGTGTGGAATTACCTCTCCCTTCCTCTCCGTGAGACTGGCAGAGACTACAGGCTGAGGGAATGGGTGTTCTCTGGCTTATAGCGCCCCCTAGCACTGGTCAGAGGGATAGGGCTCTGCGAGCTCTCCAAGGCCTATCTGAATAGTGGGAAGGGGTTGGTTGGACCAATTAATTCGACTCTTTGAACCAATACTTGCGGACTTCTTTGTTACCAACACTGTCTTCAAGGGATGTCCTCTATCTAGGAAGGGAAACCGATGGATAAACAATCACATTCTTGTCAGCTAAGTAGTATGAAAGAAAGGAGCACAGGGTGCTGTGGGAATACACTGCAGGTGATTGATGAAGACTGGGGAGGGGAATTAGAGAAGGCTTTCTGGGGGAGGCGATATTTAAATTGCAACAGTAGTTCAATGCATTTTAAAAATAAGATATAGAGACAATCAAAGACATATTTCCTGACCTTTTAGTGCTTATGACCCAAGAAGTAAACAGACAGATAAACAAGTAATTAAAACAGGGCTCTCTCAGAAACAAGAGCTTCAGTCTCTCCTAACACTTCACCAGCACTGTCTTTGTTTTCAAGGAGGGAACAGAGAGAACCGAATAGGAACTCACTAAGTGTTGATTGAGAGACTGATGGATGTGCTTCGGTTTTGGACACATTTGATTTGTCTCAAACCTGTTTAAATGGCAAGATCTATCTTCCCTTCCTTGTCCTTGAGAGTTTCCCATGGAACCCTAAGACTTTTTGAGCTGAGGGGAATCTTGGAGACCATTACATTATAGCTTTCATCCAATAAACACAAATTGAAGTCTGGACAGATGAGGTGACTAGTCCACACACACAATTGTTCTTCTGCAACATTTGGAACCAATCTCAGTTCTTTTGCTTCCCCCCACCCCACCACAGCCTCTCTTTGTCCCCCAGAAATAAAGTTTCATGGATTTCTTTGCAGTAATGTGTTTGGAATGTTTTCAAAGTATTAAGTAATAATTTAGAAAGGGAAACAATAAATACACAGGAGATACACCTCTGAGGGGAACAGAGTTGGTATTTGTCCTGATTGGCTCAGAGGTGGTTATTGTCATGACAGAGAATCTTTTAGTGAGGGGCAGGGGGCATGCAGGACTGTCCATGTGTTACACACTGAACAAAGAGACTCTGAAACAAACTCATCTGCAGATCTGTCATGCAAATTCCAGAGTATGAGTGGCTGGAGTTTCCACAACTAGGGTGCAAACATTGGGTCATGCACTGTGGCTGGGGAAACTGAGGTCCACAAGTGCATGGGAGAGAGCCAGCTAAGGAATCATGCAGCTGCAAAGCACTCCTGGCTTAGCCACGAGCTGACCGTGAGAGGCAATTTTCTCACCTGTCTGAACCTTTTCTTTCCCACCTATAAAATGAGGATGGGTAGTCTCTGAGGTCCTTTTAAAGGACGTCTAAATGTCTATGAGAGACTTCTCAAAGATTCCAGCGTCCTGTAACTTGATATGAAGGAGGTGGACATGAACTCACCTACCCTAGAAAAGTTCCAGGAAAGGGGAAATGTGGGCAGCCTGGTAGGTTGAGGATAACCCAGAGAGATTTGGAACTTCAGTTCTTCTGAGGTTTACAAATCTATCCTTGTTCTTAGCTGTCAAGAGAAGGTGGGAGAGCCGGTACCGTCATTCTTAACATTAGCCGCAGGTCTACTCCATCAGCTTATAAAATAGTCTTGAAAAAGTTATTCTTGGGGTGCCTGGGTGGCTCAGTGGGTTAAACCTCTGCCTTCGGCTCAGGTCATGATCTCAAGGTCCTGGGATGGAGCCCCGCATCGAGCTCTCTGCTCAGCAGGGAGCCTACTTCCCCATCTCTCTCTGCCTACCTATTTGTGATCTCTCTCTCTCTCTCTCTGTCAAATAAAATCTTAAAAAAAAAAAAGAAAAAGTAATTCTTATATATTATTGAGTCTAAGGACACCATATGGCATCCAGACTGACACCTTTGAGGTCTGCTTGCTGCACGGGCTGACCCTGGCGGTCAGGCTCTTCTTCACAAGGATTCATGGAGCTTGTTCTTTCTCTTCCTCAGGGTGAGGACTGAACTGAATTCTCATGGGTGGGAAGAGAGGAGTTTCTTGAGTTAGATATTAGGAAGAACTTCCTAACTGAAAAGAAAGCTAAACTCCAAAGACGCTGCATGGATCAGCTTTGGATGGGGAGCAAGAAGAAATAAACCCAAAGGCAATTTCATTACCTTTCAGCTGGAAAAACAATCAGATTACTCTTGGTGCTTACATAATTAAGTAGTTGCCATAATCAAATGCTTCAGATGTTTTCTATAAGGAACGTGCTGCTTGAAGTTCAGCAAAGTTACCTACCTAGAACTCATGTTCTAGGCAGACTTCCCTTGGAGAAAATATTGGCATTTTGGACAAAACTGTAAAGTGAAAAGAAAAAAAGAGAAGAGAGGGCCTTTATCACGTAAGATGCTTATCCCAAGTGGACTTGGTCTGGAAAGGCTTATAAAACCTTCCACATGACTGGCACCATGCAAGGATAAGCAAAACTCTCAAATCCCACCAAGTATGCCCTCATTCAACCCAGATCCTTGGAGTGGCCTTTGGAGTGTCCATTGTTCCAGACTCTATGGGCTCCTGGCCATACCCACACCCAAGTCTCCTGGGACCCGATTTTGTATTCAGAAGTCTAAAAAAGGAGGGTGGCCACGTATCTCAGGTCTCAAAGTATTTCTAATGTGATTGGGGAAATGATACAATTATACTCTACGAAATAGTGAGCTAAGTGCTGAAGTAAACATTTAAAAAGGGAAAGATCTATCTGGGGCAGGCTACAGTTAGAGTTAAGGTGGAAAGGGGCTTAAAAGTTGGGAAGGGGATAGGGCAGAAAAATGTGGAAACGATTCCTTCCTTATAGCTACAATTATTAAGGGGGGCGTGGTGGCAAAGGAATTTAACAAATGTTTTTGGAAATACCATTTTCAATCAATTTTTCTGCTTCTGCCATCCCACTGTCACTTCTTGGAGGTGTAAATAGAGTTTCTGAGAAAGAAGTTGAACTTGCATTTCTGAGGATTATTTTGTTCCAAACTTTCTGCACATCTATAGCGAAAACATTCAAGTCTCTTTCTAAACAGAATGAGTTAGGAGAGAAAGAGAGAGAGACACACAAAGATAGAAAGACAGAAGACTCCAGCTGCAAAAGGGCATCTGCCCCATGACAGCTAATTACTGCTGAAGTCCAGGGAAATAAAGTCTCTCTTCCGGTGCAAATGAGTGAATGTAGTTCCTGGCTGTTTGTCAAGCCATGTCACCTTTCTGTGCCAGTTTCCTCATCTGGAAAGTGTGAATAGTATTTTGTGTTTTTCCTATTGAAAAAAATTTTTGTGAGATATAATGAGGTGTGGCATGGAAACTATAAGGTAGAATCAAGATATTACTTAATAATAAGGAGAGCCATAGTATTAGTTATTAGCAATTATCCATTATAGCTAGTAGTCTAAGATCCTGGATAGTTCTCTAGAATCTGGTGTAAGTTACCCCAGTTTTGGATCAGTTCAACCCCAAATTCTTTGCTGAAGAATGGAGACTTGTCTGGCCTTGGTGGGATTATCATTTCCTCCTGCCCTTTCTACTCACTGTTTTTCGAATAAGCTCAGGGTCTTTACACTTGCTGTTCTCCCTGACTGGTGTTCTCTCTTCCCAGATTTCCTCCTGCTCCTTCTACTTGCTCAACTTTCAGGTAGAATGTCACCTCCTTAGAGAGACCTTCTCTCACTACCCCATAGAAAACAGTGATCGCTCCCTTCCCTCAGTGATTTCTAAACCATTCTCTATGTTTTTCGTCTTCATGATACCATCACCGCAGGAAATTACTCGGTGTACTGGTGAATTCACTGATGCACTGCCTGAAACTTCCATGGAAGCAAGGATTTTGTTTTGCTCATCCAACATCCAGAACAGCGTTTGTTCAATGACTTCACAATTTACTCTGGGTGAGCCCCCGGGGAACAGCAGTCCGTTGTAGCCAGCTCCAAAGGGCATATTGCGCCCTCACCTCCAGGAAGGTCGGGGGTGTGTGTGTAGGTTGTCAGTTGATCCCTTCCCCTCTGAGCCTGCTCTTTCCAGAGAAGGTGGAGAGTTAGCCTTTTTCCCTAGCCTTTCCACTAGGCGCAGGCAGGGTCTCCAGGACCAAGGCCGCCTGTGACCCGAGGACGGCCTGGTGCTGTGGTGGGTGGCAGTTGATTTGGTTTGGGTCAGAAGTACTCAGAAGGGTGGATGTGTGGTCAGGGTACTGGCGAGGTGGGGCACGGGAGCGCCGCTCCGGGGGTCACTCGGCAAGCGTAGGATCAAGACACGTTCCGTTTCACCCACTCGGGTGCCCACAGCCGCATTATTCCCTATAAGGATCTGAACGGTCCGGCCTGGCCCCGCCCCGTCGGCCCGCGCCCCCGGCCCCGCCTCTTTCGGAGGGCCGATGAGGTAATGCGGCTCTGCCATTGGTCGCAGGGGGCGGACGCCGAGTGCCCGAGAGGGGGTGCCCGGGGGACCCGCACTATATCACTCAGCCGCCCGGCAGCGGCGCAGAGCCGGCAGCGGGTGGGCGCTCAGACGGCTTCTCCTCCTTCTGCTCCTCCTGCTCCGCCCCAGCCCTCGCTCCTTCGCCCAGAGAGACCTCCGGCCCGCAGAGTCGTGCGCCAGGCTGAGCCAGCCTTGCCTTGCCCCATCCCGTCCGGCTGGGCACCCCCGGGGCAGCGCGCCCGAGGCCAAAGTTGCCCCGCACGGCGGAGCAGGAGAGCTCGGGCTGCAGCGGCCCCTCCAGCGGCGCGCACAACTTTGGAGAGGCGAGCAGCAGCCTCAGCAGCGGCAGCGGCAATGACTCCCTGGCTCGGGCTAGTCGTGCTCCTGGGCAGCTGGAGCCTGGGGGACTGGGGCGCCGAGGCGTGCACATGCTCGCCCAGCCACCCCCAGGACGCCTTCTGCAACTCTGACATCGGTAAGCACTCGGGTGTCCCCTCCAGAGCCCCCGCGGTGCCCGCTCCTGCGCTGCGCCGGGAATGGGGCGCAGCTCCGGGTGGCATGGCAAGCCCCGCTCCTTTTCTCTGCCTGAGCTTGGGGTGGGGTGGCGAAACTCAGTTTCTTCGGTCGGAGGATATGGCATAGCTGAAGGGGCAGATGCCCTGCAGAGAAAACCTGCAGTGGCTGAGTGAACCCCTTGCAGCCTTTGCTCTCCTTTTAGGGCGTGAGGTCCCTCTTGGTCCTTTTGACATCTGGGAAATTTCCCTTTTTCACTATCACGAGAGGAAGGGCTGAGGGAGAAGGGTGGAAGAGGATTCCTAAAATTTGGAATGCCAACTAACTAAAATACTGGATGTTCAGAAGTTTTTAAAAAGTTGCCAGCCATGTGCACAAAGTTGCAGGGGAATCTTGAAGTTTTCTGAGTTTGCATTTTCTCCTGCACCCATGAAGTTCATTCTTTTCACTGAGACCCAACCAGCCTCCCACTTCCCAAGCAAGGGCTAAGGGAGCTTCTTGGACTGCCAAGTTTGAGTGGATTTAAGGGGGGAAATGAGAAGAAAGCTGTGGGGTTGACCCTTTCCCGGAGGAACCGTATTTGAGAGTGTTGATAGCAAGCAGGAGGTGGCGTGTGTGAGGGATCACTTATCACATAGCTGTGAGAATTCACAGGAAGGCTATTTTTTTTCCCCTTGGATGTGTGTGGGGAGGGGGAGAATGAGCAGTGGAAAACAGATTTGTCACCAAAAGAACAAAAATGCCAAGGATCACATCATGGTGACAATTCCAAACTGGACTTGGTGTCTTGATTAGAGACTCAGCAAGAGGTAGAACCAGTTTTTCTCCAGGGCCTTGCAAGTGTCCTGGGAGAACTTGTTTGGGAGTGTTCGGGACACTTGTGTTTGGATGGCCAGAGGTGGAGTAGCAGCTGGAAAACATCTCTCCTCTCCTTTCCAGCTCATAAAGCATGCAAGTCCAGTGGCCCCTGTTGTGTGTGTGTGTGTGTGTGTGTGTGTGTGTGTGTACTCGGGTTGGGGTGGGGTGGGGCACAGTCTAGCTGCCCTCTGCCTGTGTCGATTCAGAGGTGAAGAATGGAGCGTGTGTGTTTTAAGTCATAAAGAAGAAGGAAAATTTTCCACTGGGTCCTGGGTGAGGGCCTCCACAAGTGTGCAGCGGGAGAGGAGGGGGAGGAGACAGGAGCCTGGCAGAGGAGGCAGCCGAAGTTGGGAGGGGCACTGCTGGGGGGCCGTGCTGAGCCTAGGAGAAGTCAGGGAGGTTGGTGACCAGAAGGTCAGCCCAGTTGGCAGGAGTGGGTGTTTATGTGACCTGGGGTCACCCTTGTTAGAGGCTTCCTGGGGCCCGTGCTGTGCACCCTTCCCTTTCCCCGGGGGAATCCGGCCGTCCCCTCCGTTTGTGGATTGCCTGAAGGATTCTTTTGGGCTGCCTGACCTGGAAGGTTTTCTTCCTTCTCCTCTGACTGCTCCCACCCCAATTCCACTTGGCCTGCCCTCCTCCCCCCACTGGTAACATTCCCACCTGAGTAGTGCTGGGAGCTGCTGCTGCTGCAGGTGAGCTCTGGTTTTGCTCCGTGAGGAGGCCAGGAGGCTGACAGGTGGAGTCAGGGCACCCTGTTCTGCTGGGCAATGGCTTGGGTGTGTTCGCTTGGATTTTTTGGTGTGTGGGGAGAGGGAGACCTCATGACTCCCCCTTGCCCTTGGCTTTTGGGTTTTCACCTTGGAAGTTCACCAGAGAGCAGTGGAAACAGCAACAAGGAGACCCGGCTTTTAATGGTTGCTCTGACTGACTCTTAGGTTTCCTGCTGTGGGTCTGAGCTGATGCAGAAAGTTTCTTGTAATTTCTCTGGACTGATTTAACAAATCCCCACCCTCGATAAACTGCCCAGAGAAAAGCTAAGTTACTAGAAAGTACCCGAAGACCAGAACATTGTGGCAGTGAAAATAAAAAGGAAACAAAAAAATTTTTCGATATGCTGGCACCAATCCAAAACTGTTCTGCCTGGGTTTGGTGCACTGCACTAGTGGTAGGGATGAGATAATGCTTTTCAAAATGGGAGGTGTGGATGTGGACTGCTTACTTGTTGACCTCCGCTGCCTTACAGTACCCTGCTGGTGTCCAGTAGGTGGCTCCCAGTTTTCCTTGCTGAAGAGCCTTTCTGTTTCCAGTCTGGCTTGAAGCTCTGCCTGTCCTCTCCCTGAAGGAAATGTATAGGAGCTTCCCATTCTCCTTGGCCCTTAAGACCCCACCAATCAACGCTGTAGCCCATTAAAGATGCTCATGCCAGACCACCAGCTTCTTCTTCCAGAACCTTCCTGGCTGTTTTCTCTTTGTGTCTGAGTGCCATGTTCCTGGGTAAAGGGAACCGTATGCCTGACTTGGCCCTGTCTAACGAACCCCCATGGTCTTCCCTCTCCTTTCTCCTCATCCACAGGTGTCTCTTTCTGCCTTTCTCCCCTCAGACTCTGGGGATTGGCACTGCTTTCTGGATGGGGAGGAGTTAAAAGGTGTTTCTATGGCAACTCCAGGCCCTGCACCCTAGTGAAGTGTTTAGGAGAAGAATAAACTACATGCCGGCTTATAAAACATACTGTAGGGGAAAGAAAAGGAGTTGGCAGCAGCCAGGATGTCTGTGGCCCCCTCCCCACCAGTCAGTGCCCCTGAAACTCCTGACAAAACCTTGACTCTGGAGGAGGGAAGGGAGGGGGCTGGGAATGAAGGATGTAGCCTTGACTGGGTAGATCCTGCTCCAGCAGCTCTGTCCAGCTCAGGAAGGGGTAGGCAGTGCCAAGAGCCTTCTGAAAATTGGGGTGTGTGTGTGTGTGTGTGGTTTCTGCTGGAGGCAGGCAGCAGAGAGAGAGAGAATTTTGCTTCAGAATGCCAAGCCCTTCTCTCCAGCCTCCTTTGCATAGAGGAATGGGGCTGTGCCATGGAGTGTTGGGGGCCTGCCTCCTGAGCCTGTTGGGAATTCAAGAGTGAGGCTGAGCTTGGGGGCCCGCTGCCAGCCCTGGAGGACAGTCTCTGGATATCTCTGAATTGTTTTGACAGGGACCAGTGCCAGCAGATTCTTTTGGTATCAGATCTGAGGTTGTGGTTTTAGCAAAGAAGCCATTTTCAAAGAAGCCAGACCCATTCCCTCTCTCTCTCTCTCTCACACTCTCTCTCTCTCTCACACGCACGCGCTCGTGCACGGACACACACACACACACACACACACACACACACACACTTACACTCCACACTAGGCTTTGTGACCAAAGGAAGATAAAAAGGATCAGACTTCAGAGAGGAGCCAGCCACTTGGGGAGGGGACCTAGGCTGCCCAAATCTTGGGAACCCTGGAAAAGAGGAGAGCTGCTCTATGTAGGAGGGAAGGGACATCTCTCAGACTCCTACTGAGTACAAGCATTTCATAGATCCCGCGTCCTTCATCCACCCAGCAACCTTAAGAGTAGGTATCAAATCCATTTTTCAGGTGGAAAACATCAGGTCTAGGAAAGGTTGTGCTTTCCCAAGGTCACCCAGCTACTAAATGGTAAAATGAATTCATTCTTAGTTATGCCATTCTTCAAAACCTTTTCAACTTTCATTTACCCTTGATATTCTAAGGCAAACAACCCTTCCTCTGACTGAAGGGGAATGGAAGATTAACTTTTGAAGGATGCTTTACTTATTGATTTGGGAAGTTTTCATTAACAGTATGAAGAGAGCCAAAATGACCTGAGGTTTTAAGTAAATATCATCTTATGAGAAGGAGAAATAATAATAATAATAATCACTATTATTATTATTAGTTTAGGGTATAAAGGGAGGAAAATAGAGGAAAATTTCTAAAGTTTTTTGGCTGTTAGAACTGAAAGAGACCCTCAACACCACCAAGTCACAGTAAAATAATGACTCAGTTTATCACACTGAGACCCAGGGAGAAGTAAAGCTAATGGAGACAAAACACCTTGGGTTTCAAGACTCTTCCCCTTCTAGATGGGGATGAGTTGGGGCTGCCCAGGGTAAGATGCCCAGTCTATGTAGATGTCTAGTGTGGTGGCAGGAAGACCAGAGACTGGGTCCCTGCTGGCGGGAGAAGGTCCCTCTGCCAACAGTTCTGTGTCCCTTTCACAGTCCCTGGATAGATAAGGCTAGAAAAGTGGCCACAGAAGTGGCTTGGGTGGAGGGACTTTTGTTTGTTTTGCAGGAACAGCAGGAACCATTCAGCTCCACTGCTGAATGGCACATTCCAACAGGTTCATTAATTAAAAACAAAAACAACAACACAATTCTCCACTGCATTTGACTTTTACCATTCCAGCTGGTGTGGACAAGGAGGTCCCTTCTTCTAGCTTTTGTCATCATCAACTCCTGGGTGGCCTTGAGAGGCAGCGTGGGGTGGTGGCAAGGCTGTGGGGCAGGCAGAGCTGGGCTTAAATCCTTCCTCTGGGGCCTGTTGGTGGTGTGCTCTTAGGCACATTACTGGATATCTTTAAGCTTTGGTTTCCTCATTTATAAAAGAGGAATAATAATTTGCAACACCTTGGCCCTTTACGTTTTCTCCACATTTTAAAAGCCACAAGTGTTCTATGAATACATTCTATGCCCATGTATGTAACTGTGTATATGCACATGTGTATCTATTTATCTATCATCTATCTAAAATTAGATAGAGCTGATGTCCTTTTGGACCACTTCCTCTAATTCTAGCTTCTTCTCCAGGTCCTTTCTTCTCTATTCATTTACATACATAGGTACCCAAGGGAAATTTATAGTAGTTTTTCTCTTAGACACATGAATGATAGAATACAATAAATAATGGAATACCACATATAGCATTTGCTTTTTGTAACTGAACAATGTATATTAGGGATTATTCTCAGTTAGTACACATACATATCCACATCATTCTATATATAGTATTCCATGGGATTATAATTGTAAAGAGCTAACAGGTATAGAGTGGTTATTAAGTGCCAGGCACCATTCTAAATAGTTAACATGCATTAACTCATTTAATTCTTTCAATAGTCCTATGAGGCAAGCATGCTACTGTCATTCCCATTTTACAGATGAGGAAACTGAGGCTTAGAAAAATTAAATAACTTGTTCGAGATTATAGCAGAGACTGTTTAAAACCCAGCAGGCTGGTTCTAAAATATAATCAACTTCTATACTAGATGTTAATTGCCTTATATTATATAATATTCTATATTACTCTATGCTGTTTTATTATAATATGTATCCCTGTAAGTACAGAATGTATTTATTTAGCCATTTCTCTATTTATAGGTGTATAGGTTTTAATAGCTTTTCCTGTTTGCAAAGAGCACTGCAATAAAGAGTTGTCTAATCCTCTTGTTCACATGTGCAAATATTTCTTCACAGCAAATATATAACTTGAATTACTGGACATAAGTAACTATATTTTATATTTTAACAGCACCTGCCAGTTTTCTCTCCAGAGTGGCTCTGTTCACATGGCTCTTTTCGGATGTGCAACATGAAAGAGTGGAGGGACTATGACAGCCCTGTGCTGGAGGGACTTCCATGCCTCTCTCAAATGGGAGAACAGTTTATAATTTTTATTTATTTTCTGAGGTTTTTTTTTTCTTATTGCTTGTACTTTTGTCCCTCTGAAAGGGAGCAAAATTAGGGCCACTTAGATTAAGTTGATGGGAGTATTTTTATAATACTTAAGTGCTCGGAAAGCCATGTCTTTTGACATGATGCAGTTTGGGAGTCATGCAGTTGAAGATGGTTTCATTTTTTGCTTTCATAGTAAGCAAGGGGCTTTCATTACCTTAAGTTGTTGACTTTGGGGTTTGCTATGAGCTCAGTTTTAGGCACATGTGGCTGTACGTTGAAGACGTGTGTACGGTTTTATTTGCCGACTCAAAGATATCCCCTTGTTGACTGCCCTTACCCAGACTTATGGTGACAGTGAGGGGACTCATTCCTTTGTTTCCCTACTGCCCTTGCTATTGTATTTGGATGGTGCTTGGATGGGAATGGTGGGAGGCCATGGGGAATGGAGATGGACTGAAGAGAGGAAAGCATGGTGGGTTCTAGCCAAGAAAGATGCTGGGGTCATTATGGGAGCTAGAAGGACTGGTTTAAGAGAGAATTTCATTTTTTAAAAATAAATAAATAAATAAATAAATAAACACATAATGAAATGGAAAAAAAAAACCAAAACACCACACTGCTTTAAAATGAAAAGTACAGTGATTATCTCCAAGATCTTAAAAGAGGTGGGAATAAAAGCAATATACTGTTGAGTTATTTAGTATCAGAAATCACAAACAAAAGCAGGTGGACTATGGAGGAAAGTAAAAAAAAAAAAAAAATATATATATATATATATATTTTTTTTTTTTTTTCTTTTTCTTAAGGTCATGCATGTTCCTTAAGTAGATACCAGTCAGAAAGCCACACCCTGCCAGAGGTAAAATACTGACGGAAATCACGTCATCCTTTGAGCAAAAGAAACCAGGAAAGGGAACCCCTGTAAGCTGGACAATGAGGAGAGTACATAGAAGGAGAGAACCAAAGAAGGAGACCCCTTAATTTTGTGTATGAACCCTGACAAAGTTCTAGAGTAACCTCTGGTCTACACATGCATGGGTCAGACTCAAACCAATGTAGCAAAGGCTTGGAGAATGGCACTGAGATTACAACCAACTCACACAGAAAGTAGAGTGTAAGACTAGCAGGTTGAATGACTCCTGAAACAAAAACTGTAGTATTTTGCAGTGATTTTGCAACATAACCCAGAGTATATGTAATATTATATTTATACAAAATGAAAATAAAAATTATTCAACATCAAAAAAAAAAAAAGAGAGAGAGAGAATTTCACTGTCCTGATTAAAACCCTTCATTGAACTCTTGGGACGAAGTGTCATAAAATGACTCTAATGAGGACCAGTTTGACCCCTGCCACCTTCTTCATCATTCTTTCATCACTGGCCTTTCCAGCTCCTGCTGTTCAGCTTCTCTGTCTGGGTCTTGGCCCATGCTATCCTCTAGTTTTTGAACACCCTCATCAACTTCCCATTCTTCAGGTTTCACTTCCCTTCCCACCTCCCTGCATTAGTGTAGAAGAATAGTCACACCTTGCCCAAATTTTGAGCATGTTGAAAAACACTATGTTTAATAAAAACCAAATTCTCCAAAGCTGCATGGGAAATTCCCAGAGTGGGTCATTTTTGGGCTGAAGAGAGACCTAAGGGCTGTATTCCACCCAGAGGGATGCATCTAGCCCCTCTGAGAGGGGAAGCATCTGCTCTGCTGTCCGTATTACTTGATCAGTCCAGTCCCATCTTTGGGTCATAATACTCCATTCATACTCCCAGAGAAAAAAGCTTGGAGATTTCTAAATGCCATTACATCAGGGGTCACCAAAAATGCCTCAGGTGTATTTACTGTGTTCCAGGCACTGTACCAAAATCCTTGCTTGCTTATCTGTCATGCTGTGAGGTAGACATGACCCATCCCAGCTGCCTGGTGAGTGACCTGAGGTGAAAGGGTAAAACTGCTTGTCCAAGACCACACCTCTAAGAAGTAGAATCTACACTTGCTTGGTCTATCCAAAAGTTATATTTCAAATAAGGATAGACCAAGGGCTAGGACTCTCTAGTTCTCAAATGTGCTACCCCTTAGCAACTTCCTCCATATTGGATTTTTTTACTCCCTACTGCCAGGGTGCCCCCTTAGTATGCTTCTCTTTGATTTTCTTCATAGCCAGCCTCTCCAGCTCTGGTCTCCCCTGCTGGCCCCAATTTTATTGCTGTGTAGTTCTAAGGAAACCAAGCCTTGAACCTTATTTCAAATCCCTGTTGTGGTGCTCCTTCCACTGAACCAGCCTTTTCAATGCTGAGGACTGTTTTTTATTAATTTTCTTTCTATTCTGGGAAAAACCACCCACCACATTTCATGTGTCAATGATTTTTCCATGAAAACCAGTTAAACTATACTTATAGTGGCTGGTAATAGCCATTTTTTCCTGACATAATCAGCTAATACACAAACTATTTGCAGCAGGAAGCAATGGCACTTGGTGTCTTCTTAAGCCTGAGAAGATTTCTCATGGGTTATTGGATGGTTTATTATATGATTTGAGTTGGCTTACTGAAGTGCTAAAGATAGCTCATGGACCCTTGGTAGACCACTGTTCTTCACTCTGAACAACTCTGAGAGTCGTTCTTTAGTTTTACAGAGATTTACCATCCCTCCTCCATGTGCGCAGGCCCGCACACTTATGACTCTTGTCATCCTTCTGTTTAGCCACAGTGCTAAGAATGGGCTGGTAGAGCTAGCAGGTTACCAACATGTCCTGCATAATCTTCCAGAGGAGGTGACATGGGTTTGGGTGTTTGTTTCCCGTGTTAATCTCTGATGGGCTGAAGTAAACAAGTACACATTGATTCTAGCTAAAGGAACTCACTAAATAGCATTTGACAGGAGGTCACAAGGTGTCCATCCCAGCCATAGTGGAACTAAGCGAAGTTTTTGCTTGGTTGCTTAAAAAATTAGTGTCTAGAGAAGGGAAGGGGACCTAGAGAAAATGTCCTGATTCATTTGTAGGCATCTGTGAGCCTGGGATGGTTTGGCTGCCACAAAAGGAATGATCCATGCTGCCCAACACCCAGTTCTGATTTATGTTCATGTAAACTGTATCATCTAACAGTGGCATTCATGGCACAGAGAGGAGAGAAGCTAAGTATCCCCAGACCTATGGCCACCTGGCTTGTTTGTGGGAGTGGGGAAGAGGAGAGCTGTGAGATTTGGCCTCAGAGAGCCCAAGGTAAAGTTCAGCCAGTGTCAGGGGGGTGGAATGCAAGGCAGGGATTGGGGAGTCTTGTGCAGATCAGAGAGATCAGAGCCAGTCTAGAACTAGAGACCTTAAATATCGCATGGCAATTATCCCCTCATCTCCTCTCATCTTTCATCCTTCTCAGAATGAGGGCACCGGGCATCTGAGAGCTCAGTAGCCGGTAGAGTAGGGCTGTTTCATTCAGAAATTCAGGGCTCCTGCAATCCCCTAGATCTATGCATGGGAAGGCCAACCTTGTTGCAACCTGGGTCAGAGCTCATAAGGACATTGTTTCAACACTTAAAGGATCACCAGTGTTTGGCTGAAGTGCTTGTGGTTTATGTGTTAGGAGGGATTTCTTTTTGACCTGGACTTGATCATCATGAATAGGCTCATAGCCTTTGAGATTTGGAAACACAGTAGCTCTTATGAGCTCTGCTGTTCATGAGCTTGGGTAAGTTCTCTGGCCTCAATTTGCTCATCTGCAAAAGAAGGGGGAATGATAGTGCCACACTGAGTTGGTGAGTAAGTGAAATAACTCAAGAAAAATGTTTAGCATAGAGTATACCACATACTAAAAGCTCAAGCAACAGTAGCTCTTAGTTGTGGTATTGCTGTGTTATAAGGCAGAATGCATATTCTCACTTATTTTTGATAAGGAAAATGGGGATCTGCGAGATGTGATATCTTCCAGGGCCACACACAGAAGCTGAGTTTCAAAATCATGGTTGTTTGACCCCTATCCCTCAGTCTAATGTTTTCCCACTTAACCACACTGCCTCCCACAAAACAGTGAAACCAATAACCAAGTTCCCTACTTGAGAGTCTTAAGTCCACTAGATCTTATTTGATGATCACAACATTCCACCAAGGAAAACAGGATGGGGAGGGTCACTGTTCCCATTACACAGATATGGATAGTGAGAACTAGTATGATTCCAGAGCTTGGTCACACAGCCCTCATGTGAAATCGGGAGGCCAAATCCCATATTCCTAGACTCTGACAGGCACAGGTAGAAGATGCTGGGGTAGCCAATGGGAGGGCCTGGGAAATGGATCAGTGACACTGAACTTGGATGTTGAGTTCATATTCCCATCTACCCCCATCTATCCTGGGGTTAGGAGAGGTGTAATGTCTAGGATTGAGCACCAGCCTGGAGTCAGGACACTTGAGTTCTAGATCTGAGTCACCACATGATTTGGGAAATACCTTGGTGATATCAACTTCTCTGGGTTTCAAGCTTTTATCTATAAAATAGCAGGATTGGCTCTATGTGCTATGTATGTACCTTTTTCACATATACTTCGGGTAATAGTATTTTCCTGAACACTTACTATGTGTCAAGTTCTCTTCAAAGGGGCTCTCTAGTCTAGCTGAATAACTGAGCACCTACATCTATAAACAACACCTTTTAGGAGGTAATTTCTTTAGAAATATGGTCTATTAAGAAAAGAGCTAGGATTGTGGTTGTAAAGCAGATGAGGGCTTCAACTGAACAAAACCGCTAATGAGCTGACATACTTTATCGGATGACATATTTGACCACCAAACTTCCTGCTGGAGAAGAGCTGATTTGCCAAACAGATAGCAACCCTGCTGACCTAGTTGATGGCTAGAATTTAAAATCAGGATCACTTTGGTGTCTGTCGTTGATGACTGGAGAGGTTGGTAAAAATTCTTCTGATCCCCATTAACACCATCACTGAAGCTGATGGATAAGAGGTGGGATTTAGACTCCTTATTCATCAAAACAAGGTCTTCCTGATCCAATCTATCTGAGGAGTCCCTTATTCCAGAAAATGTGGCTAATGGCTTGGCTGAAACCTCTGTAGCTGAGAAGACCTTTCTTGTGTAAGGCAGGCTCAGATGAAGGCCTGTGATTAAAATGTATGTGATCTGACGGAACCTGGTTCACATGAATGAGGACAGAGTTTAGAAGACAAAGAGCAAACCTGTGCCCTATTGGGCAATCACAATCCACTCCTCTCCCCAATAGTAGGACAGAAACCCCCCAGTTCCCTTGACTGTAGTGTCTTGGTAAAAATGTTTACCAGAAGGACAGCCAGATGCAAGAGAATCCCAACATCCATACTGTTCTCAGGGTACATTTCTGAGCAAATGAGTACAATGCAAAGAAGTTGCACCTGAACCAGGCAAGTGTAGGTGTGAGTACGTTTGTTCTTGGATTGATTCTCTCTTGGCCTGGGTTTTCTTACCTCTTACCTAGGTCAGATCACAAACCCTAATGCCTAAAGAGGCCAGTCACAGAAGCCAGATGCTTGCCTATGAAATAAATGGAAACATTACTCATTTCTACCAAGAAAATATGTATGTGGTTACCTAGTCTCTTGTTTTCCCACTGTGGAAGGGATAAATGGGTACTAAAGATATTTCTTTATTCTAAGGTGAACAATAAAACAATGGGCAGGTGTGATGTTACGTAGCAGCTCATATTTGGTCTTGGAGTGGGGGAGGCAACAGAGCAGAACAGCAGCCATGTGATCTGAAGCACCCCTGTGCCTTCTCCAGCGATCAGGAGGAATGAGCTCTGGCCTCTCAGAAGGGGAGCCCGGGAGGATTACCAGATTTCCAGTCTCTTAGTAGAAGCTTGATATCCAAAATTTTACGTGAAATCTTCTAATTTTTAAATGTTGTCACAATTAAAGAGAAACACACACATGTGTTTGGGGGCCAAACAAAACATGTCCTTGGGCCAGATTCAGCCTTTGGACTTACCAGTTTTGTGACTCTGAGTCTAGATGGTCTGAATCTCTTCAAGCTGTAGGATTTCTAGGTGAGTAAGATCAACTGTATTTTCAGGCAAAATTATGTACCTTGTTCTCTGTTTTACCAGAGAATACTGCTTATATGTTTGTTATCACACTTTTCCACAGTTCCTGAGGCGGGTCAGAGCACAGGTTCTTGAGTTAGACTGCCTCTTGCCTGGTTCAAACCTTGGCTCCACCAACAGCTAGCTATATATCCCAGGCAAGTCAATCTTTCTCAGCCTCATTTTTCTTATCTCTAAAATGGACTACACCAGAACAGTCCTCTTAATCTCATAGGGTTGTGGGAGAATTCATTGAGATAATGGAAGTTGCAGGCTTGGCCCACTGCCTGCATGTAGTGAGGGTTTGATTAATGTCAGCCATCATATTTTTACTACTCAGTGCCTCCCCGTAGATGGTGAGCCATATGGAGAATGGAGTCACACCTGACCAGCTCACTGCCTGATGCATAGTAGGCATGAGATAAAAGTATCTTGAATGAAGGAGGACCTCTGAGAAAGATATTTTTCCAGCCTTCCCAGGCAATAGTGCACTAGCTCTGTGTGTGTATCAGAGAGAGAGAGAGAGAGAGAGAGAGAGAGAGAGATGGAGAGAGAGACATGAGAAATCAGTTTTCACATGTTAAGCTCCACAAGAAAAAGCTGTCCTAATCTGCTAGGATAGCATGCTACACGGTGGCAGCTGTGTTGGAAAATGAGACCAAAGCCCTTGGCCATCCTTTTCTGGCAGAGAAGACAAGAGCTGGCTGGGGCAAGCAGAGTGCAGATGTCAAAGCTCAGGTGCTCACAAGTGTGCTAACATCATGGGATGCTTCAGCAGCCTGACAGATTTTTATTTACTCAGGGTCCCTTTAAGCCAGAGTGTATTCCTGGAGGCTCTTAAAATTTAATGCCCCACCTGGATAGTCAACATCTGTGTTTTATTTTGTTTAAAAAAGTTAACCCCAAATAGTTCAAATTCCTTCTCTATTCCTTGGAGAGGAGTTTCTTATCGGGAGACTCATAAGCAGGGAGACAAAAAGGCCAAGGGTAGACCAGCATGGACCAGGAGAAATAATATGGAGAGCCACAAATACAGGCCAAGTATGTAATTTTAAATTTGCTCACAGCGGCCTTAAAGAAACCAACAAAAAATAGGTGAAATGAATTTTGATACTATCTTAACCCAAGATTATCCAAAATATCATTTCAACATGTAGTCAATTCTAAAATTATTAGTAAGGTTTTAAAATCTTTAAGTTTTTGAAATTCAGTATGTTTTTTACACTCATAGCATATCTAAGTTTGGACTAGTTACATTTCAAATGCTTAACAGACACCACGGTTAATGGCCACCACATGAATAGGACAATGTGGGTCAAGAGAATGTGTGCAAATACAAGGCATCTTTTTTTCTCCTTTCAGTTGTTTAATGAGCTGTGCAGAGAAATGTGGGGGAAATGGAGGTGCACTGGGCCAATCAAGGCTCTGAGCCTCCTGACTCAGCTTTGTGGCAAATGACTTTTATGCCATGTGGGTCCCAGTGCAGGGAGCCCCTTTGCTCTGATACTGTAGGAGCCATGTGACCTAGTGCTCTCACTTGACAGATGGGGAAACTGAGATCCAGAGAGTTGGAGTAGCTTGGCCTAAGAGACAGAGATGGAAAGAGAATAAAAATAATATTTGGTAACATCTAACATTTATGGAGTCGTTTTCATGTTACGTGAACTTTCCATGCATTATCTCCTTAAACGCTCATAATCACCCGATGAGAAAGCACTCTGATTTCTATTTTGCTGATGAAGAAACCTAGCTTCAGAGGAATGAAACATTAAGGCAGCTAATATTTATTGACAGTGACTCTAAGAACTTCATATGCATATATATCAACTCTATGATTTTCTAGAAGCCTACACATTAGGAATTATTACCATTGTTGTCACCATCATTCCACTTTACAGATGGAATAAAGGCTAAGAGAGGCTACGTCACTTGCCTAAAATGCAGGTAGTACGTGATGGAGCCAGGCTTTGAGCCCAGGCTGCTAGACTTGAGTCCAAGCTCTTCATTACAAATTATGCCCAAAGTCAGCCAGCCGTGCAATGGCAAAGCTGGTGTTAATGCTGGTACATCTGTTCCGTGGCCCAGGGTCTTCCTTCACTGTCCCACTTTGCTGCCTGTATCATACTCCTCCTGACTTCCTAGCACTTTCTGCCCCACCCTGCTGCCAGTAAGAACCAGACCAGGGAGGCTCTGGACTCCAGCACTGATGGAAGGTCCAGGCAAGCAGGCACATCTCCTCTGGCTTGGCTGGTTCCCAGGCTGCTCCAGCCCCTGAAGGCCAAATTCCTGGCCCAGTGCAAGAGGGTGGGAAGAACACTTGTCCAATTCTGCCTTCCCAGTTGGGCGAGGTCAGTGTACCAGGTTGGAAAATGGTATGAGTCTAATTGCAGGGGGGAGAGGCTGAGAGGATTAGCACTCTTTAAATAGAGACCAGAAAACTAAGAATAGCCTTGCTGCCTGGAAATTGATGGGTATTCCTGACCACAGGCCATCCCACTTAGTAGGTGCTCAATAAATGAGGGTACACTACAGGAATAAACAAATACTGAAAATGGGTCATTAGGGGGCCCTCAGCCAGTGAGACTGTGCTCTTTATAAAAAGAACTTCAGACTTAGGTTATTTGGGTCTCCCTGCAGGCTGGAGACCTGTGTTACTTTTATTTGTCTACTTTTTCTGTGTTGAGGCCAATGACTTTTATTTTGGGGCCAGCTGAACAACAGGCAATTAGAATGTCAGAGAAAGACAAATTGTGTTTGCCTGCTATTCCACCTGGCTAGAAAGATGGGAATTACTTCCTTTTGTTCTATTATCCTGACATTGGTGTTCTCTACAACACTTTGCAGATTCTAGTTCCTTGGAGCCTTAAGATAGGAACCTCCAAATCTGTCTTGAGACTTTTATCCATTCTCCAATACCAAGTTCCTGGGTCCTTCCTGAAGGCTACCTCTTGGAAGAATCGAGGTTGCCTTCCCGGCAGAAATTTTAGCACGGCCACCTCTTATAATTTATCAGGTGAGTTGTGAGGATAGGGGCAAGGAAGATTTCCAGGTACTGTGGGAAAGCCTAGAGCAATGTTTCCCAGAGTGTGATCTTCCAAACAGAAATGTTCCTTCAGCCAACATGTTTAGGAAAGCTGTTTATTGTAGTTCCCTCTTGGAGATGCACAATGACCATTAGCATAGTAAAAGCTCTGAGAAGTCCTGCTGTGTGGTAACCTGTTCATTTCTGTTTATTCTAGTGTTTCCCTGTTCAAGGAACCAGTTTTTAAGTGGTAAGACTGCCCACCTGAGGATTCTGAAAACTACTTTTGCCTTCTTGCAGAAGTGTGTTTGTTGAAGAGGGAAGGAAAAAATAAGAGATACTATCTGCGTTGCATAGGAAAGTCGCTCATCTGGGGCTGCCAAAGAGAATGGCTGCATCAGTGAAGGGGCAATTTATGGGGCTGGAACAAAAAGGAGGAAGGAAAGAGTGACCTTCAAGGCCAAACACTGGCCAGATTTAACGATCCAGCCTTTGTCCATGACTTGTGTTACAATCTTACTTGGTCCGTTCTGGGCACACATCAGATTTTTAAAATCCTGCTATCCTTTGATACTATTAGAGACCCGATGGAAGGGAACTGTGGCTGGCATGACTGGGACATATTTAAGACTTGAAAGACCAGAGGTAAGTATTGTGGAGAAGGTAGCAAAGGGGATATACTTACCTCTGGTCCCCCACTGGTCTTAGCTTGAGCTCTCAGTCTATGCTTCCTTTAGATGAGCATCCTAATCAGTTCATAAATGGGAGTGTCTCTGAGAATCTGACTAGAGCTATACATACAAACTTCTAGAATTTCTGACATCTTCCTGAAGGCCATCTGTAATCATCCCATCCACCCAATTCAGAACAGTTGTTTTAGAGAATCACTGAGTTGATAATGTGTCAAAACAAAGCAAGAAACAAAGGAGACAAAACAAAACAAAACAAGAATAACCTAACTTAATTCAAAACTGTCTGAAAGTTAGTGGCACTGCAGATTCGGCAGTTGCTTGGAATGTTTTGGTGCATGAACTCATTGCTGAATATTTTGCCTCAGTTTATATAGAATCTGCCCAACTGGGATGCCATCTCCTAGTTCATGGCTCTGGGCTAAGCAAGTATGGACACTCCTACCCTCTACAGAGTATCAGCTATGTTCACCTTTTACCAGAAGTCTTGGCTAGCTGGGATCCCAGGGAGGACAGCATGGGGCTATAGAATAGGGGTTGATGCCCCCAAGAGATAGAACCCCAGGCCTAGCTCTGCTCCTTCTGGCTGTGTGATTCTGGGGGAGTCTCCTCCATTTCGAGGCTCCTTGATGCAGTTAATGAGAAGTCTTGGGTCTGAAGCCTTGACTAATCAGATTCCAGCTTCCAAGGTCTTTAAACAAGAGGGGGAAGAAAAGAGAGAAGGGTGTTATTTGGGCTGCTGGTGGTGAAAGGCTGGGTGGTGGTCACTTGGGTGGCTTAGCCCTTTAGCCTCTGCCTTCAGCTTAGGTCATGGTCCCACGGTCCTGGGATTGAGCCCCTCATTGGGCTCCTTGCTCAGCTGGAAGTCTGCTTCTCCTTCTTTCTGCCTGCCACTCCCTCCGCTTGTGCTCTCTCCCTCTTTCTCTCTCTCTCTGTCAAATAAATAAATATAATCTTAAAAAAAAAAAAAAAACTAAAAAGAAAGAAGAAAGGCTGGGTGTTTGCCTACCCCACTCCCAGGGCTGAACCTCCTGCCCGAACCCCAGCTTCTGTACCCTTAACTCCAGGTGGAAAAGCCCATATAGCCAGATTGAGGAGAAGCCTCTGCATGAAACTGCTCCCCCCTGGGCCTGGGGAAGGGGAAGTGGTTGGCCTGAGAGAAGCAGGTAGAGCTCTGGGGCCAGGAGGAGTGTGGGCTGGGGAAGAATCCCTGTCATGGGGCTCTGACGCCACAGGCCAGGCAGGCGGAGGATCCAAGCCAGCGGGGGTCACTTGGCCCTGCTACTCCTCCTCGCCCCCTCCTTCATAATTTCCTATTTCCTGCCTCCTTCTCCTCTGACACAGTTATAAATAACCTCCAAGGCTGGCCTCTGGGCTCAAGCATAGGTGAGCCAGAGCAAAGTGGAGGGGACTAAGGTGGAGCTGGGTCTGCCACTTAACTAGAGGCAGAAGGTTTCAGGTTGCTCAGGGGAATTTTTTTTCTTGTTGTTTCCACTAGGGAATGAGGTAGTGAAAGAGGAAATAATCTGTGTTGGCTTGAAGAGGCTTGACCTCTCCCTTGGGCAGGTGCTGGGTTACGCCTGCAAGGAGCTGCCTCTCTGCTGGCTGGAGATCCTGGGGCCACAGGGCAAGCAAGGGCTTAAAGAGAAGGCATCTCAGGATACTCAGAGGGCTGGGTGCCATGTTGGCAGGACCTGTGGCCTCCTTCCCAAGCCCGGCCAGGCCCCATGTGAGGGGCCAAACACGCAGAAATCTGTGGCCCAATTTCTATCTTCTTCCTCAGCTACCAGCCATGCGTTCATTGAGACCACCAAGCACAGGCCTTGATCACCATCATTTCCCAATCTGGCTGCCTCCTGCCCAGCTGGGCACATGGCTTCCCTCCCTCTGTAAGGGTCCCATGAGTACATTTGCTCTGGGTCCATCCATTCCTTGAACAAAGATTTATTGAACATGTTATGTTCTGCTATGTTCCAGGCACTGGGAGAGGTGCTGGGGTCACAAAGGTGAATAGGCCATGGCCCCCACTCTTGAAGCTGTTGCTCAGCCTGTCCCCTCTTTGCTATGGCTCTGCCCTCTCTTCTCTATAGTTCCAGCTTGGACAATTGAGGATACGCAGGAAGCACGCTAAAGGGCCCCCATTTTCCACCACATCTTTGGTTTTCAAAGATTCAGAAAACAAAAAAGGGATTCTGCAGAAGCCAATGTACTAACTATCTTGTAGCCCACTCATTGCCCGCTTCCTCTTCTGCCCAGGGGCCCATTGGAAATTTTCTCTGGTGCCCATCCTACCTCATGGCTTCCTTGGAAACCCATTAACTTGTTTTTTTCCTGGAGCCCAAGAGCACTGGAACTTAGAGGTATTTTTCGGTGCAGTGGGTGATGCAGGCTGCTAACACCTAGCAGAGGTTGCCTTTTTCTGATTCACATGAGGTGCCGGATAGGTGTTGCTCCTGGCTTAGCAAGGGCAGTGAATCAGACCTCTCTCCTGGGCCAGCCCTCTGTGAGACTCTAGGCTCAAGGCCATTTTCATTCCTGAGCATGACCACAAGTCATTCCCTAGTCTTCCCTTCTTTCACCAGTGGGGTATGTGTGTGTGTGTGTGTGTGTGTGTGTGTGTGTGTGTGTGTACGTGTATGTACGTGTGCGTGCATGTGCACGCGCATGCACTCTGCCTGTCAACCTGTTCTACGGCAGCCCCTGGTACTACCTGGGGACCTGAAAAAGCTGAGCCTGGGGACAAGGCCTGGCATCAGGAACCAATGGGCATCCCGCTCATTGGCTTTTTGTTTTAATCCCACTTACTTTGAGGATGAGAGATAGTCTTCAGAGTCAGTCAGAGATTTTTCCTGACTCATATTTCATTGGAACATCTTGAGTCTGCAACATGCTTATTTAGGGATGGGCACAGGCCTCAGAGAATTCAAGTCCTGGGGTCACCAGGACCTGGCTACCACTAGGTGCCAGGAAACACCTGGGACCAGGGTACGAGTGGATTTGGGGGTTTGTGTTATATTCCAGGGGCAGAAATCACAGAAGCTTGCTCATACCTATTTGTAATCTAGGGCTGCTGATGCTGGTTCTTTCTTAGAAGGAGGAAAGGACACTTATTGCTTACCTACTGGATGGGAAGTACTGTATGAATGTTTAAGAGGCTGAGCAGGTTTTGCCAGATACTGCTAATTAATTCTCTCCCTGCTCATTTTATAGATGATAAAAGTTAGGCAGAGAGACATGTTAATTGGCTTCAAGGTCCTGAGCCAAGCATGACCAATCTGAGAAATTCAGGTGACTTCATGCTTTTCCAACTCTCAGCCCTGGACGACAGTATTTCATGTTTCTGAGCATGAAGAATGCTTCCATTGGGCTGGTTAGACAGACAGTGGAAGGCTTAGAAAGAGATGGAGCTTGATGTCAAATAGACTTGAGATTGAATCTCAACTCTGCCTTTTACTCATGGGATAAGTTTGACTAAAATGTAAATTCTGAGTCTTGGTTTTCCCAACTGCAAATGGGAAGAGACCCAGTGATAATGTAGGGCTGATGGGAAGGTGGGTGAGCCCTATCAGCAGGGCTGGGCTCTTGCAAAAGCTGAGCTAAAGCTGAATTTGAAAAATATATTATTTACTTTCCAGTGAAGAGCTGCTCTCTCTCTCTTGCAAACCACTAAGGTATCATTAGTGCCATGCTAATAAAAACAGAAGCCAAAAAATGTTGGTGTGGTTTTTCATGGAGGTAGTTTATATAAATGAATATGATGGAGAGATCAAAGGCAAATGACTCAGTGAATGGAGAGAAGATGGGGTGGAGACCTCCACTCTAGTCTTAAAGCTGATTCTGAGATCAAAGAATTATGAATGTCTGACAGATCAGATGGAGAAACAGAGGCCCAGAGAGGTGAGGCCCTTCCCCAGGGTCACACAGCTGGTTGGTATAGGCAGCTTCCAGTGACCCTATTTCTGGGCTGGGTATCAGCACTGCCCCATGGAGACCCTCTTGTCGTCCTATGCCTCACTCAGTGGAGGGACAATTTGGGGAGACAAAGGGAACCTCACATGGGCCCTCCAGAACTTATTGGAGCCCCTCTCACCTGACCTTTCTGTAACTGCCAGCATCTAGTTTGTTTCCCATGCTAATGCTTTTGGGGATTTCCAGATAGTGTCCTTGGACTGGGTGGAGTGGTACAGGGAAGGCAGACACCTGCATTTTCCATCCTCACAGAGTTTGGTCTCTTGCCTACACAGATGACTGAGGGGAAAAACAATTGGTATAGCCTTTCTGGTGGACAGTGTGGCCCTGAGAATCAAGAGTCCCAAAGTTGTGCATACCGTTTAGATTGTAATCTCATTTCTAGAGATTTAGTCCAAAGGAATAATAAAGCAATGGGATCCATGGCTGCATTGTTCATAATTACACACACACAGAGGATTAACCTCAATGTCTGTCACAAATCGATTACTTAAATTATGGTGCATTCATGCAGTGGACAACTGGGAAGCCATAAAGTAGCTTGAATAGTCTCTAAATATTGATGTGGGAATATTCTCACGTTGCACTTTTGGGTAACCAAAGATAGTTTGTTTTAAAAAAAAGTATGAATATGTATATAGATGCTTAAAGGAAAATCTGAAAGTCTCAATACCAAATATTATACTAGTTACCTCTGGGTTGTAGAATTTGGGGTGATTTTAATTTTGACTAATTTTTTCAGGAAAATGAAATTTCACAATCGTGACACATTATTTTTAGAATCGGATAAAAGAACAATGGTGGGAAAGTAAGGACCCAGCCGATCCCCTCGATTGAGTCTAGAGTACTACTGTGGAAAGCAAATAGCAGCCTGGCCCTTTCCTGGGTGCTCACCTTTGGCACTTGAGGATGAGGGGTTACTGCATCCTCTGGGGGGTTCTCTGGGAACCCCTACTGCCCATCTGTCCTGCTCTCGAGGACCTGTGCAGATTTCCCCTCATCTCTGGGGGACCTTCAGTGTGTGTGTGGGAGCTGCTGGCACTTGCCATAGGGGATGCAGGAAGGGGGTGTTCCCATTGTGGGCTGTGGGCGGGGTGGGTTTCCTTTGCTTCTCTTCTAAATAGATGAACCAGATTTGCACCTGGGGGTTTGCCAGAGAGTTAACATCTGAGAAACCAGGATGCAGATGGCTCTCCCTGTCCCAGACTAGAAATAGCCAGGGTGCCAAGGATGGCCAGGGGTGGAGGGGTGTGGTCTGGACTGGCTGAGTGACCACAAGCAGAAAGAATAGTTGGAGGGAAGGAGAAGAGAAGCATCACCAAGAGGAACTTGGACCATGAGGAGTAGGCTCTGGACATGCAGCCTGGTGACCAGCTGAGGCCAGAAGAGACTTCACAGGCTTTCAGGAGCAGGGAGGGAATGGTGTGCTCAGTGTGAAAAGACCTAGGTTGCAGTTATCATGAAACCTCCCACCATCCATGAGATCTTAGGCAAGTCACTCTACTTCAGAGCCCCCATCTCTATACCCAGAAAATTGGTGTTCCTACATCCTGTGAGCAAGGTGATTGTAGGGGAAGGTTTTTTGGCACCTATGGATGTAAAGGCAATGGAGGGACACCTTAGAAAGTCGCCACATAGAAAGGTGAAAAGCCACATTTAGCCACATTTCAGAGTTCTGAAATCCCTCTAAAACAGTGCCATCTCTCATAATTCTATCTGAGTCTTCCTTGGGCATTGGCACAAATCACTCTTCAGCCTCGGAGGAACTGGGTTGTTTCTGAGGGGATGGGAAGGAAGAGCACAATGTAAGACAATCACATGTTGTATCTTTGAACCCTTTAGCCATACAGGGACTGACGCCACTGAGACTGCAGAACCCTGGCCAAGCTCACTCAGAAGTCAGGGGTGGGAGGAACTGGAATTTTCAAAATTGAGAAAAAAATATATATATAGGGACGCCTGGGTGGCTCAGTGGGTTAAGCCTCTGCCTTCAGCTCAGGTCGTGGTCTCAAGGTCCTGGGATTGAGCGCAGCATCAGGCTCTCTGCTCAGCAGGGAGCCTGCTTCTCTCTCTCTGCTTGCCTCTTTGCTTACTTGGGATCTCTCTGTCAAATAAACAAATAAAATCTTTAAAAAAATACACACACACACATATACACACATGCATATATGTACACACATGTGTATATAAATAATGGATATGGGTATATATACAATTTTATTATATATTTAAATGTATTTTGCATATATGTTTTATTTTATATGTGCATATATGTGTGTGTATATATATATATATATATATATTTTTTTTTTTTACAATAAGATATATTTAAGTTATACCTAACAGAATCATTGAGTTCAGATTGGTTAGAGTTGTACACGTATGGTATAAATTCCCTGTACACATTTAGAAGGAAGTTACTTTTGTTAATTGAATGTGTTATTTTTATAGTTCTTTTCATGAAAAACATTCTGATCTGTTTTCTCTCCTTTCAATGTCATTCTTTTGCTTCAGGACCTGTATTGGAGGCAAATGCCTTTGATACTAAGCAAAGAGAGGGGAAGGCAGTTTGCATTCACTCTTTGATGCAAAGGGATGCTCCCTACCCGTGCAGCATACTAAAACTGCCCATTACAAATGAGAGCTTTTATAAGTAGAAAGGGGCACACAGAGGCAGGAAGAGACCTTGTTTGGGGAGGTGGCTTTGACTAGTGACTTTATGACATAAAAGATTGGGCTCCTCTGGACCCTGCCTGTCCTGGGATGTTTACTCCGACCCTGTAAAAAATTTGAAATAGCAGCCTGGGTCCAACGAGGCAGAAAAGGGATGGAACTCAGGCAGAATTTCTTTCAGCCCTGATCACCAGCTGGCCATGGTAGGGTAGGGACAGGAGCTGGGAGTGGGAGGATGAGGGGGGAGTAGGTTGTAGTGAATTGTAGGAAACTGTGCCCAGTGCTTCTTTAGTTACGTTCAGTGCAAAACTAAGGTGTTTGCAGAGTAGCTGCCTCATAAATGGGAAAGGTCTGCTGACTTGGATTCCATTAATATGAAAATGATAGGTTTAAAAAGTATTGATAATTCTAGACCCATAGGAAATTATCAGGTAAGTATGCTAAGATGTATGTGTGGATATATATACATGTTTTGGTATATGTATGTCCATGAACATTTGTATACGTGTACATATACATAAACAGACACACAAGGATGTTTATCATGGAGTTGTTTATAAAAATGCCTAATAAACTGTTGCGTGATATGCAATTAAAAACAACACAGCTATTTCAAAGGAATGAAGCAGAACTATATGGACTGATATATCAGGATTGAAAAGACCCAGGATCACCAACAAGTATGTTCTATATGATCCTGTTATAGATTATGGAGAGAAGCATAACAGGGTTTATAATGAGCATAGGAAAAGGTCATGTGGTGTGATAAGCACTGGGTGTTGTACGCAACTGATAAATTATTGAACACTACATTTGAAACTAATGATGTATTATAAGTTGGCTAATTGAATTTAGATAAAGAAGAAAGAAAGGAAAAGTTCTTGAAGGTAACAAATGAGTTTGAAGCATAGTTATAACTGGATAGTGGGAATATAGGTAATTTAAACAATTTTTTAAAATATAGTTTTCTTTTTCTGTACCACTTTTTTTTTCTCCCAACTTTCAAGTTGTATTACTTGTGTAAAAAAGAAGTAACACAAGAAAATAAAAAGCATACCGAAAGTCCCAGAAAACAAACAGGTAGAGTGTGGACCAGAAATTGCAGTAAAAAAAGACATTTTGATCTCATTTTGTCAAGTTCCAGCTGTGAGACCTTAGGAGATTTCAGTGTCCCTGCTGTTGAGGTGACAGGGGATTGAGGTTCTGAGAAGTTAATTTTATTTTTAAACATGATACTCAGTGCATGTTAATTATTCTCTTCTGCAAACTTCCTGGCATTTTAGATAGTATTCCATTTTAGATGAAATACAATTTACTGTGCATCTTCAGATTCCCTAAACCCTGCCTAAGCACCAGGCTGTCCACTCTTCAGCCCAAAGCCTGTCACCTGGAGGAAGTCCGTGAGTGAGTGAATGGTGAGTGAATGAAGCCAGGCACCCAGCCAGGTGTTTTCACATTTGCTTTCCCACCGGATCCCCGCAACAGCTTTGAGAGGTTGCTGCTGTTGTCCATCTCTTAACTACAGTTGAGGAAACCTAGAGGCAGAGATGGGATTTGAACCCACAGTTCTGGCTTCCCAGATGGTGCCCCTAACCCCAGCAGAAGGAAGAGGGCTGGAACCCTTGATGCTTTCCGGCCCTGAGGCTCTGAGCACTGGGACGCGTTCTCTTGGGGGCTTGGCTGATCATGATCCTTGTAAGGGACGACTCTGAAATGAAAAATGCCTAGGTGAACAAATCTCCATTTCTTTTGCTCTTTCCCTCCCAGCCTTGAAAAGTGAGGACAGGAGAGATGAGCTTTTGCCAGGAATTCAGCAAGTGAGTTTGTGTGGAGTGTCAGCTTCTCCACATTGCTGGGTATTAGCTTACTGCTGTCCGGCACCAGCCCCAAGAGCAGAGCCAGGCGTGGCTCCTGGTTTAAATATGTGAATTCATCTGGGCCTGGACAGCTGCATAGCTCAGGCAGGGCAGAATCTGCCACCCTACCCTGTTTCCTTGAAATCCATACAGGAACACAGTTTCAAATAGCTGGTGCCAGGCCCTGCAAGCTCCTACTTGTAGAAATGGATTTAAAAACATGTGAGAATACATACCACTGCCTGTGTCTCTACACTTTTCTAGGCGTCAGCATGAATCTCATGGGAACCTTATAGTAACCCTGGGTGGTGGGCAGGAAAGGGGTGGTTATGACTATTATGAATTCCCTTGCTTTCACTCCAGTCCCCCCTCTTCAATCCAGTCCCCCAAATGTAGCCAGAATGTAGCCATTTAAATATGTCATTCAGATCTCAACCATGCCCTTCTCAAAGGCTTCCAGTGTCGTTCCAACTCTTTAAACAAGATCTAGAAGGCTCTAGGGGATCTGGCTTCTGTCTCCCCTTGTCCTCCTGTGGCCACACTGGCCTTCTAGCTGTTCCTCGAATGCTCTAGGCTCCAAATTTGTCCCCATCTCACAGCCTTTGAACCTGCTGCCCCCTCTCCCTGGAACACATTGTCTCCAGATTTTCATTGGCTGGCTCCTTGTCATCATGAAGGTGTCAACTTGACTGTCACCTTCCCACAGGGGCTCTCCCTGGCTACCCTATCTTACTATCACTGCCCACCACCACCATTCTTTATCTTCTTTTTTCCCTAGCCCCAGATGTCAGATTGTTTTCTCTGTTTTCTACATCATTATTTAAGCACTCAAGAGAGTAGAGACCTCATTTGCTCATTCACTGCTTAGAACATATTGAAACATATTAATTTGTTTAAATACGTGAACAAATGCCCGTTGACAAAGAAATTGAGGCTTAGACCACTTAAGTGTCTTATCACAGTTTACCCAGCTAGTGACTAGCAATACTGGACTCCAACTTAGCTCCAATACTCCAGCCTAGAATGGGTGAAACACAAGAAGGAACGTTCTTACAGGGCCACTTAGGAGCAGACAGATTCTCAGGGCAACATTCTTTTATGTTGATGGAAGCAGCAAATCTTTCAGGGATACAAGCCTCTGGGAGATTCTGCCATCTGTCGCTGATGTGTTAGAGAAGCCTCAAAAGGTCAGCAATCTAGACTCTTGCCAAATGGTGCCCACCCAGGAAGGAAGGACCAGAATTTAAAGAAGCTTTTTCTGCCCATCTAGATGAGCTTTCTTGACCAGAGGCAGGGCCGTATGGACTCATAGACTTTTAAGGACTTTTATTCAAGCTCTTTGCTTCCCAGTGATTGGGAAGTAACTTGCTCCCAAGGCTACCTCATGACTTAGTGGTCATGGTTCCCAACTCAGCCAGAGTTCTTATCTACCCACTGTAGATTTGCTGGGCCTGGCTCTGGGAGAAGGTACATCACCTTCCATACATATTGCCTCCATGTGTTTGGCTCGTCAGCACACTGGTTTGAGCCTTCTCAGATTCAGCACTGGGGCCAGCAGAGGGGAGTGGTGTTGGGGTGAGACAGTCCAGGGGCCAAGCTGGGGGGGAGAGAGTCACATAAGGAAATTCACACTCTTTCTATTTTATTTGGGGGTCCCCATGATGGGGAAGCAGAGGAAAACAAAACAAGGATCTCTGAGGCTTCTTACCTGCTCACTGCCCCAGATGTAGCCTTGAGGGTGAGAGGAGACCACAAGCTTGCTCCCTATAGTGGACCTGAACTTGGCACAGTGACTAGCTGAAACTGGCACTGTTTCTACCTGCCAGAGTATACTGCTGAAGAAGAGGGGGCAGGGATAAAAAAAGGAACTGCTAAATTCAGCTCAGCACTTCTTAGCAGCCCCCACCACCAATGCTGACCCTAATCCCAAGCCAGAGAGGCATGAGTTGTGTTGAACATACAAACCAGTACCCTCTTTGATCTGAACCTTCCTTTCTTGATCACCCCTGGAGGTTCAAAGAATGCCCCCAGCTTACTGTTCCTGGTGGTGCTCAAAGGATACCCATAATTGTTACTAAACAGCGGACAGAGCAAGGAAACATGCCCTCTTTGCCCTGCTGGCTCCCAATTGGCACTTCATTACAGCAGAGATGGAGGGGCAGGCGGGTGACCTTGGCACTTCATTTGTACCCACATGGAGGTTTGCTGCTTGACCTGGGGATTGATGGGTGCTAGATGTTCCATCTAGCCAGCATGTCTACCACTGCAGGGCTGCCCACCTCCTGTTTTGTGAAAATCAGCCCTGGTTTCCATCAAATCCTAATTGCTCTGCAGCTGGCCTTCACTCTACCATGGCCTCCCACAGAATGCTGGCTTCTGGCTGTTCCCTCCTCCGGCCAGAACAATGCTGGGCTCTGGCCGCTGACCCGGGCCCGAGCAGGCCTGCCAACTCCATGGCTCTCAGTCCTCACTTTGCACATCAGGGCTGGCTTCCCGTACCCATGGCTTCTCTGCAAGGAAGGTTAGGGAGGGTTACCCACACACTCTGACAGACCACTTTGGGCCTAACTGGCCTTGTTCTTGGGTAGAAAGAGGACCAAGATGTAACTCTGAAAAGCTTAATTATTCATAAACATTTCTAGCAATGCCTCCTCTCCCTGTCTCTTGCACTGCTCTGGGGTGTTCATTCGACTTGGACTGATGCCAGTTAATGTCCTTCCCTTCAACCTGACCTGAAAATGCAATGTCCTGAACAAGAGTAAGTGGGGCAGCCGACATTTCACGAGGGGAAGGTTGGCAGCCAGGCTGTGAGCTTACAATGTCCCATATGGGTCCCAGCTAATACTTCCCACTTTCTTTTCTCTCTTTTTGGAACTGCTTCATTCTTTCTCCTACTGCCCTCTAGCCCCTTCACTGCCTTGGGAAAGGGGAGCTATCGTGAAATCCTCATCATCTCCACTGTTTATTGAGAGGTTACTGTGTGCCCGGTACTGGGCTAAATTCCATAGACTGGGTGTCTCATTTCAACCTCACAACCTTCTGAGGCAGGCTTGATGGCATCTCCACTCTCAAGCCTAAGAGCGGTTAAATGATTTGCCCAAGCGTCCACAGCTTATAATAGTTGGAGCTGGGATTCAACTCCAGCTTCTTTGGTGCCCAAATCCTCATGCTTGTGACCCCTGCATTGCACATCCCTCTTTCAAGAAAACATAGCTTGGTTGTACCCTGGAACAGAAGACCCTTGGTAAGCTGCCTTTGACCCTTATTGGGTCCCCTCAGCACAGATCATGCACATGCAGATGGGAACAGATATGCAAGTCGAAGTAATTCCCAATGGAAAACACCAGAAGGATCTGCAAGGCCCCCCACCGCTGTGTGTTTGCCCTCCCAAGGCCTGGAATCCCACAGCCATTTCCTGTACCCCGGCCTGGAAAGCCAGTTACACAGACCAAGAGTGTATCTGCCCTGCACTTCTTGGTGGCCTCTGCTTCTCCCAATGGATTCTGCAAGGTGTTTCCTGTAGATCTTGCTGACAGTCTTTGCTGGCACGTAGCAAAATCCGTCCAGAACATCATGATGTGCTGGCCTCAGCCTGGGCTGAGTTTTGTTTTTGTTTGGCCTTTAAAAAAAATCCTTTTTTTTCCCCAACCAGGGGCATGGGGACAGGATGGAGGAGGAGGGAGATGAAGGTAAAAAATATTGACAGAGTGAAAAATATTGAATATTACTTCTGTTTCAAAGATAGAAATGTCTGGGGGTGGGATGCAGCTTGGTGAGTTCAGGTTGGACTGCGGTTGAAGTCTGGGATCAAGGTGGCAGCTTGGTCTTTATAAAGTCTCAAAGTACACCCTTCATGGGGCCATGGGGGCTGAGCCTGGGTATAAGAGAGCTCCCTCCTGTTTTAAAGACAGCTTTTTCTGAGGAGTTCAAGGAGCATTTAAAATAAGCCATCCAGGGATGATGGGAACAGACGGTGTCCTGTCCCACTCTACAGGAAACTGGAGGGGAATTATTCCAAGTTACTCAGAGCACTGGATGGGCTAGAGAATCAACGGATCTTTTCCAACACTGTCTTAGCTCCTGTCAAACTAAATCATCAGGGCAAGTGTGGGAGTATTTTATCTTCAAGCATATAGCCTATCCCCTCTCGGTATGAGTGAGGCTATTAGAGCATAGTCCCCATAGAGATGTCATCCTGGAAGCATCTTTATTACCGCAGATTAATATACAGTTGCGGGGATTAAAGACAGAAGTCCTCTCCTCAGCAGTCTTTAGAATCTTTCTGTCAGTAGATATGGGGACATTCAGAACAAGAGACCCTACCTGGCATTAATGTTTAATGCTCCCCTAATATACTTTAACCACTGAGACCATCCCAGGTTTGTTTAAATTTGGGGAAATAAACTCTGCTGTACCGTCAGCCTAGATAATAGGATGACTGCTGCAGAAACCACAGCAACAAGAGCAGACAGTGGTATAAAGAGAACAGGTTGGTGAGGGCCACTCAAACCGTGGAGTTGATGGACTAGGTGGGGTGACTTAGGGGCCAGTTTTGTACTTGGCTGCTGTTGCCAGTTTTGGCCACAGCAAATTGTCCAGACAGATATCAGGTGAAGGAAGACCTTGAGACAAGGCCAGAAAAGGTGCCAAAAGTATCTTAATTACTTATTTAGGTTTGATTAACTTTTCAGTGATGTGATTCTAGACCCAGAACACAGGGAGGACACAGCATCCAGGATCATTACTAATGAAGAGAAAGTAGAACTCGGAGGATATGTATATGCACATTAGAAGGGGATGGTAAAATAACCTGAGACCACTAGGTTGTAAGGAACCCTAGACTACATCCATTCCAACTTCTCTCTCTTCTGTAGAATAGAGAACTAGGGCTCTAAGAGGGAAGGGATTTGTCAGACGCATAGCAAATGGATAGAACCAGAAAGACAACCCAGCTCCCAACTCCTGGCCCAGAATTCTTCCTACTACTCAATACTTTCTATATAATAAGACCCTTTTTCCAAAACAAACAAACAAAACAAAACAAAACAAAACAATCATTTTATTCCAAACCCAAATAAATACAGTTATTTAGTGGAGTAGGTGATTTATTAAATCATGTCAAAATTGGGAGGTAGAATCTGTTTTGAAAATAGGAGTTTTTCATGGATAGTGGTGGAGTCTTAACCTGCATTGCCAGCAGTGGAAGTATCCAGATTGAGGAAGGTGAATCTCTCAACTTTGTACACTGGGCAGCAACTCCTAGGAAATTTGCATTTACCCTCTACCAACAGATTAGAGAGGTAAAGGCCCCAAGTGAGACAGAGATGGAAGGAGACTTGGAACCACATCACAGGTGGGGAAGAGCCATCAAAACTTATGAAAATATTTATTCTGGAGATGGTTTAGGGAATATGACCATGCTGTTCAAATATCTTCTTTTGTGTAAGCTTAAGATGTCAACCAGTTGGGAGAAGGCCACAGAGAGGCGGTAGAAAGAATTTTGGTACAGTCAAAATATGGCTGTTTAACATGGAACAAGCTGACCTAGCTCAGAGATATTTGCATAGTTGCCAGATTAATCCTGGGATGAGACTGAAGAGAAATTCAGAGGAGGTTACACTGAGTGGTTTTGGAGGTTCCACTCAACCTCGAGTCTCAGGCCTGTGAAATGTTTTTGAGATTATCTATGCTCCTAACACTCAGTGGCCCCACTGGGCTCATGGGAAACTCTGTTAGGAGGGAATGAGCCTGCACATTGGGGAGTAACTGGGGGGAAAGGGGGAAGAGGGAGTTTGGGTTTATTTTGGAAAACTTGTGCCAGCTGATTTCCATCTTCATTATTTTTCATCCTCATAAATATAACAGTCACCTTTCTTCAGACCAAGGAAAATGAGGCCTGAGGAGTTTATGTATCCTGCCCAGCTGGAATGAGTCAGTGGGCTGGGTTCAAAAGTCCGTTCTCCAAGACATTCATAAGCCTGAGCATGGCCAGTGAAATGTTATCAGAACAGCATCAGGCAGAGTCTTGGGGGGCTGATGATCCCAGGAACAGAGAAGTAGTAGCATCATTGTCTACAGACCCAGATTGTGGGACAGTCCTGAAAAGTCCCCCATTCAAGCTTCTATCACCCAGGGAACTTGGCATTTACTTAGGGTCTTCCCATTGTCTAGAATATCCTCCTTCTTTTCTTTCCGTGTTCAAAACTCAACACATTTTTTCTGGGCCAGCTCATGGTAGTGGAACTGGCCATGGCCAGTTACAGCCAGATACAGTGAGTAAAGCAGCTGTATAATAGAGGAAGATGGAGTGGGAGGTTTTCAGGAAGTCATCAATATTTGCCAGGATGGAAAATGTATCTTCCTTTACCCAGTACCTATTTACTGAGCACCTACTATGTCCTAGACACCGTGTGAGATATGGGGGATATAATGATAAGCAAAACAAGTCATGATCTCAATTTAGTGTGTAATGCTAGGAAATGAGACATTATTCAAGTGAATTCCCAAACAAACTTACAAACTGAGCAATATGAGAATACTATCAAGAGTACTATTTTAATCTGGTGTTGAGGGAGGGATCAGGGAAATCTTCCACTGAGGAAGTATCTCTGAGTTGAACTGTGAAGGATGAATAGGAGTTGCTAGATAAAAAGGTCTTATGCAGAGGGAATGACATGTACAAAGGCCCTGAGGCCCTTGCACCTGAGCAGAGTTAGACCAGTGTTGACAATCAGGTGTCCAGTAAAGTTCACTCGTCTCCTCCCTTGCCACCCTTCTTGGTCCTAAGCACTGTGCTCCCCTCCCCAAACCATGAGGCTTTAGGCTGGACTTCTCTGTTTTAGAGAGTTAACCCCACCTCAAGGTTCTCACCATCTATGGCTTATGTGAATTCTCTGATAATTAAGCCTTAAGAATTTTCCTTTACTCTGCCTGTCTGATGCATCTGACTTGGCTGATTGTTTCAGATTTGTGAAATGTCAAGCAGATAAGATAAGCTTTGTTAGCAGACATATGTGGATTTAATTTCTGGCTGTGTGACCTCTGATATGTTTCTTATCTATTCTGAGTCTTGTATTCTTGATCTACCCAATGGAAATAATGCTCTTGCAAGTTAGTTTTAAGGATTAGCTGTAACACTGCTAAGGTGTGTCTGTTTCGTTCACTGTGTATTTCCACCACCTGACACAATGCCTGGCACATAGTAGCCACTCAGGAAATTTTTACTGAATGCACAAGAGGCTCAGGCACTATGGACTGCATTCAGGTTTGACGGGTGAGTAGTTCGTTCGTTTTCTTTCTTTCTTTCTTTCTTTCTTTCTTTCTTTCTTTCTTTCTTTCTTTCTTTCTTTCTCTCTTTCTCTCTTTCTCTCTTTCTCTCTTTCTTTCTTCTTTCACCATTGTCATAATTTCCTATCACAGTGCAAGGGCAGGTTGTGTGCAAAGATGCCAAGGACAGGTTTATCATTCTGCTGTTACCCACTTTGACCAAAGAGGGCAGCCTTAAGCATTCTTTACTTCTGTATTTTCTTTAAAACAAGGCTGGCTTCCTTAAAAGGCTCTTGTATCTAATATCCAGCCATTCTTCCACACTCTCAACGTTAGCTACCTTTAATAACTGTCTTGGGGATTGAAGATCTATAGTCTGGCCTTCTTTTTCTTCATACCTGTTTCTGCCTGAGTGCCTACTACCTGGGTCCTGAGCCGGTGGGAATGTTCTGAGTAAGCCAGGCAGGGGAGCACCTGCTTTAAATGGGAACCCCTGTGCTGGGTCCACCTGGTGTCCACAGTCTTCCTGGCTGAAGTTAGGGAAGTTAAAGAGAGAAAGAGGAAGCCTGGACTGTTTTAAAAGCTACCCAAAGGGTTATTATAAATGTACCACATTCTTTTTGGCATCTGTGCTACATAATCCCCCGAGACAGAGAGGGGAGCAGACGTTGCTTCTTACTGAAACCACAACAAAGTCTCTTATCCATCCTCACTGCATTTTGGGAACAGATTCACTGCCTGTCTGCAAAGACACATCTGCAGGTCTGCTGTACAAACGAGGGAGGTCCCTTTGCTTCACAGTTCCTTGGCTTTCCTACTCCTGGACCTCTCCTGGAGTCTCTCTGCTCTCCTAGCAAACAAAATCCCAATTAGCAGAAAAATAAAATACTATAGACACCTCTTGAGATGTTGCCAACCATTCTGGTCTCACAGAAATGACCTGACCTGAAAGCTCTAAGTTCCGAGAACCATTCTTCGGCACGGTATTTTTCTGGGCACTGCTTCAAAGAGGCCATGGTTGAAGACCAGGCTGCTATTCTGGTGGCCTCTTGTTTGGGATAAAGTTTCCCATGGGCCCCTGGGGAGGGCTGGAGCACTCAGCAGGGGGGTATTCTGGGCACCCCTGACCTGTGTGCCTGCACAACAGTGAGCAGGTCAGTGACTCTGAACCAAGTAGGGTAGAGCTTTCTAGAGATCAGCAGGCTTCCTAGGCTCTGGCACATACTGAACTGAGCCAGCCAAAGCACCCGAGGTAAGACCACTGGGAGAAAATGAAGGGACTTGGAGGAAGGTGTTGGGGGAGACATGGATTCCTTAAATCTTAACTTTGGAGATCAGAAACAGGATGTGAACTGGAATGGGACCATTAATGGGTCTAATGTAAATTCCTGAAACATGTTTCTAGGGGTTTCTTGAGGCTTTGGGGCCCTCCTATCAGCTGACCATTCAGGCACACATTGGGCACATATTAACATAAGGGTCGTTGGCCAGGTTGAAGTGATTTCTCTATCACTGCCCACCTGAGAAATGACATGTGTTGGAGCAAGACCCAGCCTATACAAAGTTGGGCATTCCTGCCTACCTCTTGGCTTCCACCATCCCCTTGTCACACACATTGCTTTCTATTATTCTGATAGGCTAGGCTCTCTAGCCTCTCGGCCTTCACCTCTGCTCCCTCCTCCACCTGAAGGCCTTTTAATCCTCTTCACTTGAGCTGACCCCTGCTGATTTCTCAGATCTCAGCAAGGCAGAATGTCTCCCACCTACATGCATCCATAGCACCACCAGGTCTTACCTAGGGAATAAGGACCATCTTAGAAGGGAGATGGTGTTACTGTGCTCTAGGTTTCTAAACGGCTAATAAGGCAACTACCCCAAAGTGTTCACCAAGTATGGTCAGAATGGCTGAGACTTTTGCTCTGCAGAGGGTGACCAGGAGGAGAATGCCAATACCCCAAAGTACAGAAATTGCCTAGCTTGGCTAAGTGTGTCTGATACATGCTCCTGTGGCTTTTATCTTTTTGTCTCAGGATATAAATAACCTTCGTGAAGGTAGGACCTTGTTTACCTGCTGACTGCTGCATCCCCAAGGCATAGCAGAAGATCCAAAGCATGTAGTCGAACACTTCTGAAGTAATAGTGAATAAGTGATTTAATTCCAACTCATGTTAGAAGGAGAAGGATGAGGAGGAGAAGGGAAGGGAGGAGGAAGGAAGAGAAGGAGGAGGAGGAAAGTGGGGAGGGAGGAGGAGAAAGGAGGCATGGGAGGGAGGAGGAGAAAGGAGACATAGGAGGGAGGGGGAGGGAAGAGGAGGAGGAGGGAGAAGGAGGAGGAAAAAAGAGGAGGAGAAGGAGAGGTAGGAAGGAGGAAGAGGGAGGAGGAGGAGGAGAGAAGGGAGGAGGAGAAAAGAGGAGGAGGGAGGGGAGAGGACTAAGGTGGAGGAGGGGGGAGGAGAACAGAGAAGGATGAGGAGGAGGAGAGGAGGAGGGAGGAGAATAAGGAGGTGGCACCACTGACCTTTCTGATGCTAAACCTTGGGTTTCTCATCTGAAGTTTGGTTGCTGTCCCCGCACAGGCATTTGTTAACTGAGGCCTCTTGTAATTGGACCCCGTGACTCCCCTCTTTTTAGATATGAATCTTCAGCATTTGGATATTAGGGTCCCATTCTAGCTTCTCAGGTCACACTTATACCTGCCTCCCTCTCTTCTTTTCTGGGTGACGTTTAGGAGCTCAGACTCCTGACCCGCACTCCAATAGCTTGAACCCAAATCCATCTCTGTCTCCTTTTATTGTATTACCTTTCATTCCCTCCTGTAGCCTCATTCTTCATTCAACAAACACTTGGGGAAGCCTTGCCATATTCTAGGCGCCTTGTCAGGTGCTAGAATCAGATGCAGGCCTATTATCTAACAATTCAGGCTAATGAGTGCCAAGCAACTGACCATTAAGGTAGAATATCTTTGGGAAAAAAGGAAGCCAAGCAGACTGGAGGGATTTAGTGTGGTCTAAGGTGGGCAGAAGTCTTACTGGAGGAGGTGGCATTTCAGGTAGGTAGGTCTTGTAGGGAAACAGACGTGTAGGCAGATGACTGGGGAGAAAGTCATTCTCACTGAGACAATGGGCATCACAGGGCAGGTCAGTGTAGTGGGGCAGGGAGCAGGGAAGCTATAAGGGGTGCTGGAGGCTTTGCAGTGGCAGGACTTTTGCGATGAGGTTCAAACCCCAGAGACCCCTTTATACACCACTGTGCTATTCAAAATAATCCTGTTATGTTGCAAAACCAAGGGAGGCTTGGGGGTCTGTGGGTAGGGTTGTCGCTCCCATATGTTACTGAGAGAATGGGGGGGGGTTTCTGGGGAAGGATCTCCCTTCCCACTTTCTGTACTTTGGGGTACTGACATCCCCCTCTGGCCACCCTTTGCAGGACAAAACCTTCAGCAATTCTAAGGCTTTGGTAAACCCTTTGGGGGCAGTCACCTTACTAGCCTTTTAGAAACCCAGATCATAGGAACAGTACCTCCCTTCTCAGATGGTCCTCACCACCCCCAAGTAAGTCAGCCCTGAATCCTAGGACTTTAACCCTGTTCTGGGTCAAATGATCTGTACCTTTCTCCCAAACTGGCCGTGGCTACAGGAAGAAATTGAGGGTGGCTGACTTTGAAAGAGGTTACACTGCAAATGAAATGTATTAATGCCAAGTCGAGACATATACCTAGGTGGTGACTCTTAAATTTTGTCTTTTAATAGTTTAAAATCGAGATTGCCACTTAAAACATGAAAGCTGGAGTAAGACACAGATTTTGCTTGTGTTCCTTTTGGATAATCTCAAAGTACCAGGCAACTTGACCTTTCTGGACCTGTGTTCCCTTTGCTTGCCTCTCTGGGCCCCTTCATTTGATATACATACAACTGACATCAGCTGAGGCCCCAACATGTTTCCCGGACTGCTCAGGCAGAAACCCACACTGCTTCCAAGGTGAGGAGAGCTAGGAGCCCACACTTGCCCCCTCCCCCCGCAGACCCCTGTTTGCCAGGAGGCCCTCCCAGGACAGCCTTGCTTCGAGGACCCTAGAACACAAGGCAGGCACTGAGAAAAGAGGCTCTGTGCAGAGAGGTTTTAATATCCTCCTGCTTTTAATAGCTTTCCCTGAGATGGAAACTTGGGTTGAAATGATTTGCAGCTCTCCAGATTTTTCTGAGAGTGTGTGTGTATTTGGGTTTATTTTTAGCCACAGGGGTTCATTCCGTGCCAAAAAAACCTGCTTAAATAAAACCAAGATTAATATTTTTACTTAACGGAAAGAGTTAGTCAGGACAGGCTTTGAACTAGAGACTCCCTATCTTGATTTGGGAGTGCATCTTAACTGTCTGGTCCTGGCTTTGACACCAACAAGCAAAGGCCTTTGAAACTGACAGAGAGAAGTGCCCTCAGGGGACCAGGGTAGGATGCCAGAAGAGCCTATTGTGAGACTTCTCCAAGGGGCACTCTTCCTCACAGGGGCTGCCCCTCCCTGCTCCCCTCCTGTTCTTCAGGGCCATCTTCCTGGAAAGGTGGGTGAGTCGGTCCTGGCTCTGCTCAGAGCCTGGCTGGGATTCTGCCTCACTCCCAACTCCTTCCTTAGACCCTCCCCATCAGATCTGGTCCAGGCTTCTGCTTCCTCTGGATTCAGATAAAGCAAACGGAGTCTTTGCTTGGGGATGGGCTAAGGCCTAGATCCGCTGTCTAGGAGCTCCAGCTGCCCCTCCCCTTGAACAGACCTCACCCCTCTTTGTGCGATGCCAGCTCTTTGCTCTTGCTCATACTGCTGTGTTTGCTCTGCTTGAATACCATTTACCTGCTTCCTTGCCTCTGAATTCCCCAGGGCCTCATTTATCTCCTTGTCCCTGTGAGCCTAGCACAGTACTCCATAAATGATTGTTGAACAGATGTTTATCTGGCCCTATAACCTGAGAACTGTTATTAACCCCTTCTGATGGAATAAGGTTCAGAAAGACTTGGTCATAGGCCAAAGCTTACCCAAAGGAGTCATTTATCTTTTTTTTTTTTAAATCACCCTTCATGTATGTGGCCCTTTAGCTTCATACATTCAGCAGATATATAGTAGGGACTTGTTATATGCCGGGCTCTCCCTGGTTGCTCAGGCTATAGTAGTTAGTAAAGCAAAGAACCCTCCCTCTCATGAGGCTTGCATTCTAGTGAACAGCACATGGATACGGACTATGTCAGCTGGTGGCCAGTGCTATGGAGCACAGAGACGCTGGCCAAGGGTGACAGGGAATGCATGAGGAAAGATTATGGGGGATCATGGAGGCCCCCTGACCAGGTGACAATTGAAGTAGGTGAAGGAGTGAGCCATGTGGCTTTGGAAGGAAGAGTGTTCCAGCAGGGGGAACTGCAAGGGCAGAGGCCCTGAGGTGGTGTTTGGGGAGGTGCACAAGGAGTAGGGGGCTGGGGCCAGAGTGGAGCAGGTTGCCATTTCCAAAGATAAGAAAGGTAACGGGACCACAGGTGAGTGAGGGGCATTTTCAGGAGCTCAGTTTTGGATGGATTGAGTTGGAAATGTCCTATTAGACCTCCACGTATAAGGGGATACTAAATGTAGACTTATGTTGTGGGGGCTCTGGGTTGGATGATGCATAAATGGGAGCTGCTAGTGGTACAGAGGTACAAAGCCATGAGCTGGGTGGAAGTGAGAGGAGGATGAGGAACCCACAACTGCCCAGACTGAACACGTGGAGGTCACCAGTGACCTCGACGAGAGCTGCTTTGGTGAAGAGAAAGAGGGAGCTTAGGTGATGGCAAGAACCCTTCCAGGTTGGTAATCATCACCCTGACCTAGAAGCCAGGATGGGAAGTGACTTGCCCAGTGTTACACAGTGACAGAGCCCTGACTGTATCCAGGTCCACATGTTCCAGGCCTGCTCATTCCAGGTTTTGTTGATCTGAACTTTCAGCCTCCAAGTCTTTAGAGAGAGGCTTTTGGGGTTTGGGTGTGGTGACACAGGGGCTGGAAACCAGAAGGATCTGAGTAGGGTAGGCCTTCAGGTTCTGCCCTCCACCCTTCATTCCGTAGGCCCTTTCCTCAAACCTGGACATCAACGAAGTATCCCCAAAGAGGCAGCAGATAATTGTGAAGAACTCTGGCAAGGGTCATTGGAGGTAGATACCAAAGATTGTCAGGGGGATGAGGAAACGCTGGATCAGGTCTCTTGCTGTCTTCCTCTGATTAGTACATTTCAGAACCTTCAAGTAATCACCATCAGCAACATAACAGTATATCATCTGTTTAGCTTCAGGGTTACAAAGTGCCTTTTTACATATACATTGTCTCATCTAATTAATCAGTCTAATTAACCTCAGACCCATAGTGTTGTGAGAAACCTCAGGGATCATCAGGATTTGTGGTTTCTAAGTTATTTTATTTTCTTCTTTAAAAGCCTTGCTGGAAAGCACATGATGATATTCTGTTCTACTACTGATGGTGATTACTTGTAGATTCTTATTACCAATCTGAGGGCACATGTGTGAGTGATTGGGAGAGAGTGGTGGGGTGATCAAAGGGATGGGGGTCACTGGGGGCTTATCAGGGGTCCTTCCTCCTAGGGACAAATCCACCTCTCTGATCCTTACCAGAGCAGACAGTTGGGGGTGGGGAGGTGCAGAAAATTATGAAATGTTTTGCAATCAGTACAAATCCCATGAAAAGGCTTTAGGCAGTCCACTTTCTTGGGGGACCCACCAATTTTTGTTCTGCTGGGATGCAAAACCACCCTCAGGGTACCTGATCTTATTCTTCATAGTTGGAAAACAGGACAACAATAGCCATCTTATAGAGTTATCTTAAGAATAGAGCAAGATAGCATGCATGGGGGTGCCTGGGTGGCTCAGTGGTTAAAGCCTCTGCCTTCGGCTCAGGTCATGATCTCAGGGTCCTGGGATCAAGTCCTGCATCAGGCTCTCTGCTCAGCAGGGAGCCTGCCTCCTCCTCCTGTCTCTCTCTGCCTGCCTCTCTGTCTACTTGTGATCTGTCTGTCAAAAAAAAAAAAAAAAAAAAAGATAGCATGCATGCATGCTTGGCACATGGGAGGGGCTTAATGAATAGTAGTTATTGTTATGAGTGTGTTCTAGTCCCTCCCTCTCCCCTAGACTTAGAGACATGATGTAATGAAATGCAGAGAGCTGATGGTTAATGAATGGCTGGGCAGCTGCTGGTGCAAGGAAGGCTGGCTCTGCCTTCTTTGGATAGGCTAAAATTCAGGATCTCCATGGGGCACAAGACCAGAGAATTGCCTAATGGGCTGAGCCAGATGGGCTGTGGGCCTGCCTTGCTGTGGGTTTCTTGCTTATTGTCTTTGTCATGAGCTCTTGGCCTCAGAAAGGCCCGTGTGGATGGCAACCAGGAAATGAACATCAAGTGACTATCAGACACTTCCAGACCCCTCTTTTCTTCTAAGTCCAAGTCGAAAGACTGGTAAGCCCATAGTCTAGGCCTTTATGCTTACCTAGATCCTGCCTGGTAGGGTCCTATCAGAAGAACATTCCCCTTCCTAGGGTTAACTCTAACAGTGACTTCTGCTTTTGGAGAAATTCATCCTACCTGCTGGTCAGGTGTGCCTTACCTACCCTCGCTGTCCTCCTAAAAACCATACCTCAAGTCAGCAAAGTCATTCTATAGGGCCTTCAGAGAGACAGGAATGGGAGCAGAGTGTGTGTGTGTGTGTGTGGGTGAGGGGCACTTGTGTGTGTGTGTGTGTGTGTGTGTGTGTGTGTGTGTGGTAGTGAAAGTATCTCACTTATTTGATGGCTAAATCAACTCCTTTACCATGGGGAGGATCTATAGTGCTGTCAACAGGATCCCAAGATCTAAGATGGGCAGAATCCATGGTCTTAAGTTGGTATACATTAATTCATTTAAGGGATCCTTGATCTAAAATCCAGCCAAACTTTGCCTTCCAACCTGCTAGCAGAAAAGTCCAACCATCAGATCAGGGTAAAAAGGTCTGGACGTGATTGAAGGTAGTTGTATGGGAGGTGGAAGGAGAGGGTAAGAGGCAGGGGCTTTCTCGTGGGCATCTTGTCCCCCTCTGAATATGCTGACAAAGAGCAGATGTACAACTTCTGGACACAGCAGTAAGCTGCACTGGAAGCTGAATCTTGTTTGCCGCTGGAATTGTTTTTTGTTCAAAAGTTGTGCTGCTTGTGGTCTACATTACTATGGATGGAGGTGGGGGCAGGCAGCACACAATTATATTTCTGGAAGGGATGTGCCTTGCTTCTCTTGTTTTTGTAAGCTCTTTCTAGCCCTCCTCACAAAAATTATTTAAAGAAAGAGAATTATATAGAAATATACCTTTACATCTGGATCCTCAGGTGTATGATATATTTAAGAGGGCCCTACATTTATATTTACAGGTCTATGTGCCAATTATATAAGCACACATAGCCTGGTCAGTTTCTTCTTACAGACTTTTAAGTTAAAATACTGTTTATTCTGTTTTCCTTTGACCTCCATATCCCTGGAAGCGCAGCTTCCTTTCCCGGGGCATAAGAGGCTCCAAAACTGAGATTCAGGCTGTTCGTCATTGCCCCTTTCTCCGACTGGTGCTTTCAGACACCTTGGAGGTTAGCCCTCTAGCCATGAACTTTTAAACTTTGTCTTCCCACTAGACTGTCTCTGTGGAGGTAGGAAATGGGACTTCTATTTCTCATCATCACGCCCACCAGCACACCAACCCAGCTCACTCCTATGTTGGCTTAGCTGCCGGGGGACACTGGGAAGACAGTGTGGGGCCACATTCCAGCAGGAAGGAAAATAAAGAAAACCTTTGTCTAGCCCAGCTCATCTGTAAAGCTGGCTTCTAGCCACTACACCAAGGTGGCGGGAACAGCCCCCAAGCTGCCAGCTCTAAGTTTGGAAAGTGTCTTCTGTTGTTGTTGGAGAACCATGACCTTCCATACCTCCGCTGTCTACTGTGGCCCCGAGGCCAGAGAATGCTCAGGAGCACCCTTAGTGCCAAACAAGAAAGTACAAAATAGCACACATTTGCATTGCAGAGGAGAAACCGAAGCAAATAAAGACATATTAATTCAGACCTAATGGGCAGATTTGAGGTTGGCTGGTGTTTTTACTTTGGAAGAACTTTGTGAATCTCTTTGGGAGAGGAGAATATTACTTAATTTTAGTTCAGTGTAGTGCAGTTTTGTTTTTATAAAAAAAACAAAAAACAAAAAACTGGTGTGGCCTCCATGCTGGGCCTTCCCTGCCAGCTTTTCTGGACCATAACCGTGTGATCGAGTTTGGTTCTGGTAGGCTGCTCTTGGATTACATGTGGGTGATGAGATAGGGCAGGTCCCTGTGATGAGGTGGGTGCTCCAGACTTAAAAACACCTTGTATGTTTGTTTTGACCAGTTTATGTGTGTTCCCTTACCTCTTCCTGAAATTCTGCATGGCCAGATATTTTGAGGACTTTGCCTTTCTTCCCATCCCAGAGAGAACCCCCAGGCCTTAGTTTATGGTATATGTTAGAAGATAATGATACTCAGGCAAGTAACAATAGAGGTCACTGGTAGGGGTGTTATTCTAACAGCAGTGACAGCAAATGCACCATTGTCAGTGTCTACATGTAACCCTCACAGCATGAGGTTTATGAGAAACTGCTGTAGATTAGGAAATGAAGACAAGAAGGGCTTAATGACCTCCCTAAGGTCATGCGGCACCACTGCTGGGATTGAACCCAGGCGTCAGGCTCCAGAGCCCTGGCTCTTCCATGCTCTGCCATGTTGCTGCTCCACTAGAATTAGGACATCGCTTGTAAGCCACGTGATGGGCATTGGGCCAAGACAATCAGAAAGATTTAGGAGAAAGGAGGTCGGGGCCACAGGGGTTTGCTGAGGCCGCATGGTAGTGGTGGAACGAAACACAAATGTGGCTTCCTGACTACAGAAACTGACTCCCTTTTCACCGAACAATTCTCAGATGAAAAGGTTCCAAGCTCAGGCCATTTCAGGGTAAGGAAGGAATTGGCTAGCTGTGTGTGCAGAAGCTTCCAGAAGTACCTAGCTTTATGGGAGAGGTCTGCTTATGACATGTTATGTCTAAATGAAGTCAAGCCATTTTTGAGCCAGGGAAGGATAGAAGTTGCTATTTAAAGAAATCCCGTTTGCAATTTCTTCCCTCCTAAGGCAAAGACTCACTTGCTAGTTTACCTTCTGTGTTAATGAAGCGGCAGAGGATGGAGCCAAATCAGTTCAGGAAGAATCAATAGTAAAGTCCTGGCAGATATGCTCTCGGCCCAACAGTTAAGCTGTTACAACCTGACTGTGGGAGTTGCTGTAGAGGAAATAGTCCCTAGGCCTCTGGGAGGCTGGCTCCCTGCCAAGGATGCTGCTACAAAGTTAGACAAAGAGGTGGAGGCAGAATCTTGAGGGAGCTTTGCCTGGAATCTTGCCAAACTCTCGTTTTTGTAGCGGACTTGGAAACAGCCACTTGCCTCCTCCCGATCTGAGCTGTGACTGCTAAATTGCTAACTTCGCCAATGGGCTCTGTGTTTTACCCTCCCTGGCAAGAAGTTCTGGAGGGGCTGTTGGTTCATCTGGGTCTTGACTTCATGTCTGATAGGAAGAGTAGGGTCCCAACTTGTTTGGAGAGGAACAGGACAGAATCCAGCTGGGATGGCGGAGATTGTGTCCTAATAAAGGTTGTTTTGTTTTGTTTTTAGAGATTAGAGTCAATGAATTGGGAAATGTGGTGGGACATCCAAAATGGGGAAGGATAACAGGGATAACAGAGCCACCAGAATGGGCAGGGGTGTGTGTGTGTGTGTGTGTGTGTGTGTGTGTGTGTGTGTGTGTGTGTGTAGGGTATTCTGTTCAACAGGCATTTATTCAGGACCTACTCTTTAGGAGCTAAGTATAACTGGAGGTAAAAAAAAAAAAAAAAGAGTGACAGGATCTTAGAACTGGAAGAGTTCAATGTGTGACTCAAAGCATGGCTGCTATACTTGCAAAATCCATTCCATTTTGGGGAAGGTCCTAGCCTGAGAGCTTCCAGAACCCCTTGATGGAGACTCTCTCTATCCCTATGGCAGCCCCTCCCCGTTTCTTGCCAGTTTTTGTTATTAGATGCCTTTTTTGGGGGGGGGGGGTTGAGCCAATGAACACAAGTTATCTGCAGTTTCTGAATCGTCTTTAAGATCTGTCCATTACTCTTCCATGTGCGAGCTCTATAAATATCTGAAGACAGTTACTGGGTGCTTCCTTTTCACGTAAAATACAAAAAGAATGCACAGCCTCTTATAATCTCTAAGTAAATCCCTCCCTTCTCTGTGTTTTTACTGCAGGTAGTAAATGCCTATCTTCCAGCCTTCCTCAAGTTGGGTCTGTCTAATACTTTTCCTGTTCATAGTCCATTGGTATTTACTGAGCAACTCCTTTCTGCCAAACGTTGTACTAAGAAATTTCAGAAGATCTTTTCTTTAATCTTCATTCCAATTCTTTGATATAGGTAGTTATACCCTCTTTACAGAGGAGAAAATTGAGGTTCAGAAGAGCAAGTGGCTTCACTTCTCTGTCAGTTTCCTTGTCTGTATTATGTGGATGGTGATACTGCCCATGTAAGCTGTCTTGAGGAGTAAATACATGAGATGTACTACTGCACAGAGTTGGCATGTGACAGATGGGAGCGAATTTTAATGGCAGCAATCCTTCTATCGTCAGCGCATGCAATTTTTGGTGATGATGATGATGATGATATGATGATATCAATAATGTTTATGTAACATATACCGTGTGGGAGATACGGTGCTGAATTTCACATGCGTTATCTTACCTAATCCTTTCAGTTCAGGAGATTGGTACCATTATTATCCTGGCTTTACACAGGAGAAAATGGGAGGCCAGAAGCAAAATTCCTTGCCCACAGTCATAATAGCTATACAGAGTAGAGCTCTGTTGATTCCTGAGCTCCTACTTCCAACTGCTCCCTCCTCCACTACATCCTAATTGAGCTATGCTTTACTGCATACTTTGCCATCTAAGTGCTGGGAACCAAGGGCCCCATCAGAATGCAGACCAGCTATGGAGAGGCGCTGGGATGCTTTGCAATCCTGCAGGCCCATCAGGACTCAGTGAATGTATGCATGCAAAGGAGAGCCCCACATGAGGTAGCATTCAGGAAGAGGTCCTGGTGGAAAGACAATAGTTCTGGGAGACCAGGCAATTGCCAGATGGACAATGGAGGATGGCAATAGGCTCTAACAAAAGCAGTAGATTTGGGATTATGGTAAACCCACAGAGTCAAGAAACTCCTCCAGGGGTGAATGCAGCCTAGGAATTTCCAGGGTTGGCAACTGTGAACATTTGGGATAATTAAGTTGAATGATGACTGCCTTCATTCCTCCATTCCTCTCCCCACCCCCGCCCCCAACCACTGTCTCTCATCTGAATTCTTACTTTTATAAACACAATCATCTATTCAAGTTGGCCCAGAGATAAGAAGGCAATTCCAGGTACTCAACCTGAGATGTGATCCCTGATGTGGTTCAAGTCTTCCTAACCTCTTTCCTGTCTGTATCTTGCCTTTTTCTGCAGTGATCCGGGCCAAGGTGGTAGGGAAGAAGCTGGTGAAGGAGGGGCCTTTTGGCACGCTGGTCTACACCATCAAGCAGATGAAGGTGAGTGACAGAATCCAGCTCCAGGAGAGCTCTTGGGTTTTTGGCAGCAGAGTCCTAGCTAGGGGAGGCTAGGTGGGTGTGCATAACCCTCCCCACTGCGGGAGAGGGCATTGCTGAGGCAGAAGAAATGATGGCAGGAAGTTGGGGGGGGAAGGTGGCTGCTTCACCCTAGAGCCAGTGCAAGTGGAGTCCCTCAAAACCATTGTTAAGAGGCTCAATTCTGGAACCAGATGGCAGACAGCCTTGTTCCCTGGCAACTGCGAGACCCTGGCCAAGTCACTGTCCCTCTCTGGGTGTCAGTCTTCCCATCTGTAAAATGAGGGGATGTAGGACTAGTTTGTCTTACAGGCTCTTCTTCTGAGCTCTCAGTTTTGAGTTTCAAGAGTGCCTACTGGTCTCATGCAGTTGCCGAGGTTACCATTTACATTTAACTCTCGATCTCTACACTGAACTTTGGCCGATCACAGGAAGCGTATCCTGGAGTAGGAACTGCATCCTCTTTCCCTGTTTTCCCAGAGCTTGCCTCCCAGCTGCTTAGCGCCGTTTACTAACATATTCATATTACTGAACTTATTCCTGAGCCTATTAACATTATGAAGCACACTAAGGAAGTCCACCTTACCAAAAAGAACATCAGATTTGAAACCTGCAGAACCTGCTTCCTTATCTCAGCTCAATTCCCAGTTGAGCCTGCTTACCCTGGAATCCCCCCTTTCCTGGACCTCCGTTTTGCCACCTGTTAACAGTGCAGGGTTGGGCGTAGTGCCCCTAAGAGCCCTTCCAGCTCAGGCATTTCAGGATTCTAAGTGCCCTGGGACATGAGTGGTGTTACTTCTAAGCAAAGCTGCTCTGGGTGCTTGAAAGAGGTACTTGTCTTAGCACAGAGGACTCACTCTGGTACTCACTCACCCTGAATGGCTCAGCAGCTGCTCCATCACCCCACATTTGTAAGCACCCCCCCTATGTTTAGTACCCTGTGCCAGGAGCATGGAGGCCACGAGGAAGATGGGGTTCCTGTGTTAAGGAAGTATAGTCAGGTCAGGAGAGAAGACCCAAGACACATGTGCATGACTACTCAGAAGTTCAATATGGGGTATGCTCAGGTCCAAGTGGACTGCAAGTCCTTTTACTCACTGCCCATATTTGCATCCCCAGAAACTAGAGCAGGACTTGGCTCACTACTAGGACTTGGTGGATGTTTATCCATCTAATGGAGAAATGATGTTGAGACCCTACTGGCCTGAAAACTCCCCAGAGGAGACAAGGCTTGACACCCAGGTACCACCCACAGCCCATGGGTGGTACCCAACCATCCTGGAGGCAGACTTCCAGGCCTCATTATTCCTGCATCCTGAGGCCTCAGGTTTGATGTACTACATTTGTGGAACCTGTTGCTTTGGATTCAACTTTGGAAACTCCCACAGCCTTCTGGTTATGTAATGTCCAGAGTCAGCCCTGGCTAGGCGCCCTTGGCTGCCAGCCTGGTCATGGGACCAGCTTATGTCTTCAGACAGCCATGGGGAGAGAAGAGTGTGGAGGGGAGAACCAAGAAGATCAACAACAACCAAAGAAACCCCCACTGTATGCGCCCCCCCTCGCAGCCAGCAAGGAAAAATGCCGAAGCATGTTAGACAAAGCAGGGGTTCAGGCAACACTCCCTTCCCACTCTGGGACAACTCATCACATTATGGACACTCTGGCCAGCAGATCTGAGGAAACAGCTGGGAGACAGTGGTTCCTAAGCTTGCCTAGCTTCCCTCTTCCTTCCGGGCCTGGAGACCAGGGTGATCAGAATGTCCCATTCCCCCCTCACTGGTGTCAGGCCAGCCTCTGGTAGGGAGCTGTTTGGAGGCCAAATTACATTTGTTCACCCCTCAGCTTCAGAGCACACACACACACACACTCCCAGGCTGGTGGCATCACACTATCCATTCACTGTCCTTTACCCGGACTCATGCAACCAGGGTGCTGGGCACTGGGAAGTAAAATTCCTTGTTTTACTTCTGACACAGGTTCAAAGGGGAAATGACTTGCCCAGTCATGCATTTAATTAAAGACAGATCTCATTCCCAAGCTAAGGTGCTGGGATTCCTTCCCAATCCTGTGTGTTCTTTACATGGCTCCCAAATTTCCCCACCATCTCGCTTTGATCATCAAACACTATGTAATGCCATTTATTAACTCTGCCCCTCCTACCAGCCCAATATTAGATAATTCATAGAAGGGTCATTGCCCTTCTGTTCTGAAAGGCTACTGAATTCTGCTGTTCTCAGGGAGCAGTTTGCTAATCAGGTATGGGGTATAAGGATTGGAGTAGTTTGTCTAACAATTCCCCTCCCTTCCTTCTCTCTCTCTATGCTGTGAGAGAGCTCTCTTCTCTCACAGAAGCACTCTTCTCGCTCAGCACTGTGCTTCAGGCTACCAGGATAAAATTTCAGGATTGCAGGTTAATATTTGTTATATTTGTTATAATGAATATAAGACTCTATTCAAGTGACATGTACTGAGCATTTACTGTGTATCAGGCATTCTGCTAACCCTTTGCATGGAACAGTCCTCATAACAACCCTATGAAGTAGATATACATTATCCTCTATTTTACAGGTGAAGCAGCCCCAGACTTGGAAAGGTCATGTAACAGTCAAGTTCATAGGACTAGAAAGTGGCAGACGCCAGGGAAGCTATAGAGCCTTTGCCAACAGGGAGATTACAGAGCAGTGGAGCTGCAGGCTGATTCACCATTCCTGCCCCCTTGGGGGCCCACCCCACCCCATCTGTATGTAGTTTCCCCAGGGAACAAAAAGAGGTTAGTTTGCATTTGTCCATTTGACATCCAGCAGTGTAGCTCTTGACTTGCAACATCCTGCAAAGGGTGCATTGAAAACTCTTTGTAGGAGGGAAGGAGGAGAGGCCAGAGAGGGGAGCCTGCCTGAGTTTTGGCACTGGTCCCTGGGTGGCTTTGTTCTGGTGGATTAGAGAGTCTACCCCAGAGAGTCAGACGGGTGAGCAAGGGCTCCCTTAGAGCAGAACTAAAGGAGCTTGGAGAACGTGAGGATTTGAGCCACCCTGTCTCACCTCTCTCTTCTGTCTCAGAGTTCCCACCTCCTCCCCTCGAACTTCTCACCCAGATGAAAGGCGGGCAGACCCTCTCCCATATGCTAATTCCAGAACGTCTGGTACACATTACAGGCCTAACTTGAGTGTGCAGAGACCCACAGGTGTGTGTGGGGGTATACAAATGTTAAGGGAGCTTATTGCAAAATCAAACTTGGAGATAGCTGGAGCGGTTGCCAAAATTGGTCACTCTAATCTATTGGGACCTTATCTCCGGTCAGTACCATGAGAAAGCCATGGGCTCTGCCAGGAGCTGCATTTTATGCTGTGGAGACAGGCTCCCAGGCTAACGTGGCAGGGGACAACACGTGGGGAACATTATGTCCCAGCTGGCCCTGGGCTGGGTGGAGCAGGGGTGGGGGGAGATCCATGGGAAGGCCCACTGGTCATGTGCTTTGCATGTCCTGACTCTGGGCAGGACAGATTTGCTGGGCAATTGGAATGCTTGGCCCCTGGGGACTTCCTTCCTTCAGTGGTTTGTCTAATCAAATGAGCACTATTGCAAGGTCTCGCCTTTGAAGCTCCAGCTGGAAGCCTCCCTGCCCTCCAGCTTACAGGGAGCCATTCTCCTCCTTCTCAATGCCTGTAACTCTTTCTGGTCTGGGTATCTCAGCTAGCCCTCAACAGAGATGGCCTGCATTCTCACATGCACTGCTTCCCCTGCTAGACAGCCCATTCTATAAGAGAGAGACTTCTCTTTCATAGAGAAAGAAAGACTTTGGTTGCCCTTGGTATTTCAGTCAAGTATCTAATGTCTCTGAAACTCAGTTGCTCGGTCTGTAAATGAGAATAAAGTTGAGGGTTTAAAGGAGTTCATGGTGTAAAGCAGCATCTAGCACAGTGTTCATCTCCAGGCATGCCAGACATATTTGCTATGACGGTGACATTTCCTGCTGTCAATGCCGAGTGAAACCCAGGCACTCCACAAGAAATATTCAAAACCCCCAGATTCAGAAATTTCTTTCTTACATTATTTGGTTCTTCACCCCAGGGAAACTAACTTCTTCGAACTTTTGTGTGCATACTACCAAGATGGGATGTCCAGAGGCTTATAGAGTCCAATGTGCTGTGTGTCTACACACGACAGAACTTTATTCAGCCTTAAAAAAGAAGGACATCCTGTCATTTGTGACAACATGGATGAACCTGAAGGATATTATGCTAAGTGAAATAAGCCAGACACAAAAAGACAAATACAGCATAAGCTCACTTTTATGTGGAATCTTAAAAAAAGTTGAACTTCTCACAGAAGCAGAGTAGAATGATGGTCACTAGAGGCTGGGAGGTGGTGGAAATGGGGAGATGTTGGTCAGAGGGTAAAAATTCTCAGTTCTCCAGAACTAGAATGAGTAAAGTCTGGAGATTTAATGCATGGCACAGTGACTATAATTAATAATACCAGACTGAAGACAAGAAAGTTGCTAAGGAGAATCACACACACACAAGGTAACTCTGGGAGGGACGGTTGTGTGAATTCTCTTGATTGTGGTGACCATTTCACAATGTATACAGATATCAAAACATCATGTTGTTACACTCTAAACATACGCATTTTTATTTGTCAATCTCACTTCAATAAGCTGGAGAGAGAGAGAGAGAGAACACAACCCGCTTAGTCTGAAGTTCAAACCCAGCTTTAAATCCCTGCATTAAGAGATAAGGTTGGGCAAAGAGATGGAGAAAGAAGAGGACTAAACCTTTCCCTCTGCTGATATGAATTCCAGTAGAACTAGTTTTAAGATAACTTTTACTGAATGTTGCACACCATGTACTACTCTAAGTCACTTAATTCTCAAAAACACCTTATGAAGTAAACACTTGCCCCATTTTATGGATGAAGAAACTGAGACCCAAGGAGCTTAAGTGGCTGATAAGTAGCAAAGACAAGGTTCAGACTGGCTGGTTGTTTCCAGAACCTGAGCTGACCATTAATCCTCCAATGCTTTGACGGGATTAGGTCACCTTTAATGTCTTTTCCAATTCTGAGAGTCTATGATTCTCTGATATCGGGGCATTACAAACCTATCACGACCCTCCTAAATTTGTCAAACCAATTCTCAGTCTCTATGAATATAGACCTAATGATACTTATAGGGTCGATATTTAGGTCAAGATGGGATTATTATAAAGAAAAGATAACAAAATGAGTACAATCTGCCTTTACCATATGGTTAAATTCAGAAGTGACCCTAAAAAAAGGCAGCACTGTACTTGTCAGACCTTATCGTTCACAATGCACAAACGTTTTGATTCTGCATGCAAGTGCTACAAGCCATGCTGAAATCAAGATGCCTTCAAATTCAAAAGGAATGAGAACTCAACTGGGCAGCTTAAGTCACTGGACCCTAGACAGGGCCTTGATCCTCACTCATGAAGCAGAGAGGACATGAAAGGGAAAGACTGACAAGGTTGTACTGAGGCTCTAATGGTCTGGGTCTGAAAGACCTCGAGTGAGGATCAAGTTGAAACATTTGCCAGGAACTCAAGGAACAGCCTCGCAGAGGAGAAGCTGCTGGCACAGGAGGGAGTGTGGAGAATGTTTTTTGAAGGCCACACTTGATGGCACACACAGAGCAGTGCTCTTAAGCATGGTTCCTGTTAAAGCCAGAGACGCACCATCCATCACTGAGGAAGTGGGGGGTACGATGTGATCCACCCTTGCTCCCCCACGGCATAATTGAAAACCGAGTGTGGACAGCAATTCTCACAGCGCTTGGCTGCGTTTCCTCATTCAGCTGTTGAGCCTCTCGGGAGAAAAGGGTTAAAAGAGAGGCCAGGTAAATTAAAACCATCTGCACTGATGGTTGCACACAATTAGAACAGCATTCCCCTGAAAAAGACAGAGGCTCCCGAACTCTGTGGGTCCAAAAGACCCTTTATAATGGTGGAGGTCCTTGTGGACTATCTACCCCCACCAGCCAGTGCCCACTTAAAACAAAATAAGGAGAAAACCCAGATCTTAGTGCAAATGGGAGGCACTTAGATGGGATACCAATGAGGTGATGTCTGGCTTTTTATTAATTACTATAAGTAAATTAATAACACATGCCAGGAACTAAGGGAGAGACATTGTCCTGTTGTAAACCCTTGGAGACCACCAGCCATCCTGGGCCCATGTGCTCTGAGAACCAGGGGGATAATGGGATTGGGCCACAACTTGAAGCCCCCTCCTACCCTCATCAGCTCACACAGTTAACAGAGTTCTCTCAACAGATCTGAACCCATGTGAGACTCGTGGTTTTCACCTGGAATCACCCAGTGGGGTCAGCCTCGTTATGGTCACACCAGTGGTTCTGACGACATGCAGATAAAGGAGGCACAACAGCCATAAATAGCATTTGGCTGTATCAGAGGTCCTTGGGCATGAACTTGTGAAGCCACAGTGAGAGACAGCACAGGTTGGACTCTGGAGAAGATTCTCCTGCCTGGAATCTTAGCTCTGCCATTTGCCAACCATATGGCCTTAGCTAAGCCACTTTACCTGTCTGGGGCTCAGGCTCCTCATCTATTAAATGGACATAAATAGTTCCTGTCTCACGGGGCTATCATGGGAATGAGGTGGGTGACTATTAGAAGAGGATTTCTCAACTTTGGTACTGCTGATATTTTATGGCCGAATGTCTCCGGGGGTGGGGGTAAAACTGCCTCCAGTCGAGAACTACTACGTTAGATTATGTTATAGATAAAAATGGCCAAGTATCAGCATTTTCATACAGTGCAACTTAGTAATTATAAAGTGTTTAGTTAAAAATCTAGAATTTTTGTGTATGTGGTTATATGCCTTATCTGGGGTAAAGGAAGCCAGTGCTTTCAACAGATGCTCAGAAAAATAAAAGCATGGAGAATCCTGGCCTGCGTTCTAACTTCCACCAACCAAACAGAATTTATGAGTCTTGTCTGTAAGATGGGTGCAATAATGCCTACTTCCTTGGTTCTTGGGAGGATACAGTGAGGGGAATGTAAGTGGAATGCTTTTACATACTGAGAAATGTCCCAGAGATGTCATTAGAATGCTGGCCAGCTGCCTCCTTGGAATGTGGGGGCTGAGGTTGGTGAGGGAGGCAGGACCCCTTTCACAACCAATTCTTTGGATTTCTGAAAAGGTGTTGGGATATGACAGGAGTATATATCTGGTGCAGTGTTGTGGAGATGTTGGAATGAGCGATGTGACTGGCTGGATGGAAGGTTTTTCTGTAAAGGCACGAACGGTGGCTCAGACAAAAGATGAATAGGTGGCTTTACCTGGAGTGAAGGCCCTGGGGTGGGTAGGTCAGTGACTGTGACTGGATCAGATCCCCACAGAACAAATACCAGCAAGCTTTTGGAGCCCTGGTCCTCTCTCATGACATTCCTTCTCCCACAGATGTACCGAGGCTTCACCAAGATGCCCCACGTGCAGTATATCCACACAGAAGCTTCGGAAAGTCTCTGTGGCTTGAAGCTAGAAGTCAACAAGTACCAGTACCTGCTGACAGGTAATGGCCAACTCTAGCATCTAGGCCAGGGTTTGGCCAAGGCCTACCAGTCCTTTGCTTCAGAAAGATAGAGAAGTAGCAGTTGATGCAGACGTGTCCTTAGGACCTTGGCCACCCACCCAGTGAATTGTAAGGAGTATCGTGTAGAGTGCATCTCGCTTGGCTTGTGGTGGGAACTCGAGGTTCTGCACGGAGACTGGGTTTTAGTCTTAGCTCCACCACTGGCCCCGCTGAGGAAATATAATTTTGCGTAATTTTGTAGTTTCTCAGCTTTACTATATTATATAAATAAAAAAGGATTGCTAGTACCCATTCCTCTATACCTCACAATCAATCTATTTATTGGGTCTATCTTTGAAAGTTGCCCACCTTTAAGCAGTCAATGTGGTAAAGGAAAGAAAAGGTCAAAACCAAGCAACCACTGATGAGGGAAGGGGCAAGTTGACCTTAGTCTTAGCTCCAGCACTTCACGGGTTTAAGACCTTTTGCACATCTCTTAACCTCTCTGAGCTTTGTTTTCGCCACCTCGAAAATGGGGACACAGTTTGGTGTTGGGCAGGGTGAAACAAAATCATAGGATTAGAAAGTACTTAGCATAGTACCTGGTCTAAGGTGGGTACTCAGGGGGTGAGGACTCTTTCGTGGCTGGGCTCTGGACAAAACAACTCTCCTTTTGTCCTCTTTCCTCCTCTAGGCCGTGTCTATGATGGTAAGATGTACACAGGACTGTGCAACTTTGTGGAGAGGTGGGACCAGCTCACCCTTTCCCAGCGCAAGGGGCTCAACTACCGGTATCACCTGGGCTGTAACTGCAAGGTAAGCCCTCGAGAGGGCAGGCAGGGGCAGTGCTGGCTCACAGCCCCAGAAACATCAGTTCCTGCGGTACTGGGCACTGGGCCCTTATGCTGAGAAGGGCATGAATGTTGGGCCAGGGCAGAAGGGCAAGTCTGAACAGGGGTGGTGAGGAATGTTGCCCCCAGGCTGAGCAATGAAGAAAGCGGGGGGGGGGGGGGGAGAGGGGGGAGAATGCCTTTTTGCTGTCATCTGCTGCCATCATGCAGCCCACTTGGCAGCTGCAGGGTCACAAGGACTCTTCAGCATCCCTGGCCCCTCCTGTGGTTCAAGGTTGTGGCAGGTGCAAGACCCTTACGCTGACAGGTCCTGTTGAGCAGTCTCAAGTGGACTCACCAGGGAAGTTGCCTCACTGGTGGCCCCTGCCACAGGTGGGCGAGCTGGCACAGGACTGCTGATACCAAATACCGCAGGACATCACTCTTCAATCAGGCCTAATTCCTTGACTCAAGCACAAGGCCATGGCACACAGCCTTCCTGCTGTGGGAGGGAGCTGCCCTGTTCTCTCACTAATTTTCACAACTCTGTGTGGTTTTAATTACTACTATGCTCATTTTGCAGATGAGAAAATAGAGGCTCAGAGAGCTCAAGTAACTAGCCCCAGGTCACACAGCTCACTGAGTCTGGTTTCTCTCCCAGGGCAGCTGGATGCCCAAAGTTTTAATCTTTTTAATTCCTCAATTCCCACAACAGCTGAGATCGTTCATCCTTGCCTATTGCCATTGAGGAAGCTCTCTCAAATGTCTAATTCCACCACTTTTGGGCTCTGTAACCTGGAGCAAGTTACTTAGCCTCTCTGAGCCTCTATTTTCTTATCTGTCAAGGGAACTCAATCTGTGTTAAGAACTAAAGAGAATAACATAGAGGCACTGAGCAGAATATCTGGTACACAGTGGTACTTAGAAAGTGTTAGTGAGTGTTACTTCTGTTATTTTCACTAAGGGACTGATGTGGCTGGGCTCCACCTACAGTGGTATGCACCTAGACTTGAGGAAGCATCAGGACTGGGTCCCCCATGACAGAGCCCACCAACCTTTGGATATTCTCTAATTGCAGATCAAATCCTGCTACTACCTGCCTTGCTTTGTGACCTCCAAGAATGAGTGCCTCTGGACCGACATGCTCTCCAATTTCGGCTACCCTGGCTACCAGTCCAAACACTATGCCTGCATCCGGCAGAAGGGTGGCTACTGCAGCTGGTACAGAGGATGGGCGCCCCCGGACAAAAGCATCATCAATGCCACAGACCCCTGAGCACCAGACCCTGCCCCACCTCACCTCCCTCCCTTCCCGCTGAGCTTCCCTCGGACACTAACTCTTCCCAGATGATGACAATGACATTAGTGCCTGTTTTCTTGCAAATTTAGCACTTCGAACACTTAAGGAAAAGTCTATGCTGTCATATGGAGTTTATTTGGAACCATCCTCCTGGCCCCACACTACCCCTTCTTTTTGGCCTTGACATCACCCATTTCCACGTGGGAACTTTTGGTGCCATGCCAGAAAGAATGAGGAATGTACACTCCTCTTCTTCGTGATAATATAATCTATTTTTTTAGGAAAACAAAAATCGAAAAACTACCCCATTTGGGCATTGTAACACCTACCCGTCTCTCTTCTTCCCCACCTCACCAACTCCCAGACCCTTCTCCCTTGGACCTTCTCCTCCACCCCAGTACATAAAAGACACAGACAAGGAAGTTGCTGAGAGGTCAACCGTTTCAGGATCAGTCCAGGGCAGCAAGCAGATAGACTCAAGTTACGCAGAAGATCTTATACACCAAGGAGATGCTACTGCATGTCCCAATCAGACTGTGTCTGTCTGTGTCTGCACATAAGAGTGAGGGAGGGAAGGCAGAGACGGCAGGAGAGGGTCTGAGAGGATGCAGCACACACAGTTCCCCCAGGCCAGTGCTGCTGGGGTTGACCAGATGTTTCTGAGTCTGGAGCAAGCAGCCAGGCCAGAATAACAGAACTTTCTTAGTTGTTGAAGACTTAAACATCTGCCTGAGGTCAGGAGGCAATTTGCCTGCCTTGTACAAAAGCTCAGGTGAAAGACTGAGATGAATGTCTTTCCTCTCTCTATCTCCCACAAGACTTCCTCCTGGAAAACTCTTTGGTAGATTTGGCCAGGAGCTTGCCTTTATGTAAATTGGAGGAATACACACACCGTACACTATCCACAGATATAGCCAAGTAGATTTGGGTAGAGAATACTATTTCCAAAGTAGGGTTTAGATCACCTAGGGGGATGTGTTTGTATACACATTTGCATATACCCACACGGGGACATAAGCTAATTTTTTACAGGACACAGAATTCTGTTCAATGCTGTTAAATATGCCAGTAGTATAATCTCTTCTATTTTGTTGTCGTTGCTTGTTTGAAGAAAATCATGACATTCCAAGTTGACTTTTTTTTTTCATTTTAATTAAAATTTGAAATTCTGAACACCCTTGACATCCCTCTAACTGGGGTCAGCTGACCTCTGTCCCTCTCCTTTTCTCCTGCTTCATGTTTGGGGCCTTCATTGAACTGCCTTACTGGCTTGGCTCAGGTGGGAGATGAGAGTTAGTGTGGGTCAGGGGCCCCAGGCACAAGAGGGAAAGCTGCGAAGTGTCCTGCCTCAACTAGATGGCCACTTTCCTGGGTTACGAGACAGCCTGTTCTTCTTCCCACAGCTCACTGGTGGGCAAACACCATCTCCTGAGGTCCTTACCTCATGGGATTAAAATCAGTGGTCACTGGGGAAGCCTGACTCTGCAGTCAGCTGTAGGGATTTTGTTGTGTTGTTGTTGTTTTTTTTTTTTTTAAATAAAACTATAATATAAGTTCTCTGATTAAATAAAATTATTTTAAGTATTGAAAGTGAGATGCCAAGTGTAGGTGATAATGTATACTTTACAGAGTTGGGGGTGGTAGGTTGGTAACATTTAACATGATTGCTCTGTCTCTTTTTTCAGATTATGGGTATTTATCCTCCTAGTATTTGTATCTTCAGTTCATTCCACTTTAGGAAACAGAGCTGCCAATTGAAACAGGAGAAGAAAAAAAAAAAAGAAGCAGACAACACAGTGTAATGTCTTGCGTGCACAAACACACACACACACACTTGCACAAATGCCCAGGCAAGGTGTTTGGCAGAACCCCTCAGTGGGAAGGCAGTACAGGCATCTGGCTTCTGTAGGATCCATTTTATTATCTTGTATCTTTCACCTATGGTCGTGCCATCTGGCAGGTGGAAAATGGGAGGTTTTGCCTTCTCAATGCAGCAGTATAAGCAAAAGGAGCTGAGGTCAGCAGGCCAGAGGTTCTTAAGAAGTAAGCCCCAGCCTTGGTGTTCTGAGAATTTCTTGATTTCAACTTCAAAGTTTTCTAAGGTGGAACCCCTGGTCCAACTCACACAAGCCCTCCCACAAATGGACAACAGCATCCCCTCTATGAAGCATCGGTGATTCTTGGTCCCTGGTGGGGCCACCTCCACTCACACAAGGCGGGACCTGGGGTGAGGCTTGAGCATGAGTCATCTGAAGTTTCCCTGCAGAAATGTTGTGGAACCACAGTTCCATCTGTCAGGCCCTGGCAAAGAGACAGCAGGTTCTGGGCAAAGAAAGGTCCTTTGCAAAGCGATGTTGGCAGAGGGCGGTTTTTGAGCTTTCTATAAGCTATAGCTTTGTTTATTTCACCTGTTCACTTACTGTATAATTTAAAGTCATTTATGTAGTTGAGACACTTCCGTATTTCAATCATATCGTGAACGTTTTATTTTGCTAAATCTTGTGTCATGTGTAGGCTTTAATATGTGTACATTGTGTTTAAGAGAAAAAAAATGGAACCCACATGCCGCCATTTTCCTGAATCAAATTCTACAGTGGAAATGAGGGTAAAATACTTCTACTGTGCAGGCAGCTCGACTGGCGAACTGGAGAAATGAGAAGGAACTAGCACTTGAGATTCATCTGTCCCCCTCCCTTTATTGGCATCCTAGTGCTTTCTGGAGTAGCAAGAAGTACTTGCTATTTTCTTCTGAAAATAGCAAGTAATTCATGTCCTTGCTCTGTATCAACTGGCACTGTGCAGTCTGCTGGTCAGTCCCATTCTTCTTCCCCTTGATCTTTGACCACCCAATTGGGAAGCCATGATTTCTCCTAAAAATCCAGAGCTATGGGAGCTGTGATTCCAAGACCTCTTGGCCTCATCTGGCCATCTCTTCTGCCTCCCTATCCACCTATCTAGAAAGCACTACACCCAGCCTCTCTCCTCTCAGACCTGTGTTCCATGTGGCTGGGTAGATAATACTGGAGACTTGTCCTTTACTGTCACTCAGCTCCAGACCTACATCGTGGCAGTTTAGGTATAGCCCATGAGCACCAATTTTCATATGATGGTTCTTGAACAATTTAAGAAACAATTGGAATAACTCTGTCTCAGAGACACTGTGGCCCCCTGGGAGACAGTACCCTCCCCTGCCCTGGCCTTTCATCTTGTGTTTGATGGTCGCCAACATGGATTACCCCAAGATGGCACCTGAGTGTTTGGCACCTGGCTACTGAAAGTAAAACTATCACTACAAAAGTTTCACACAAGGAAAACACTTTAAAAATCTGATGACAGATGCAAAACAAAATGTGGGAGTGTAGGGGAGATGGATATCAACAGCCTCCGAATTGGCTCTTGGGAGGTGTGAGGAGAGGAAGAACTTAAAGACCAGTTCCTGCTTTGAGGGGAGGGCTTCATAGATTCTCCCAGGCCCACACCTTTCCCTTTAGCCAGTCTGCTGTCCTGAGACCCAGAAGTGATGGAGAGAAACCAACCAGAGAAAACCCTGTCTGGAAGGAATGTATTTGTTGCTAAATTTTGTAGCACTGTTTACAGTTTTCCTCCATGTTATTTATGAATTTTATATTCCGTGAATGTATATTGTCTGTAATGTTGCATAATGTTCACTTTTTATAGTGTGTCCTTTATTCTAAACAGTAAAATGGTTTTATTTCTATCACACACCTGCAGTCTCTTGCCTCCTTATATCCTGACCACCACTGGGAGTAATATAGACAGTAGAGGGCCTTGGAAGCTGGTCCTGCCTGTCCTGACTTGTTCCCCTCCATTCATTCACTTCAACAGCCTGGGCCCACCATGCTCTTGTCCTTTCCCAAGGCTGGAACAATTTCAAGAGTGGCATTGTAGATTTCCCTCTGACTGCTAATCCTGGCCTGAGCTTGCTCCCTGATTCCACAGTCAAGGTTCTCCATAGCTCTACAGAATCTGGATCTCTATCTAATTAACTATTAGTAATGTGTACAGGTATTCCCAGACCAGACATGGCTTTCCCCATTTTCTTCCTAAGAATCTCACACCATGGAAGTGAGAGGGGACGGCTGAAAACATCAGTGTCCAATGCCAAATGCCTGCCTGAAATTCCAAGTGTGGCTCAGCCTAGTGGGGAATGCCAGGAAATCAAGAGGTCCCACTAACTGGTGAGCTCCTCCCAGAGCTTACATCTGGATCTATTATCCTCAATGGGCTGGGTTGGCTCCAGACCCCTCACCCAACTTTCATTCCATTGTTGACAATGTTCCAGGGTATAATGCCCCTATTTTAAACTACTCAACTTATATCACCTATCATATGTCAGGCATAGCACTCTCTACACATGAATACATTAAACTTCAAAAACCCAATGAGGTTGCCCCACTGTCCTCCATAGTTTCCAGCTAAGGAACCCAAGTCTTGAGTTAATTCATTGCTCAAGGCTTAGTACACTGGCAGTCTAGGATTCAAACTCATTCTGGCTTGATGATAAACCTTGACTTTTCTCTACTGTGTTCATGCTTTGTTGGAATATGCCAGATTCCACAAATCTTCATATTCTAAGCAGCACATCCTGGATTCTAAGACTCTTACCAGATCAGATATAAGGGAAAGATAATCAATGGAAACCTCTTCACTTGTTTTGACTGCTCTTCCTTGGAGCTTGCATTCCTACCCATCGGTGCCTCCAAACGGAATCGTCCAGGTCAGCAGCCTGAGCTTGGATCCTACATCCAGGCCGCAGTCCCCATCTAGGACATTTGGATACTGTGTTAACTACCCTGTTCCCCAAGGTTCACATTACTCACGAGGCAAGCATGGGTCCATGGCCCAGCATTCCTTTGACCAATTTAAGAAGACACCAACCACACAAGCACACACATCACAGGCTATCTCCAGCTGCACAAAACTCTTCTGCCCAACTTCTTCTGGCTGTGGAATGGAGAACTCTCCACCCTATCCAGAAAGATGTTAGCCTCCCCACCCAGCTGTCCTCCAAATGAGAGGCTCTACCATGTGCTCCAAGCTAAGCTTCAACCATTTCCCAGAGACAACCTCAGGTACATCCAAAAGTCAAAATGCAAAGAGAACATACAAAGAAACTGCCCTTTGGTGATCAACACCAATAAAATACTACTGTTTTTTCAAAATGCAAAGAGAACGTACAAAGAAACTGCCCTTCAATGATCAACACCGATAAAATATTACTGTTTTTATTGAGATGAGAGTTGAAACCAGGTTCTGCCCAGGGCTCAAGGGAAACAACTTCCAACTTTTGAAACATCTTTTATCTTTATTATCAAACTTTGTCTCCAAAATGCCAGCTCAAGTTGTCCCCAGATTTGCTGAAAATTCCCAATATCCCAAGGAATGCCATCTACCTTTGTCATTTACCCTGCTACCTGAAACTTCACCTAAAGTGTTGATTCTTTCCCTAGGAAAGCCAGGCATTCCCACAGGACACCACAACTCCTCCTTAGAGCCCAGGTAGTCAGGGAGTGACCCCTTAGCTCACTCTTCCATCCAAAGGGATGGAAAACATGGACATCTGTGTTCATTCCGTATCAAGAAGTTAATCAGAGTAAAAAAGGGCACTCACCATTGGCTTATGGTTGGGAAAGAATGTTTGTTCCACAAGTGGGAACTTCTCAGGACCCAAGGAATGGAAGATCTTAATGAGTTGAGAGAACTAGGAGGGAAGAAAAAAGAGCATTGGTCAATCATTGTTATCCAGTGTGGTGGAACCTCCCACTTGATCCCAGGCCTCAAGTAACTGACTGTTCTGAGCTGAGCTGCAGTAGCTAGTCCCTGTTTACAGGATAAAAACCAGATTCTTTGGCCAGAAGTTCATCCTCTCAATCATCTGGCTGCATCAACCCTTCATTTCTTCCAGGCCACTGAGTTTAGCTCAATTACATTTAGTGAGCATTTACTACACACTCAACATTTCACACAAGCACAACCCGCTGACATTCATGTCACAATCCCAGCCTGCAAAGCCTTTTTTTCTAGAGAGGTAGGACTATGTAACAGTTTATGGTGTAGACTATGGATTCAAATTCTCCACCACTTACTAAATGTGTAGCCTAGAAAGCAAATCCATTCGTAAATGGAAAAAATAGGAGATCCAGTAATACACAATGTATGAAAAGCTGCCCTTGGTCCCTAGGAGCACTCAAATGTTAGATCCCAGCTAACATGTTGAACAACATGGATTTGAACTACACAGGAACACTTACATGCGGATTCTTTTCAGTAAGTATAGTTCAGTGCTATAAATGTATTTTCTTTTCCTTATGATTTTCTTAACAACATTGTCCCCTAGATTACTTTACTGTAAGAAAACAACATATAATACATATAGTATATGAAATTGTGTTAATTATTTATGTTGTTAGTAGAGCTTTCAGTCAACAATAGGCTATCAGTAGTTAGGTCCTGGGGGAGTCAATTGTTATACACAGATTTTCAACCGCACAGGGTGTTGGCACCCCAACTCATGCACTATTCAAGGGTCAACTCTATTTTTTCTGCTTTTACAACCACACTCATTTCCAACTGCTTGAGCAGCATCCCTTCCACACCTGGCTCCTCTTGCTTCAGCACAGCCTCGTTTTGCCATAGAGGTAGCTACCATCTCTAGAGCTGGAGGGTAAGCTCCTGGAAGGCAGGTCTTGGACTTACATTTTCCTCAATTATGCCACACCACTCAGCACCCTTGGGAGCTCACTTTGTGCTCAGTTCTGTGCTTTAATATTTGCATAAGAAGATTAGCATAGGAGACCAGGCCTTGAGGGAAGACTGTGGGCAGGTGGCTGAGATAATAATGTCTTGCTGGAAGAAAGCAAGAGGATTGAGAGGCCTGGAAGAGGGACAGAATAGGGGTCAGGATGATTCCCTGGAGCCGATGACACAAGAGAAGATGGAAGGGGACTCTAGGTGTGCAGTGAGAGTAGTGCCCTGGAGACACTCTGTGGCTGTCATAGCTTTGATCTTGGGTATAGGGGACAGTGAGAGAGGATGACAGAGGGTGATCCATGACAGACCATTGGGAGCTTTAAAGGCTGGAACAAGGAGCTTGGAATTTACCCAGAAAGCAAAAGGGAAATCCTAGTGGTCATAAGTGGAAAGGGCGTGGTAAATTCTGATCAGGAAGAAGGAGTAAGCTACAATTTGTGGTCCAATGGCTAGAAGGGGCGCTAAGTCTTACACCAGACTGACTTGGAGTAACTCAACACTAATGGCTCAGACAGAGAGAATGCGTAACTTAAGAACTTCTTGCATCACACCAGAACTGGCCTGCAAACTCTTGGAGTACAGTCTGCAGGTATGATGCTACATTGAGTCCACCTAGAGGGTTTGAGGGAACTCAGAAATATGGGAAATGATGGGGGATCCCTCAGTTTAGAGAGAAAGATACTGAAGTCCAGAGAGAGAGGAAGTCTATGATCAAGCACATGAGTTTTGGAGATGCCCACCTCCAGTTTCCTCATCTGTACAATGGAGATATTAGAAATACGTACTTATCAGGGTGTCTCTGAAAATCAAATACAGTATGTACATTAAGGGCTCAGCACAGGACACAGGGCTGATGAATGGTAGCTGCTGCCATCACGATATCCATGTGGAAAAACAAGGGGGTGTGGGCTAATACTATCTAAGACCCTTCCAGACAGTGGCATCAAATCTGGGATGCTACAAGCCAAAAATCTCAGGGTAGAATGAGAAGGAGACCAGAACCATGAAAATAGTGGTTAAAAATTCTCCACATCTACTAAATTAATCTATATATTCATTCAATAAATACTGAGTGCCAACTCTGCAGAGACCTTGATGGCACCCAATATTTATTGAATGAATATAATAACTGTCCCCATGTATTGAGTGTATGCTTTGTGTCAGCCAAATGCATTCACTCATAACCCTACCAGAATGACCTTATTATTATCATCATTTACAAATATGGAAAATAATCTCAGAAGGGTTAAGCAAAATTGCTCAAGATGACACAGCTCATAAACTGAGGCTCCTGGAACTAGCCAGTCTGGCTCCATAACCCATGTTCTCAACCACTGTCCTACCACCAAGAGATCAAGCAGAGGGAAACAAGAGACAAGATGGCTAGAGCTCCACAGAGCACATTGTACATATCCCCAGCCTCCACCTTCCCTATCTCCCTTCCCTGCTTTATTTTCTCTCTTGGCACTTATATGACATATTACATATTTGGCAATTTATTAATATACTTACTGTATGTGCCTCTGATCACTAGAATATAAGATGCATGGGTCAGGGACTTTGGTCTGATCTACTCACTGCCATGTTCCTAGGACTAAGAACAGTGCCTGGAACATAGCAGATGCTGAATAAATATTTGTTGAATGAATGAATTACTTCTAGTAGGGAAGACAGACAATACACAAAAGAATGGATAAATATATCCTTCTAGATGGAGATAAGTACTGGGGGGAAAATTAAGCAGGGTAAGGGAATTGAGAGTATTGGGGGGAATAGAGGGGTGGTATCCTAGGAAAAGCCTCTCTTACATGTAACATTTGAATGGAGACTCAAATAAATAAAAGGATGAATGAAATTTATGAATACAAAGGAGAGAAAATTAAGTCTTGGGGTTTGGGGAGATATGGCTTCAGGTTCTGGTTTCATCCCTCATAGTTTACATGATCCTGGGTGAGTTCCTTAGCTGCTCTGAAGCTGAGCTTTTTTTCTGTCAAATGGAGTAATGATGTCCACTTCACATGATAGCAATAGTCCGAGTACCAGGCAGCACGATTTTCTGGTACATAGTAAGTGCTCAATAGTGCTCAGTGTTAACAAAAATGATATGATTTAGTATTAGTAAGAATAATATCCCTCTTACCACTAATGTTATTATAATATAACACTATATCATACTATGTTCATACTATGTTGTTATATGATACTTGTTAGGCAATAATTACCAGAAGGGGCCTGGGGTCCAATCTGCTTATTCAGTTGCTTAAAAAAGACCCACTGTTGAGGCCTCCATGCTGGAGCATGGGCCTATTTCAGGGCTGGGAGACCACCCACTGCCAACCCCCTACCCCACTCTAGGTCAGCCTGGACCATCACCTACCACCCAGGGCTTGCTGCAGAAGTTGTAGACGGAGTAGAGAGAGTTGACAGCAGGCAACCCTCCATACTGGAGGCCAATGACCAGACTTCGGTAGTCTTCACCCAGGGCCATGCTGTAGGCATGCTGACGGACCAGGATGAAGTCTGGCTTGAAGGATCTGCAAAGAGAAGGGCCCGCAGCAGTGTTACTACATGAGGCATTGCTGAAACACCAGGGCATCGGATCACAGCCTACAGGGGATAGCAATGACCTGGCATGGGTGCTGCCAGCCCAGGAACCTCAGTTCAGAATAGGGATGGGGTGGGGGAGTGTGGATGGGGACAGTTGGATGCAAACACACAGCAGCAACAAAATGAAAGGGCTGAAAAGAACTGATATTTTATTCATTTTCTTTTTTAGGTGGTTTTTTAGATTTTCTATATTGAACAAATATTCATTTATTATCAGAGGAAAATGTGAATGCACCTCCATTTTATAAGGCAGCACCTAGTACCTTACTGAACTCTCATAACTGCCCAAGAACGTGGGCAGTGCTGCCAGAAACTCCATTTTACAGAGGAGCACTGATAAAGGAAATTTTCAACTTTCAACGTTTGTGGGCCCTGCTCCTCAGCTCCCAGGGAAGCTATACTCTAACATTTACCAAGGTCAAAATGACTCGGCGAAACCTCAAAGCACAGGCTCTATGTCTGCCCCAAGCGCGCATGGTGTATATCTGCTTTGTTAAAGAAAATAACCAAAAAGGAACATTCTGAACACAAAGATAAGAAAAAGTAAGAAACTTCCCTGGTTCCAGTAAGACTCAAGTCCCACAGCCTTGCAAATATTAGAAACTTAAGATAAGGCCTGCAACTTTCTGAAATGTTCTTTGTCTAATAATTTGCAACTTTTTATGCAAAATATATATAAACCTACATCAAATGTTCCCTTACCAGAACACTCTCTTCTTTGTGAAGATTGTGTATACTCTTGGGCTTGAATAACTCTTTTTTTATTCCAAAATTTGTTCATTTTGTGTCAACAGCACCCAGAGGCTCACAAAGATTAAGTCACTTGCTCAAAAAGACATGCTGCAGGTACATGGCAGATTCAGATACGTGTAGCCTCATGGTCCTAATTCTCAACTACCATGCATCATGGTATGTATATATACATATACACATACACATACACACACACACATAGTATGTGTACATTCATACATAATCTGTATATTTCAAACATGTCTTGTCTCTTTAAAGTAGCAGCCTCTGGAAAGCAGCAAGAATATTAATGTGATGGCCAAGAACATGGCAGTCTCTTTGCTGGGCCCCTTTGGAGACGTGATACTGATTAGTATTCACGAGCAGACATGGGTAAGGTTGGGACTATGTCCCCACTTTGTAGATGGGAACACACAGCCCAGAGAAGTTACAAACTTCCCCAAGTCACAAAGCTGGGAAGCAGGAGAGCCATGTGTGAACTCGGGTGATCACTCCAAGTCCACATTCCCTCCATCACATGGCTCCAGGTGAATGAATTCATACACTCTTTTACTTGCACTGCCAAGGATCCATCTTTTTCTAGATCCCTCACTTCTAGGTCACACAAGAAAATCAGCTTCACAGTGCATAGGTGGTTTACCCTTAAAATGGTATAATATGCTCAACCTCAGTTAGACACTTAGCTTCAAATAAACTATTTTTCTTTAAATAATTCAAATTCAAGTTAAAATAACTGTCAAATGGAAAGGACTTGCCCCATTGGAGACAGAAGGAAAGAATGAGCTGCAGGTGCAGATACTTCTCAAATTGGTATGAGCTTGGGTCTCCTTGTACACCTCAGGGTCTGGTGCCAGGGGAGCAGTGGTGAAATAAGTACATGTTGAAGGAATGAATAATGTACATGAACATCATCCTCTTGTCCCTAAAGGAAATGGTAAAGTTCTCCCCCATGGAGCTGTAACTCATTCCAGGGAACCAGGTGGATGGTAACATGTTGGGTATGGCTGACATTGTGGTCATGGAGATGGTCAATCATGTCACTCTGTAGTTAGGGTCAGAGTTGGGTTAGAAGCTTGTAATTATTAGGTCTATATCGTTATTTCATTCTTAGAGCTGAACCAGTCCAACTAATGTATTTTACAGACAGGGAAACTGAAGCCCATAGCAAGGCAGTGATGTGTCCCAGGCAAAACCATGCCAGAGCACGTCACACCCAGGTCTCTCCTCTGGCTTTCCTGCTCTTTGTGTTCCAATTTGCTGGCTCTTACAGCAATAGAGAAAGAAGGGAGGAAGAGGCAAGTGGTGTGTTTCTAATAGGGAACTGATGATGACTGCACTCACAAAATATAACTATTTTCTGCTATTACCTGATTTTAAAAGCAATATATGTTTGCCGTGTAAAAGGAAAAAACACTTTGAAAACACAAAAAAGTAAACAAAATTACCTGTAATTCTCAGTGGGAGAAAATCCCTAATAACCTTTTATATGTCTCCTTATATGTACACTACAATCCGATGATCTATTTTTAATGTATATAATGTACATTCATACTCATAATTGATTTCATGCTTTCTATTTTCCAAATAATATTTTAGTGTGAGCATTTGTCTGCAAAATATCTTCAAATCTTCAAAATATCTTCAAAAATATTGTTTCTTACAGCCACCCAACAGTCTACTGAATGGATATACCATAATGAAGTCAACTTGTCATCCACTATTATCAAGTAGGCTGTTTCCAACACTTCATACATGTACATGTTTGCACACAAATCAATGAATTCCTTTTTAACTATTTCCTTAAGATAGATTTTTAAGAAGTGAGATTACTGGCTTAAGGGGTATGAATTTTTTTTTTTTTAATACCCAAACATGTCCCCCTTTCTAAAGACCTAAGCCGCCGGTTGCACATGACAGTGTCCACATCACTATGGCTTCCCCAGCACAGCAGACACTTTTTTAATTTGATAAGTAACTTCCCCCAAGATACCCTATATCCCCACTGCTATTTTAGTTTGCATTTCTGTGACTTTAGTGAGCTTGAGTACTTTCATTAACGATGTGCATTTTCTTTTCTGTAAAAGTCTGCTCACAGAGTTCTGTGTATAGGGTGCTGTCCTTTATCACACTGTCCTGTGTGGCAATATTTTTACTAGTTGTTTGTTTGTTTCCCTTTTTTTTTATGGCTATGCATCTTCAAAAAACCATATAAACACATTTTTCATTCCCTCCTAGTCAAATCTATCAGTCTTTCCCTTTTGATTTCTCTCTCTGCTTTGATGATCAGAGGGTCCTCCAGGCCCCTGGTTCTCACAAGGAGACACTCCTTACTCCCAGCAGTGTGGTTTCCCCCACAGATAACAGCGGTGGCAAACCTGGTGTCTCATTGGGGGTAACTCCATTCTGCCCCAGGAGGAAATAATTAAAGTTTTCATGCTGGCTAGCCTGCCAGGTTTTCAGTGTTTGTGGAGAAGTCATAAGAAAGACACAGCCTGGGGGGAAAATCTGGCTATCTAGAAAAAGAGGGAGCCCTTCCAAGATATCGTCCAAGAGAAGTATCTGAGGGCCTGTGCTGGGATGGCCCCATTCCAGTCCCAGATATTATGATGTGCTTTCTCTCCAGGACTTCAAGAACTCACCTCTAAATTGGAATCTTTCTAATTCTTTGAAATAAAAGTAGTAGTCACCCCCTCTTTGTCTTTAAGGATTTGGAAATCTACCTCAAGATGCTATGTTCAAAGTGCTCTTTCAAAATTCTACAGCCCTTCCCTGCTTAAAACCCCTTCTAGGCTTCCTCTTTCTGACAGCATATCCTAGGCTCCTTACCATGGCAACAAGACCCCTACCCACCTCTCTATCCTCACTTTTTTTTTTAATTTTTTTATTTTTTCAGCATAACAGTATTCATTATTTTTGCACCACACCCAGTGCTCCATGCAATCCGTGCCCTCTACAATACCCACCACCTGGTGCCCCCAACCTCCCACCCCCCACCCCTTCAAAATTCTCAGATCGTTTTTCAGAGTCCATAGTCTCTCATGGTTCACCTCCCCTTCCAATTTCCCTCAACTCCCTTCTCCTCTCCATCTCCCCTTGTCCTCCATGCTATTTGTTATGCTCCACAAATAAGTGAAACCATATGATAATTGACTCTTTCTGCTTGACTTATTTCACTCAGCATAATCTCTTCCAGTCCCGTCCATGTTGCTACAAAACTTGGGTATTCATCCTTTCTTTTTTTTTTTTTTTTTTTTTTTTTTACAGCTTTATAAACATATATTTTTATCCCCAGGGGTACAGGTCTGCGAATCGCCAGGTTTACACACTTCACAGCACTCACCATAGCACATACCCTCCCCAATATCCATAACCCCACCCCCTTCTCCCAACCCCCTCCCCCCATCAACCCTCAGTTTGTTTTGTGAGATTAAGAGTCACTTATGGTTTGTCTCCCTCCCAATCCCATCTTGTTTCATTTACTCTTCTCCTACCCCCTCGACCCCCCATGTTGCATCTCCTCTCCCTCATATCAGGGAGATCATATGATAGTTGTCTTTCTCCGATTGACTTATTTCGCTAAGCATGATACCCTCTAGTTCCATCCACGTCGTCGCAAATGGCAAGATTTCATTTCTTTTGATGGCTGCATAGTATTCCATTGTGTATATATACCACATCTTCTTTATCCATTTGTCTGTAGATGGACATCTAGGTTCTTTCCATAGTTTGGCTATTGTAGACATTGCTGCTATAAACATTCGGGTGCACGTGCCCCTTCGGATCACTACGTTTGTATCTTTAGGATAAATACCCAGCAGTGCAATTGCTGGGTCATAGGGTAGTTCTATTTTCAACATTTTGAGGAACCTCCATGCTGTTTTCCAGAGTGGTTGCACCAGCTTGCATTCCCACCAACAGTGTAGGAGGGTTCCCCTTTCTCCGCATCCTCGCCAGCATCTGTCATTTCCTGACTTGTTAATTTTAGCCATTCTGACTGGTGTGAGGTGATATCTCATGGTGGTTTTGATTTGTATTTCCCTGATGGCGAGTGATATGGAGCACTTTTTCATGTGTCTGTTGGCCATCTGGATGTCTTCTTTGCAGAAATGTCTGTTCATGTCCTCTGTCCATTTCTTGATTGGATTATTTGTTCTATCCTCACTTTTTACCTTTCTCCCTCCCTCACCTCCACTGAGCCACACTGACACCTTCTCTTCCTCTAACTCTCTCCTGACGCTCTTCCCCAAATGGTGCCCAGGGGGCCTCATCCTTATCACTTACTCATTAGCTAGGGTTCATTTCCACAAAGATACTGATCTTGGTCTCTCTATTGAAATTTGCGTCAAACCCCATATTGTCCTACTTTCCTTTCTTCACAGCACTTGTGGCAATTTTATTTCTCCAGTTTATCTACTTAGTTTTTTTATTATCTGTCTCTTCCCCGCTAAAGATGACAGCCAAATGAGAACAGAAGATCTGCCTGTCTTGAACAAAATAGAGCATACCAATGTTGTTAAATGGATGACCAAGTTAATGAATGCATGTGTAAATGAGGAAATAAATGAATGGGCAAGAAGTGAAATGACCACTGGAAAAATGAAGGACCTCTTTACCTGTACTCCTAGAGAAGAGAACTGGTGCTGATAGAGTTGCCAGGATGTATCATGTGGCCCCTAACAGCTAGGGGCTACCTTACAAGGGAAGATGCTCTGTATTCCTAGAGATATATTAACATTATCAAGAAAGTTTTAACCCTAGGGAATTCAGGATGGACCCCATGACCTCTTCAGATTCTCAAGTATAATATGTGAAAAATAAACACTTCCTATGAGTGATAAACCTGGGCAAACCAGGCACATATTACTTCAAATGCTGCTACTCACTGCTGCATAGAATGCACAGGTCCTTCCTGACAGTCTGTGATAGGAGGGATTTGCAAGGAATGCAGAAAAATTAGTAACTTGAACCAGGCGACCTGTGGCATGAAGTCCCTCCCTCCATACCCAGCACCTCAGCTTCTCTATTCAGTTGGGGAATGGCCAAGTCCTAATATTATCCCAAAATCCAAGGATGTGGCCACCAGCAATTCTTAGGCCCTGGCAGTGGTCCAAGCACCCTGGTAGAGGCCGGAGACTCTGAGATAGATGACAGGGACATGATCCCTGTTTTTAGGATACTCACAATCCAAGAGGAGTTGGGTGCAGTTCCAAAGGACTAGGACTTACAAAGTGCCGCAGTAAGTAAGTGAAATAATAGAAGCATGTAGAAGATTCGAAGATTTGGTGGACCAAAGAGGTATTCATCTCTGTCTGGGGGTGAGTGTGAGGTCAGCGTATGCTGGAAGGCTTGGGTCTTGAAGAAAGAGTTGGGGTTTGTCCTTTGGGCAAGGTTTTGGAGGTGTTCCAGGTAGAGGGAATGGCCCCTGTCTCCATCTTTTTCTTCTGAGTTATATGACCTATTAAGTTCCCTTTGTTGTCTTCACTGGTGAATTGGGTCAGTTGCTTGCCATTACTTTTGCTCTGACTGATAATGGGAAGAAGTGGCAAAGTTTGCAATTGGTTACAGGAGTATAAGGATACTGAGTATAAGGTCTGAAGTGGTGGCAAGAGATGAGGCTGGGTAAGAAATCTCAACAGCTCTCATGAGCCTCTTACTGCGTCCTTGTCTCCAAAGTCCCACTGGGTCCAAGCCCTGTGTCTTTCATGCCTGGGCAAGAAGGTTGCCTTCAATATCACACATCCTGGCTGGAGCCTATACCTGGGTTTTATTGTACTTTTGGCTTTAAATATGAGCTATGTTATTTGCTTTCCTGATTCCAGATCTGAGTGGCTGTCAGCATTGAAGAGGAAATCAAGGACAACATATAATTAAATGGTAGAGATGGGATAGGTGATGCAGTGCCGGAGATTACGGGGTGCATCAGGGAGTGTCAAGAGACAGGCAGCCAAGGGCTGAGTGACTTTTAACTATCAGAGAAGTGTAATGACTCCCTCAAATATGCAGAAGCCTATGGTAGCAAGAACAGATCTTGGCTGGGCTTTGCCTGGGACATAAGTTAATAAGCAGAAGCCTCATTATTCTCAGCCACTTGACTGCAATTTTGTAATGGTCCCTTGTTCCCCAAGAGTCAGAATGACAACGGGTGGGGATGCTGCTGTTTTGGATCACATGACCCATCACACCAGATCTGACCCCAGCTGTGTCTGGGAAGGCTCCAGGCTTTCTGACATTGGTGTCTACCAGCAGAGTGGCTTCTGGTTTCTTCTGAAGCATCTCCACACTTCTTGATCCTTCTCCATCCCCCTCCATGTCTGAAAATTCAACCCTGGGTACAGAATCCAGAGAAAGGAGACCTAGAGAAATGAGCACGGATGTCCTGAGAAGAAGGGAGGAGATCAAAACACTGCAATGGTCTCCATGCTCCTGAAGGCTTATGGATGACTGTCCTGCGACAAGGATAAAACAGAGGAGATTGTGTACACTTTGCAGATGGAGGGCCATATGGAAGGGCTTTGGGAATTAGGGATGCCTCCCGCCAGCCTGAGGACTGCAAGAAATTAGTCCAGGCTGAAAAGAAATTAGGTGGCAGCCAACCAAGAGTCTGGCAAGGAGCGGACAACAGGATGCTGCAGTGAGGCCTGTGGGGCCTGCACAGCGGCTGCCAGCTGCACGGCATGATGACGGTGGGGAAGGGGGCCCATGGGGTGTATGGATGGCTGGGCTCTCTGAAGAATCCCGGGGCCCCCTTTGTGAACCATCAGGAGGTTAATAAAACACAGACATGACTTGCTGGAGGAAGGAGGCTTCCTCATCTCCCTTCTCAAGTCTCAAGAATCTTCCATCTCTCTGTCCTGGTCTCCTCCTTCCCTTTCATTTCAGAGAAGGAGTCCTCACTGCTCTATCCTTGCTCTATCCTCTTCTTCCATCACTCTGGAGATCCCACATGTTATGAATTACACTGTGTCCCCCAAAAAGATACACCAAAGTCTTACTCCCTGCTACGGGTGAAAGTGACTTTATTTGGGAATAGGTCTTTGCAGATTTAATCAAGTCAAGGTGAGGTCATACTGGAGTAGACTGAGTCCTCATCCCATGACTGGTATCTTTAGAAGAAAAGGGAAATTTGGATACTGACACACAGGAAAAGTAGAATGCCATGTGACAAAGGAACCAAAGATTGGAGTGATATGTCTCCACTCCAAGGAATGCCAAGAACTGCTGGCAACATGAGAACCTGGCAAGAGGCAAGGAAGGACTGTCACCTGCATCACTGAGAAGGGGGTGTGGCCCTGACCACACCTTGACCACAGACTCACAGCCTCCAGAACTGTGCAACACTACATTTCTCTTGCTTGTCACCCAGCCTGTGGTGCTCGGCCACAGCAGCCTGTGGTCACGAGTACACTGCACACCTAGGCAGCATATCCTAGCCACCTTCAGAGCTTCCTGGATTTCTTTGCTCTTGTATGTGGCTCCCCACAGCTGCCTCCCCACTTCCCAAGACACAACCCCAACCCCAACAATAAAGAAACCTCTGCTTTAAGGCTGAGAATGAATTGCTGGTTAAGGAATGTTCGTATGTACATGGAAGAATTAACAAATCAACACATTGATAAATGCAAGGAGATGTATTTGGAAGGATGTTTACCAAAATGCTAACCTGGTTATTTCTGAAGGGTGGGATGGAAAACGGGGGTTATTAAATTCTTCTTCAGACTTTTTGGTACTATCTGCATTAAAAAAAAAAAGGAGGGGGGAGCACAGAGCATTTTTATAACCAGGAAAAAACAATGAGGTTATCTTCATTTTGGAAAAAAATGACACATATAACAATGATGTAATATCATGGAAAATGCTTATGGGACAATTTCATGTGACATAAAACAATGGAAAAGGGAACACAGTAAAAATGATGGTCCTGGAAGAAGAGATGGAAAATTCCTATTTTGTGAAGGTGGTGAGACTTCCGGTGATTTCTTTTGTTTTGAAAATTTCCAATGACCAAGTTGACCCTTGAACAGCATGGGTTTGAACTGCTTAGGCCCACTTATACTCAGATTTTTTTTTTATAAACATAGTACAATAATATAAATGTATTTTCTCTTCCTTAGGATTTCTTTAATAATATTTTCTCTAACTTACTTTACTGTGAGAATATAGATAAACATAGTACACAAGGTAGGTGTTAACTGACTGTTTATATTATTGATAAGGCTTCTCATCAACTGGAGGGTATTAGTATTTAAGTTCTGGGGGAGTTGGAGGTTATATATACAAATTTTTGGCTGTGCAGGGGATCAGCGCCCCTAATACCTTCTATGTTCAAGGGTCAACTATAATACAGTTCGGGCATTAACCAAAACTTTAGGTTGGCATTGATAAATGAATGTGAGGCAAGCTCTTCTACTTGGCCTGGTGGCCATATGCTTAGCCTCTTCTTTCTTCCATTGCTACAACTGTTGGACAGGGCAGTCTATGCCTGCTGTCCCAATTCCTATGTACTTATCTCTACAACCCTCTGCATCTGGCTCAGCCTCCTCTCCACCTCTCTGAAATCACATTGAGGTCACTCCAAAATGCCAAACTGAGATGCAATGACCTCTGCTATGTCCTCATTTTCCCTGATTTCTAATAATAGCTAACATACCAAGAGCCTCTATTCCAAGCCCTCTATATATCGTCATTGATTTAAGTCTGACAGCAGGTGTTATCATCTCCATTTTCCAAAGAAGGAAACTTGAGGCACAGAGTGGTTGAGAAACTTGCCCAAGTCACACATCTGTTTGTGGTGTAACCATGAGTCAAATCTGATAGCTTCCTGGCTCTAGAGAAGGGTTTCCCAATCTCTGCATTATTGATATCTAGAGCTGGATAATTCTTTGTTGGGGGGGGCGCGTCCTGTGCATTGCACAGTGTCAGGAACATCCCTGGCTGCTACCCACTAAATACAATAGCACCCCCATGTCCTATTGTGAGAACCTGAAATGTCTGGAAACATTGTCAAGAGTCCTCTGGGCAGCAAATTTCTCCCAGTGGTGAACCCCTGCTGTAAAGCTCCTCTGTGGCCTCTGCAGCATGATCTTTGTCTTCCCCTCCCAAACACTTCCTCTCTGCCTCAAAGACACCCTCTCCGCTTGTTTTCCAGATACTTCTTCCTGGCTCTTCACTTCACCATTTTCTCCCTTCCTGCGGCTTTTCTGCAAGCCTCCATGTTGGTTCTTTGCCTATGGAATCATCTCTGTTCAGGAGGTTTGCCACCTTGTCCTCAAAGGCAATAGTGAAAATGACTCAGGTTTCGAGAGCACTCTCTCTGTGCCAGGAGTCATTTTTAAGCTTTAATTAAGCTATCTTTAATCCCCACTATGATCCTGCATGGAAAGGAGTATTTTTAAGGAACTAAGGCATGGAGAGATTAAGCAAAGCAAGAACAAGGTCCACATGAGACTTGAGTGATTCAAAGCCAATGTGCATAACCATGATGCAACCAGCACTGTCCACCTACCTGAAAACTCAGCACTTAACAATCCCTGTGCTGGGGCCCAAGTTATCAGCCTCCCTCAAAGTGGATCGCTTGACTTCTCTTACCCACCATGCTCCAAGGATCTCAGGATCTATCACCCTGAAGCCATCTGCAATTCTTCTCTCTGACACCAACTGTTTAAGGAGCCACCAATGTTGCTGATTCTCCCCTCCAGAAGTGTCCTCCTCTTGCTCTCATTTCCCTCCCATTGCCTCATTTCCAGGACACCTCAATAGACCCTCAGCTCCTAGTCCCTGGGGTCATAGTCTCTTACCTTATTCCTCTCTGTAGCACAGGGCCTGGCTCAGAATCCAGACTGTTGAGTGTTATTTAATTTCCCCGCCTCTACACCAGGGATTCCAAAGCTAAATGCCACAGGACCCAAGCAGGTGACCTCAGGGCTGGATGAAGTGGGTTAGCCTTGTCCAGTAGCTTGTCCAGTAGTAACACACACTCTGTTTCCATAGTAAACACATAGAACTATTCTTAATTTCCACAATGTACTCTCTGGCCTTTCTGGCACACACCTTGTACCACCTTTCATTTTCCCACTTTTGGTAATGACTCGAGTACAAGAAACATTTCATACTTTATAGGCAAGCATAATCTCTTTGAGGAATGGCAGCTAACAGGCCTCTACAGAGAGCAAGGCAGGGTAGAGGGGGCTGGTGAATGAGAGAACAGCCTGAACTCCAGCCATTATGGCCACGTTGGAATGAGGTCCCAGGTGGCCCTAATGACTTTTTGTTGAAGCCCAAATCTGGATATTTATATGAAATCCTCAAAAACTTAAATGTTGATGACTCATTCAAAAGAAGTTTTAAAAATCACCATGCAGACTGGCACCAAAAATAAATAAAGCAGGATTTCTATGGGGGAAAATCTCATGAAACTCAAGGCTGCACCTAAAGAAGACCATGGAGACCCAACTCCAGCAGCGGACGTGGAACCAACTCCACAGTCCACGTGGAAATACTTGGGTCTGGTTTTACCAAATCCTCTGTTTTTAAAATGAAGCCAGAGGGGCGCCTGGGTGGCTCAGTGGGTTAAGCCGCTGCCTTCGGCTCGGGTCATGATCTCAGAGTTCTGGGACCGAGCCCCGCATCGGGCTCTCTGCTCAGCAGGGAGCCTGCTTCCTCCTCTCTCTCTGCCTGCCTCTCTGCCTGCTTGTGATCTCTCTGTCAAGTAAATAAATAAAATCTTTAAAAAAAATAAATAAATAAAATGAAGCCAGAAACCTGCCTTTTAGGAGATCTTTTGCATGAAATCTGCCTTTTGTAAAAGTGCTGGACCACACTGGGTGGACAAATCCAACTTTCCTGGACAGGTCATGTGGCCTGGAAGTGGTCAGTGCATGATCTGCAACTTGGGGAGGTAACACTCCCACTGCCAACCACTTCTGCATTCCACTCTTGGACTGATCTTCAAATCGTGCTTTCTTCATGCTACTTGGCTGCTGCTCAAAGCCCTCCAGGAGCCTTTCCTGCCAACAGATGGGAGTTCCTACTTCTTTACCTGGTACTCAGTGCTCCTCAGAAAGTGGTCTGGTTCTCCTCTTAGCTGCATCTCCTCTGCCTGGCCCCTGGCTCTGCTGCCCTTCACATTCATCTTCTATTTGCTCACAAATGCACTCTGTCCTTGCCACTCCCCATGCTTAGGAATCTGCCTCTCGAAAACTTGCTCAACTCAAACCCCACTTCCTCAGTGAATTCTCCTTATCTTCCATTCCTGTCACCCTCAGTTGTGTCTTAGTCACGTGGAAATTATCCATATGATGTCTTCTGACAGCTCACAAGTTGTGGCCATCTACTTAACTCTTCACCTGTTCAAGGGTATCTCCTGGGGACAGAGGTCTTGCCTTGCCCCTCAAGTCTCTTCTTCACAGTGCCCAGAGAGATCTTTGTAGGACCCACATCTGACCATGTCAGCATCCTGGACAGAGGGCTCTGAATGCTGCCCACTGTTTGTAGATCAAAGCCCAAACACTTTTGAATGATACACAATGTCTTACATTCAGTATGGTTTTGGTCTACTTCTCGAGTTCCACTGAGGCCATTCCCTGGAATATGCAGTATACTCTAACCACATGGGATCACAGCTATCCCCCAGAAGACTTGATTTGTCTTGTGTTTGAAACTCTGTACACCCTTGGGGAAAATGAAAGGGATATCAAAGGGATACCATTCAGACAGAGCACTGTGGAAATTAAGAATATTTCTTAGTGTTTAATATGGAAACACAGTGAGTCCAGAAATACCCTTGCCCACCTGCCTGATTTAAAGATCTTTAAAAGATTGCTTTTAATAATACCTCTCCTGTAGAATGAGCTGGATTATTCACTTCTCGGGAAAACTAGTGTTAACTAACCAACACCCACAGACACCCACACACACACTATAAAAATGGTGAAGCTCTCTGTAACAACCAGGGGTTGGTATTTATGTTTGTGGATCCTTCCCTGAGTGCCTAGCAGGTGTCCCAAACGCAGTAGGTGCTCTAGGGATCCACATGGGAAAGGAGTGCTCTCTGGCTTTACTTCTCAGGGTCTCAGACCATTTAAAGTCAACAACACTTCAACAACTCCCAGGAAAAAAGAGGATCCGAAGATGCCAAAATGGCAGGCAGAGTGAGGGGAAAAGAGCAAGACATGAGCTAGTCCAGCTCTGTCCCTGACTTGTCATGGGTCTCTGAGACTGCTGCTTCTCTCTGGGTCCCGTTTCCTTACTGGGACAAAGAAAGTGGGCTAAGTGACCTCCAGGGGCCTTTCCTGGGATGACTGCCCTCCAATCCAGACTCAGAACCAAGGCTTTCAACACCCACCTCTCTGTTGTGTCTGTCCAAGTTCCCTTGTGACATTCTGTCACATAGCAGTAGTTCATAAGAATCAAGATTACCAGCTACTGAGTACTTGCCGAGTCCCAGGCACCAAGGGGCTTTTCAAACCTTATCTCTTCAAATCCTCACATAAAGCCCCTGTGAAGTAGGTGCTTATCTAGGGCTGGGTCTCCTAGAAGTCAAGCCCCAAACAAGCTTCCAAAAAGCTGTGATTCGGGACGCCTGGGTGGCTCAGTTGGTTAAGCAGCTGCCTTCGGCTCAGGTCATGATCCCAGCGTCCTGGGATCGAGTCCCACATCGGGCTCCTTGTTTGGCGGGGAGCCTGCTTCTCCCTCTGCCTGCCATTCTGTCTGCCTGTGCTCGCTTGCTCTCCTCTCTCTCTGACAAATAAATAAAATCTTTAAAAAAAAAAAAAAAAACAACAAAAAGCTGTGATTCCTGGAGGGAGGGTGTGCTCTTGAAGCAAAGCGGGAAGTGGGTGAAGGAAGCACGACAGGAAGGGGTGTAGTTGTGAGTAAAGCCCAGTTTTAGTCTGATCTACAGGGCTGGCTCTGAAGCTCTCACCCTGAGGAAAGAGGCCTCAGTTTTTACATCCCCAGGATCATTCAGTTACCAACTCCCCTGACCAAAAGGGGATGGATGACAGAGGGAGGTTAGCCTTTGGATTATGTCAGGGATGCAGTGGCCATCAGCCCATCAGCCAAAGGCTCTTTAGAAGCTAGAGGTACAACTGTCTCTGGGGCACTCACAGTGCTGGAGGATGGGTGTGCTGGCTGGCAAAGGGGATAAGAAGAGCAGAGAACCACAGCCATCTCAACACCACAATTAGCCCATTCTACAGATGTGGAAAACCGAGACCTGGAGTGATTCAACTTGCAGTATGGAGGTTTGTACTAGTAGGTAAAGACCAAATCTCCCACAACAGACCCCATCCCTGAAGGTCCCATGTGCCTGTGTTTCCCCCAGCACCCAGCATGGTGAATGGGGACTGAGATGTGCTTGGAATGGCTGAGTCTGTGAGCTGCTGCTTGCGAGGGCTGGCGGGCTCGGGGCCTCGGGGTGGCATGTCTCTGTGAGGCAGGGGTGTCAGTCCTCACTCCATGTGGGGGCTGGGGGACTGCCCCACTCTCCAACAGCTGCCTGGGCTCCAAGGGCTGTCAGCGGCCTGCTCCATGCCTGCTCCACTTGGGGCAGGCCTCCTGCCAGGCTGCTGCTCAGGAAAGGGGAACATTATTCATCAGGGAGATAAGGCAGCTGATGAGAGACGGACCTCAGAGCAGCTGTTCCTCAGCAGCGGCTGGAACGGATGCTGGAGAAGTGGAGGGGAGGGAAGGATGGGGAACAGCCCATTTTGAGATAAAAGATGATGGTCCTGCTGGGAAGTGACGGGAGAACACATTTCCAACGCAGACTGGGCGGTAGTGTATACTTGCACCCAAGGCTTCCCCACAAATATCCATGCCTGACAAGCCACATATGTACTTCTATCAGGTTAACTATCGAACAAGTCAGGGGGCCTTCTTATCAGCTCACTCGGCATGAATATCCACCTGGTGGGGTACACAGTTCCCAGGAAGACTCCTTCCTCAAGCTAATTGCTCAGTGCAAGCGTCTTGGGGCCCAGGGGAGCTAAATGGTCCTGGCTGGGCTATAGCCTTAAATCACCCATTTCCTGCTTCTGGGGCAATCAGGTGGCAGTGACTTCAGGGAGGCTAAGCCCCCTTCCTGCTGCCCCTGTGGGTCTCCCCTCTTTTCTCAATGCTGGCCCATACATGGTGGAATCTTCCAGATTGGGGAGCAAGTGTGGGAGAGGTTTCTTTATTTTTGGGTTTTTTTCGTTATTGTTAATGTTTTGAAGGGAGCCATTAAAAGAGACTCTGAGGATTTCCTGGCAGGGTAGAGTTGGATGTGAGGTCTGTGAAGGGAAATGGGCTCCCAGGTAGGATTCATGGACAGTGTATGAGCTCTTGGTGGTCTTCCCTGATGTGCCCCGGCCATCTCTCCAGTCTCCTCCCTTGCCCATAGGTCACCTTCCTTTCTGACCATATTGAAGGGTTTCCTCAGAAGCCTGGGGGCTCCCCTGCTCTGTGCTCTGCAGTGGACTTTTCCATGTTGACCTCTGGCTAACTTTATTCTATCTTAGCAGTCAGAAGGGGGTGGGGGGGGCTGTACGGAGGGTTCTTAAAAAGTTTGTGTCATCGGATACTCTTTATTAGAAAATATCTAAAACAAATGCAGCAGAATGTTAAGATTCAACAAGCAGGGTCATGAATGTACAGGTAACATCGTTTATGAAGCATGGAGTGTGTATGAGGACATTTTTCTTTTTAAAAGATTTACCTTAATTAATTCTGACAATTACCTATTTGAGGTAGGTGCTTGGTTTAAAAAAATAAGACAGAGGCACAGAGAGGTTAAGTAACTTCTCTAATGTCACACTGCAGAGGCAGGTAGTCTGGTTCCTGAATGGCAGCTCAACCACCTCAGTATATGGGTGTTTGTTATAGTATTCTCTGTACTTTTTCTATGCATGAAATAGTTTAGAATTGTTTTTTTTTTAAGTCTCTGAAGTATATTACACAGCCATCAAAAACCATGAAATCTTGCCATTTGCAACCACATGGATGGAACTAGAAGGTACTATGCTAAGCGAAATAAGTCAAAGAAAGACAATTATCATCTCACTGACATCTGGAATTTAAGAAACAAGGTAGAGGATCATAGGGGAAGAGAGGAAAAAATGAAACAAGACGAAACCAGAGAGGGAGACAAACCATAAAAGACTCTTAATCTTAGGAAACAAACAGGATTGCTGGAGGGTAGGGAGGTAGGGGATGGGGTGGCTGGGTGATGGACATTGGGGAGGGTATGTGTTGTAATGAGCAATGGGTGTTATATAAGACTGATGAGTCACAGAACCATACCCCTGAAACAAATAATACATTATATGTTAATTTAAAAAAAATAAAGCACAGCAAAATGTGAATATTCGATAAATTGATGTGTTCAACTATACCTGTTTAAAATTACTCCAAACTTTAAAAAAGGTGTATGAGTATCTCAAAAGAAAAAAAAAATCATCAGTGTTGTTGCCACTTCTTCTCAGAAGCCTTCTGGAACCTCCTCAAGCCCCCTCTTCACCCGCCTCCTCTAAGATCTCTCTCCTCTGTAGTATTCTCGTGGCCCTTATCATACCACGTCCTAGCTATAGATTTATTTCCTGTTTCTCTCTCAGGGCTGTGAATTCCACCAGGGAAGGGGTGATGTTGGATTTATATCTGTATTTCTAGGGCCTGGCCTATTGCAAGAAATCTAGATGCTCCATAAAATTCTTAAACTAAATGGAGCCACTCCAGGGGCCCCCATAGGTGAAGACTGAGCAGTGGATGGAGGCAAGGCTGTGGAGGATGGAGGGAACAAATGTGGGCCCTGCCCTCCCTGCTGGAGACATATGGCAATAATTTTTAGGACTATCACCCAGTCAGGGTTTCCAGCATAAATGCTTCCAGCTGCACCTTTCACTGTGCTCAGGAACTTCTTAAGACAGGATCTTGGCTGCTCCCAGCTCCACTCATATACCCATCAAAGATGTAGAGGGTAGAAGCAGCTTTCGAGGAAGCCATCTGTGCTTTACCCATTGCATCTCAAACTGTGACTCTGCTGGCTTGGCAGTTCCAAGTCAACCCTCTGCAATTTGGCTTCTTCTAGCGTAGGGCCCTCCATCTTGGCAGCACACTGGAATCACCTGGGGAGCTCTCAGAACTATTCACACCTTGTCCTTCCCTCTCCTCCCCCGCCTTCAGATATTCTGATGTGACTGGCTTGAGGCTGGGGATTTTTAGAAGCTCTCCAGATGATTATAATGGACAGCCAATGTTGAGAGCTTCTGTTAGGTGTTCTCTGCGTAAAAGACAGCTACCACCAGGTGAACTGTGATGACATCCTCATTCAATGCACTGTTATTAACCATCTATTATATGACAGGCCCTGGGAAAGGAAGGAGTTTGAGATCTCTGTCCCATGGAGCACCTAAATTGAGCAGAATTATTCAGCTGGTTTTGATGTGCATAGATTACATAGTCAGACTGGGAATGGTTGGGTCTCAGTACCTCCTAAGACCGTATCAAATACCTCTGATTGGCCTAGTGCAGTGATTGTCAATGAATAGCTATGGAACAAGAAAGCAAGGTATGTTTCCCCAAGGCTCAGCCAGGGTATGGGTTTATTCTCTCCTCTGCTGGGTGGGACTCCATATACTCAATGCTATCTAAGAGACATGTCAGCGTGCAGTGATCACATAAAGCCAAGTATGGCTGAACCTGGGCAATGTATCTAAGGATTTTAATAGACTTCTAACAAAATTTTAACACTGCTGGTGCACAGACTCCTCTTTGAGCATGACTGGCTAAGGCAAGCACTGACTAAGCACACATGAGTTCATTTTATCTTTCCAATAACCCTAGAGGTTGATTAGTGGAGTGTTCTGGGCATGGACTTTGGGCTCAATTCCTGTTTCTATACCACTTACCCAACTATGTGATCCTGAAACATTAGTTAACATGTTGATGCCTCAGTTTACCCAGCTGTAAAAATTAGGATGGTAACAATAAAATGAAGTTCATAGTGTGGCTACAGGGATCAAATGAGCCAATCCTGATAGAGTTGAGGCTGGCATCTGGCACATAAAGAGCCCTTGATTAATGTTATGTTAGCTCAATATTGATGCTGACAGGTAAGCAGCATTCATTGGTGACACCAGAGTTTCTATAAATATGATTTTTTAAAATGTCTTTATAGCTTAAAAATAGGGAATTCATGTACATGAGAGCACATACAGCAGCCCTGCTATATTACCACCTGATCCCTGCTGCTTCCCCTCAAGAAGCAGATCTTGCCAGATGTTTCCATGTTGTAGCTCCACCAGTGGGTCCCATAGATTTCCTGCCATTGATAGCAACAAGCTTCTCACAGTGCTATTATCACTTTATGTCCTCAGTGGTCCCATCCCTGGTGAAAATTCTGTTTAGGGTCTTGTGTCCACCTTCCCAGTTCCTTGCCTGTACCACTACAGTCCTGGCAAGGAACTTCAGATGCTTTTCCATGACCATGAATTTCAAAGTCTTCCATATAGTATTCTGACTTTTATTTTTCTATATAGCAGCATATCTAGGAAATCTTTTCATATCAGTACAAATGCAGATACTTTTTTTTTTTTTTTTTTTTAGAAGGCAGAGAGGCAGACAGAGAGAGAGAGAGAGGAAACAGGCTCCCCACTGAGCAGAGAGCCCGATGCGGGGCTCGATCCCAGGACCCTGGGATCACGACCCGAGACGAGGGCAGAGGCTTTAACCCACTGAGCCACCCAGGTGCCCCAATACTTCTTTATTTTTAATTGTGTCTCATTATATGGATTTTTGCTAATTTACTTACCCAATATCAGATGGACAATTGAGGTTGTTTCTAATCGGTAGCTATCAATAAACAATGAGAATGAAACTAATCTTGGCGCATATAACATCAATTGCCTGCCATACAGCTTTGAATGTAATATAGTGCCAATAAGTATTTATAAGAATGTTATGTGCCATGGAGTTGGGTGCAAAAAAAGATGTTTGACAGTATCGGCTTTTATCTTCTGTATGCAAAATGATTTGAGCTACAAATAACAGTGATGATTAAGTCAATAAAGAAAGTGTATTACTTCTATCACTGAGATGGGGGAGTCACAGGGGTGAGTACATTGGGGGCTCAACCTCATCCTCAAGGACCTAAGTGCTTTGTATCCTTCTAACTCTTATTCTCAGAGATAGGTTTTTGTCCTCATATTGTCCCTTTGTGTCATCAGTGAGCCCCCAAGCTCCCTGGGTCATACTCTCATGCCTGCCAGAAAGGACCCCCTTCTTGTATTACTTTAAAGAAGCTTGGTAGACTTCCCAGAATCCCCCCAGCAGATGCCTCTCAGACCTCACTGGTCAGAACTACATCTCTCAGTGGGAAAAGAAAGACTAAAACTAGCTGAAAGGAACCAAGATTCATCCCCTGGCACCAGAGAAGGACCTGTGTTTCCCTGAAGCATATGGCCACCAAACATCTGAATAGACTCAGGATTTGGTAGGGAAGAAAGAAGGTAAGCAACCAACAGCATACAGCATACCTTCTGAAACCCTTATTTTCATGGACGGCCATATGAGAACTGGCTCATAGGATTGATTATGTGTTTTAAGAGAACAATACTGTTAAGTGTATTTATAATGAGACATATGGATAAATTTAAAAATGCATTTATAACTCTTAAAATCTGCTGCAAGTCTTTAATGGAGTCTGGCAGACCTAGCAGTACAAAGAACTCTTGACTCGGAATCAGAAAACACAAGCTTGAGACTCTCTGCCACTCTAAGCAGGGCCTAGGGGATCTTTCTTTATCCTTCCAGGCCTCTGCAGCTTGCAAGAAAATAAGAAGTTATGGATAGAGGAAAAGGGAATTGATTTTGCAGTTAGACCTGCCTTAGAATTCTAGTTCCACCAGCTGTGTGACTATGCAAAAGTTTTGGACCTCAGTTTCTTCATAGGCAAATGGTGATAAAAATATGACATTCATAAAGCCATTAAAAATAATACTTGACAGAGGTAAAATGTGCATAAAATAAAATGTATCAATTTAAAATGCATAGTCTGATGAGCTTTGACAAACGCATATGCCCAACTAATTATCACACGAGTCAAGAGAAGTACTTTTTATCACCTGAAAACTTACCTTGTGCCCTCTGTAGCCAACCCCCTCAGTTCCCTTGTTCCCTAGGCAAACATTGATCCCTGAATGACCAGGGATCTGGTCCTGTGGCTTTTTCTAGAATGTCATACAAATGGAATTATAAATTATGTACACTTTTTTGTTTAGCTTCCTTTGCTCAACATAGTATTTTTGAGACTCTGTGTTGTATGTTATGGAGGATGGATTGAAAGGTAGCCCAACATGACTCCTGTTTTCCATGTTCGTGCACTTATATGAGCCCCTCCTCTAAATATGCGCAGGATCTGTGACTTGTTCCTAGAATACTCAAAGGTAATGGGCTATCACTCTCCTGATCACATTACTTTATATAAGTCTCTGTCTTGCCAGCAGACTTGTTCTCTTTTTCCCTTGCTTTGAAGAAGTGAGCTGGATGTCGTGCAAGGGCTTATGCAAAGGGCCATGTGACAAGAAACAGTAGGAAGCCACCAGGATATGAGGGTGGCCTCAGTTGATGACCAGTGAAAAGCCTTGGTTTTAAAGCCATGAGGGAAAGAATTCTGCTAAAAACCTGCATGAACTTAGAAGTGGTTCCACTGCCAGTCAAGCCTCCAGATAAGAACCAAGGCCTGGATGACATCTTGACTGCAGTCTTAGAGAAGAGGGATTTGTTACTCAGCATAGAAAAGTAATATATATCTCCCAATGGTTTGTTCCTTTTTGTCACTGAGAAGCATTCCATTATGTGGATGTATCATATTTTGTTTCTCTATCTACCAGCTGATGGACATTGGGTTGTTTCCAGTTTGGGGTTACTATGAATTCAGTTGCTACGAAAATTCTTGTGTGAGTCACTTAGTAGACTTGTTTCATTTCTCTCTGGGGAAAAATATACTAGGAGAATGGATGGATTATAATGAAACATATAGTTAGTTAACTTTGTAAGAAACTGCTAAACTGTTTTTGCAACAAGGCAGTACCATTTCACACTCCTACTAGCTGTGTATAAGAGTTCCAGTTGCTCCACATCCTTGCCATCAGTTTGCATGGTCAGTCTTTATGATTCGATATCTCATTATGATTTTTTATCTGCATTTTCCTGGTAGTTAATGAAGTTTGGAGACATTGAACGGGCTTATTGGCATTTTTTATATATCTTCTTTTGCCAAATACTTAATTAAATCTCAAGGTGTTGTCATCCCAATATCTTATTTTAAGAAAGCACTACATATATAATGTGATTGGCTTCTAAGAGACGCCAAATAAAATAAAGCCATTATGCCTTATACTATTTTTTAGGTCCCTTAAGAGATAAAGTTCTATGATTCTATAAAGGGCCCACAAAGTATGCTTTTTATGCTAGGCTTGAACTCACAACTCTGAGATCAAGACCTGAGCTGAAATCAAGTCAGACATTTAACTGACTGAGCCACCCAGGTGCCCCCACAATGTACACTTTTAATAATATGTTCTAAATCCTTGTCTTGAGGAAGGGGAAGAGGAGAAAAAGTGAGAGAAGTTAAGTAACAGTGGGGGTGGAGCAGGAATGCCAGAGTCCCCAGGATTTGAGCTGGATGACTTCATGGGCAGACGGTACTACCCAGTGTACAGATAATGGGGAGTTTTTTCTTAGAGATGTTGGAGATGAAGGGAAAGCTGAAATCCCACAGATTTCATTGCAGGGCCTCAAACTAGGGTGAGTGCTGAGAACCCCAGCTCGCCAGACCTGCCATCCAAAGGGTGCCAAACACCTCTATTTAAAGCATCAGAGATTTTGATCATTTTGTTACAATCTAAAGTCTATTACTGCCTGGGTTAGTCCTGCAGTCACTGGGGAGGGAGGCTGGAGGACAGAGCTAAGCATGTATAAGGGGACATTACAGGAATCCTGGAACAACTTTCTAGCTGAGATTCTAAAATTAGCACATCTCCCTCCTCACCACTCCTCCTGCCCCAACTCTAATTACTCCCATTGGCCCCAAGCTCCACGTCTCAGATCTAAACACCCTTACTTCAAGGTGTCTGAGAAGGTTGGTTTTCTAAAGCATCTGGAGAAGGATAAAGGCAGTCACTGTGACTAATAAGCTTCTCAAGGCCCAAATTTTCTCTCAAAGGGGGAAAAGAAGTTTTGTAGGGATTTTTCTATTAATAAATGTGACATATGCTTAAACAACAACAATAAAAAAAAAAACAGCACAGCAACATATAAGGAAGAGAGTAAAAGTAGTCCCAAGATTCAGAGGCAATGTTGACATTCCAAAGTATTTCCCCCCATATTTTCAATATGTAAACATACATAAAAATGCACACATTTCTAGATAAGATGGAATGATACAAACATGCCATCTCCTAGTCTTTTTTTGCACTTATTATTTCACAGAGATCTTTGCATGTCAAAATGTAAACATCTAAACCTTTTTGTTGGCTACATAGTATACTTGGTGTCCATTTAGATTTTTTTAAAAAACTATTACAACAAAAGTTCTGGGAAGAATGCCTCTACTAATCTGGACTTTTCTAACTTTCCCCTTACCAAAGATCTTTAGTAGGGAACTTACAGGGTCAAAGAACACTTAAATTTATACTGCCCTCCGGAAAACTTCATTTATATAAATAGTTACTTGGAAGGTCAGTTTCCTCTACTCTCAGCAACATGAAATCAATCTTTTTAATCTTTCTGAATCTAAAAGAATGTCTTCTGGTTACTTTCATGTTTTGTTTGATAATTACGGAGATTTAGCATTTTTAGCATTATTTATTTATTTAGCATGATTTTAGCATTATTTGTTCACAGGCTATTCTTTTTTTTTTAATCATTTATTTATTTATTTTCAGCGTAACAGTATTCATTGTTTTTGTACCACACCCAGTGCTCCATGCAATCCGTGCCCTCTCTAATACCCACCACCTGGTTCCCCCAACCTCCCACCCCCCCACCTCTTCAAACCCTTCAGATTGTTTTTCAGAGTCCATAGTCTCTCATTGTTCACCTCCCCTTCCAATTTCCCCCAACTCCCTTCTCCTAACTCCCCATGTCCTCCATGCTATTTGTTATGCTCCACAAATAAGTGAAACCATATGATACTTGACTCTCTCTGCTTGACTTATTTCACTCAGCATAATCTCCTCCAGTCCCGTCCATGTTGCTACAAAAGTTGGGTATTCATCCTTTCTGATGGAGGCATAATACTCCATAGTGTATATGGACCACATCTTCCTTATCCATTCGTCCGTTGAAGGGCATCTTGGTTCTTTCCACAGTTTGGCAACCGTGGCCATTGCTGCTATAAACATTGGGGTACAGATGGCCCTTCTTTTCACTACATCTGTATCTTTGGGGTAAATACCCAATAGTGCAATGGCAGGGTCACAGGGAAGTTCTATTTTTAATTTCTTGAGGAATCTCCACACTGTTCTCCAAAGAGGCTGCACCAACTTGCATTCCCACCAACAGTGTAAGAGGGTTCCCCTTTCTCCACATCCCCTCCAACACATGTTTCCTGTCTTACTAATTTTGGCTATTCTAACTGGTGTAAGGTGATATCTCAATGTGGTTTTAATTTGAATCTCCCTGATGGCTAGTGATGATGAACATTTTTTCATGTGTCTGATAGCCATTTGTATGTCTTCATTGGAGAAGTGTCTGTTCATATCTTCTTTTTAATGAATTAGGTTTATACCTGCTTTTTATATTTATGCTGTGATATTCATCTTTATTAAGTTATAAGGACTATTTAAATATGGGGGTAGTGATCCTTTGTTGCCATTTGCAGTATTTTCTCTGAATCTATCATTTCTCTGAATAGGCTTTTTGCTCCCGAGAGAACTATGGGGATGAGTTACAGAGAGGTCCATGGTAGCAAGCCAGGAGGCATTCTAACTTTCCTTGCTCTTACTATCCCACTGGTGTGAGATGTATCAAAGCTTCTCTGTGCCTCATGGAGTGGATGCTCACACAACTTGAAATCCACCCTCCTGCTAGTGTATCTTCTTGTTCTGCACAGGATGAAATTTTGGGAATTTCCTTCCCAGACTCTCTTGTGGCTAAGATTCTGAATTTGGCTGACTGGAAGCATTTGCTGAACTTCACAGAGCAGAAGTGAAGTGGCGATCATCTCTCTGCCACCTCTGTTTGTTCCCAGGGCAGCCAAGTTTCTGAAGGCATTAGAATGGTTTCTCCGGAGCCCTGCTCCAGCTTCTTGGGTGCTGAGAGGCCATTGAGATGGTGGAAGCTTCCAGATTCTAGCTTTCTGAATCCCAGTGATGTCAGAATGCTCTTGAACTGAAACATGTGGTGGGTCACTTCTGTGGTACTCCAGAAGCTTCCTGGAAGCCTAGCCTGGAGCCTACTTCTCCAGTTCTTTCCATGGCAGTCTAGATACCTAAATCCATATAGTACGTTCCTATCTGCTTAAAAATTCCTACAATATATTCTGTTGCCAGCACTGAATTCCAATGGATTTTTCTAGTATCTCCCATGACTTCTAAATCCTGCCACTTCTTTGTACTTGCTCAGATTTTTTCTCACCCCTCCTCTCTGCAGGTGTTCACTGCAATGTCTTTAGCATCCTCTAGGTCTTGATGTCATTCTTTATATGCAGATTTCCTTGCAAATGATATAATAGAAATGGATGAGTTTGCTATCCTGCTTGGGTTCGTATCCTGGCTTAGTCATACCTGCTTGAGCAAGTTGTCTAGATTCTCTGTGCCTCAGGTGGCTTATCTCTAAAAATCATACCACTGAGAAGACAATGCCTGATACAGGGGACTGTTCTCAGAGACATGCAGGCTCAGACAAGCAGCAGATGCTCAATATTTACCTCCATATAATGCACTGAGCTGCCTTTCCTTGTATTAGCACAATTCTGGGCAGTTTACTAAGCTCTGTGAGACTTACTTTTCTTCCATGCAAACTAGGCACCCTAACTACCAGCTCACAGAATTACTGTAAAGATCAGAGGAGGTGGTAAAATTGGAAGTAAATTCTAGGTCTACCTAAAAAGTATTACATGAAAACCAGGCATTGCTTGAGGACTACTTTTTAGCTAAGAACAAAAGCTATTATATATATATATATATATATATATATATATATATATATAGTATTCAACAAAGATTTGCTGTGTGCTGGGAGCTGAGGATATGGAAGTGAACAGGATAAATGTAGTTCCTGCTTTTTTTTTTTTTTTTTAAATTTGACAGACAGAGATCACAAGCAGGCAGAGAGAGAGGGAAGCAGACTCCCTGCTGAGCAGAGACCCCCCCCGCAATGCGGGGCTCGATCCCAGGACCCTGAGATTATGACCTGAGCCGAAGGCAGAGGCTTTAACCCACTGAGCCACCCAGGCTCCCCGTGGTTCCTGCTTTTATGCACTAGTGCATGGACAGACGAAACTCAGGGAAACACACAGTTATAAATTGTGCTGAGTGCTATGAAGGAAACAGTCGGGGGTCTATAAGAAGTAAAAACCAGATACTCACACAGGGGTCTGGGAACTTTCAGTTATAAGACAATTAAGTTCTGGAGATGTCATGGACAGGATGGCGACTAGTTAACAATATTGTACTGTATACTTGAAAGTTGCTATGAGAGTAGATCTTTAGTGTTCTCACCACACACACACACAAAAAAAATAGTAACTATGTAAGGTAATGGAGATGTAATTGACCTTACGGTGGTGATCACTTTACAATATACATGGATATCAAATAATCACACTGTATACCTTAAACTTGCAAGATACTGTCAATTTTATCTCAATAAATCTGGAAGGAATGAAAAAAGAAAGTGGTCTAGGAATTCATTTCTGAGAACTGGACATTTAGACTCATTTGTCACAGCCACCCTAAGACCTCAGAATCATCTCCTGCCCCATCTCCCATATCCATCCATCCTTCTGATTAGAGTTTCAGAAAGCAGAAATGCAGGTCTTGGCCAGGAAGATGATGGAGTTCTTTACCCTTGAGTTATCCATATGCTTCGGGAATGCCAGCTTGTTACACACTGGAGAATATCTGGGAAGAGCTGCCCACTTGTGAGGTGGAGTTGGGGGTAAAGAGGATGGCTGAGTAGCCAGAATTCAGAGAGGTGCATTTCAGGAAAAAGGAGAGAAGGTTGGTGTATAGGAGAAATGGGAACTTAGAAGTGTTGGAGAAGGTGCAGCTGCTTGGGATACTGTGAAATGGCCAGGAATTCTGATAATCTGGAATCTATTCCTGGTCTTTCCAAAATGAAAAATGGGCCCCACTTCCTTCTGGAGGCACCATGGTGAAATAGAATAAAACTGGATGAGCTGACCTAGGTTCTAGATCCACTGGGTCACTTACTGTCTGTGAGATCATGGGCCTAAAGCTCTAAACCTCAGCTCCTTCTTCTGTATGTGGGAATAAAGACATCTGCTATGCCCACCTCCAGGGCTTGCCCATTCTCCTCATTCCTCAGCTACTTACTGGCTCATGACTGGTATCAGGCAAAGCCCTCGGCACTGGGCTATAGAGATGAACAAGGCAGTCTTTGCTCTTGGGGCACATGGAACACTGGAAGAGACTCACATACACACAGATACTGCTAAAATGATAAAGAAATGGCAGAGATAACACAGGAGTACAGAGAAGGGAAGCCTACATCAGCCAGGAACAGTTTCCTGGAGGAACTGATCTCTGAGTAAGTAGAGTCTTAAAAACTGGATGAATTGGGTCTCAAGTGCCAGAGACTGGAAATTAAGGCACTGAAGGGAGAGAATGCTTGTGTAAGCACTCTGTAGCTTCACAATTATACATATGTGTGCAGGGAAGGAGCGTTTTTACTCCATAGTCAGGAAAACCTAAGAGGTTCATACCACACTGCATATGCTTCTCCGTTGGCCTGGGATGGCCTTCTCTACCTTGTGTGCTTGACAAATACCTACTCATCCTTTCAGACTTGGCTCAAATATTACCTTCTAGGTAATGAAAGCCTTTCCTGAGCCCCACAGGGGAGCTGGCCTCTCTCTGCTGTGCATCACTGTACCTTATACATTTCTTTCTCATGGCCCTCAGCTCCCCAGTGGTGCACATTTGTTTTGCAACTTGGTTTTCCGCCAGTTTGGGAACACATCCAGAGCACAGACAGTGCTTTCTCTTTTGCAACATTATCACAGCCTATCACTAGGACAGTCAGATAGTAGGTGCTCAGTAAGTGTTTGTTCAACTGGACAGTTTTGTTCTAGAGAGGGGTTAGATCCTGGGCCCCTGTCACTGGCCTGCTTGTGTGTATTTTATTTTCTGACTGTTCCATCTTATAATGAACACTTACAGGCTGGGAGCTAGAGGCTGATGAATCACTGATGAGAAACCAAAATTGAAAGATTTGTGGAGTGAAGGCTTCAGATACAAATTGTAGTCTAGAGAATAAAATGCTATTCTCCTTTAGATATTATAGAAAGGAGAAAATGGTCCAGAATCCTACTTCAAATTTTCTATTATTGATCCTATGCCCTAATTCAGGTTGCCATGATACATGCTAGTGGATGGCTAACCCAGCAACTCCTTCTCTTTTGGCCTTCTATTGTTGAGGTTGAAAAGTCAGATACTCAATTTTTCCAACCTCCCTTATATCTAGTTCTAGCCATGTGACCCAGTTCTAGGCAATGAGGTAAAAGTGGAAATCTAGGAAGGACTTCTGGGGATGTTTCTACTTTCCTTAAATAGAAGTGACATAAGAGGAGAAGAGCCACCTTGGACCTCTTCTTCCAGACCCAAACATTGACACAATGCCTTTAACTATGGCAGCCACGTTGGGACAAGTTGTGACGATTACTTTTATGTGTCAATTTGACTGGGCAATGGGGTGCCCAGATATCTGGTTAAACAGGATTTGGGGTGTGTCTGTGAAGGTGTTTCTGGATGAGATTAACTTTTCAATCCATAAACTAAGTAAAGTAGATTGTCTTCCTCAGTGTGGGTGGGCTTCATCCAATCAGTTGAAGGCCTGAACAGAAGAAAAGGCTGAGTAAGAAACAATGCTTTCTCTCTGCCTGACCTTGAGCTGGGACACCAATCTCCTTTTGCCTTTGGACTTGAACTTGGAACTGGAATTTTTACCATCAGCTCCTGTTACTCAAGCTTCTGGACACGGATTGGAACTACATCATCAGGTCTCCTTGGTCTCTAGCTTGATGACCACAGATCTTAGACTTCTTGGACTCTATAATCATGTGAATTAATTCCTTGTAATCTATACATATAAATACATAATATATAACATATACAACATATATTATACATATTTATATATTGCTCCTGTTGGTTCTGTTTCTCTGGAGAACCTAGACTAACATTGACATTGAGGTGTTCAGCATGTTAATAAAATGCCAACATGCTAAAGATGGCAGGGTAGAAAGACAAGAAACATCTGGATCCTTGACAGCAAATTCTCATTGCACCCAATCTGGAAACACCTCCATCTAGAGTCTTACTATGTGAGAAAAAGCAATGTCTTCATTGCCTGCATTGCTACACATCAGGTCTTCTCTTACATGCGGTGAAAGCATTCCTGACCCACCCAATCATCTCACATCTATGAACCTCATTTCCTCAGCTACACACTCAGAGTAAGACAGGTGAAGGGAATGGCCTTAAATGAAACCCATGGCATTTTTCAGTGCCTTCCAGCACGGGATTCCAAGTAAGGGGTTTCAAGGAGGTGGTGGAATTGATGTCAGAGTGGGGATTTTAGGGCCAGATCTCCTGGCTCCTGGCTTGGAAGCCTAGCTCCACTGTCCACTTACACACATTACTTAGTCTCTATGTGTACCAGTTTCCTTGCTAGTAGAGTAGGGATCATAACAGAATTGTTCAATGGGGCTGGTGGGAGGATTCAATGAATTCATGGAAGGCACCCAGAATAGTGCCTGGCACATAGAAGAAGGCTCAATAAAAGCTAATTGTACGGGCCTAGGTGGCTCAGTGGGTTAAAGCCTCTGCCTTCGGCTCAGGTCATAATCTCAGGGTCTTGGGATCGAGTGTGGCATCAGGCTCTCTGCTCAGTGGGGAGCCTGCTTCCCTCTCTCTCTCTCTGCCTGCCTCTCTGCCTTCTTGTGATCTCTGTCAAATAAATAAATAAAATCTTAAAAAAAAAAAGAAGCTAATTGTAGCTAAGAATTAAATATGGGTCAGACCTGTGGGGGTTTAGAGTCTAGCTGGGAAGTCAAAAAACACTTGCACATACAAACACGGCCCTGAAACTTTAAAGATGAATAACCACAATTGAAAAAAAGGAGAATCCCTTTACTTTTTCCATTCTAAAGTAAACCTAGCAGTTCATTATTCTGAGAGAGACAAGGCTAAAAACTTAACTCAGCCTTTAAGGAATATTCTGATAAACTGGTGGATGACAGAACCATTATTATGTGTTAACAAAAGAAGCAAGGCATTTGGGGATAACCTCAGGATTTGATATAAATTGTGATAATGCAAAATAGCAAAAGATACTTATGGCATCTTTTTTCTTTACAGTTTTTAAAGCACTGCCATGAATTTGAATTGTATGAGGAAAAGGCAGATATTATGTGCAATTCTTTCCAAACCTGGTCTCATTTTGGTCTTCACTGCATTATATAATAAACATAATTCTCATTTCACAGATGAGAGACCATGGACGTATCATGAGGCTCACATGGGATGTGGCAAGAGTAAATGTACTCTCTAACTTTTCTAAAACAGTTTTCAAAAAATGTGTGAGGTTACATTTTGTGGTGGGTCAGAAATCATGTATTCTCTGGTGACGTTTGGCAGCCTGTACTCCCACCCCCAGTGCAATCCCCTGGAAGGGGTCCATACCTCCCCTGAGAGCCCTGTTTCACACACTTCTCTCTCAGAGAACTCTCTCTGGCTCTCTTTGGATCTTCAAACTCTCTGTCCTTGGGGCCAGGCAGGCTGTGAAGGAGCTGCCCTGACCACCCCCTCAGACGAACTGCCTGCCAAACGCTGAGCACCTGTGCACCTCAGGAATGTGAGTGCCCGGGCCTGGCGCCTGCCAGTGTGAGGGAAAGGTGCACTGGTGGCAGGAACGTTGCTTTCCTTTCAGCTGAGGTCTCAGATTCCTAAAGCATGAATCGTCCTCTAATTGCCTGAGATCTGAGGCTCACTCTTGTTCAAGGAGGTGCTTCACGGACCAAGCTGAGCTGCAGGATGCTGTTTTTGGAGCCATCTCTGCCTGGCAAGGGCATCTTTGCTTTCCAGGAGCAGAGCTCTCAGTCATGACAATGACACGGTGACACTCAGAAGGGTCCCAGGATGCCCAGAAGGGCAGGGACTCCGAACCTGCTTCTAGCTCTCTCCCTCTGCAGAAATAGCAACAGTGAAGTCCATCACATCTGGATTTAAAGGGTTGAGAATGTAGGCTCTGGAACCAGACTGCCTGGGTTCAAATCCCCACTCAGCGACTTCTGAGCCCTGCAATCTTAGGCAAGTTACTTTCATGCTCTGTAACTTGGGTCCCTTTAGAAAATAAAGCAAAGAACAGTACTTCATAGAGTTGTAAAGAGGATTTACGTGAGTTCATGGAAAATGCCTGGCATGCGCAGGTCTTTAACTGGCCTCAGTTGCCTCATCTATATAATGGGGAATGATAACACGGGCTGAAATCATTCTCTTTTCTCCCTTTGGTAATACTCATCACACTTGTTACTCATGTGCTGCCTGTCCCCATCTCTGCTGCCTATGCCTGCAGCAGGCTTACTAGATGCCCAGCACATAGTAGGTGCTCAATATTCATTCAGTGGAGGAATGGTTCCGTTGTCAGGACTGAATGAAACAATGAAAGGCAGTTTGCTCTGACAAAGAATGCTGAATTATCACTCTGTGTGTGTGTGTGTGTGTGTATGTGTGTGTATGTGTGTGTATGTGTCTTGAAGTGGGATTTGGGCTGTCAAGAAACTTGGACTGGTGTCCTAGGCTAGTCCTTTCTGCCTGTGTGACCACAGGCAAGTAGCTGACCTGTCCAAATTTCAGTGTCCTCCACTGTAAGACAGTGATACAGATCAACTAAGATAAGAAGATCAACTAAGATAGATGTGGTAAATATCTAGTCCTGTACCCCCTTCATAGCTGGTGGCCCATAAGCAGCAGGTCCTGTCTCCACTCTTCTCATTTGTATGGACTGAGCCAAATCTGCAATAAAAATTGTAACAATGAACATGTATTGAGCACTGACTCTGTGCCAGGTGTTATGTTAAGAGCTTTACTTGTACTACTTACAGTGCACTGGTTTTAAAGTGAGATTTAGGAGAAGAAATCTTTGTGTAAGCAGGAACAGGCTTAGGGCATTGAGGCAGCATTCACATGCACTCTCAGAAGATAGAGAAAATGTTAGCTGTCTCTATCAAAGAAGGAGTGTGCAGGTAGGGAGGGGAAAGCCAGTCTGTGGTAGAGATTATGAGGATACCACTGGCCCTCCATGTGGCTTTGTCCAGGGCAGCTCTGCATTTATCCACATAAACTTCTACTTAGGGAAAAAAAAAAAAAAGTTCTGTTGCTTAAAATAAAAATAAATAAATAAATTTAAAAGGCTTGGAAACCCCTCACAGAATGGAAAGAACATAGGCCTGGAGTTAAAAACCCGCTTCCTGTCCTGGCCTGTCACTAACCAGCCAAGACTTTGAACAAGGCAGTTCCCCTCTTGAGCCTCAGCCCCTTTATGAGTAAAATGAGGAAGTTAGATAGAAGAACTTCCGTGGCCCTTTCCAGCTCAAACAGACTGAGAGAGTGTAACCTTCTGGCTCTGTCTCTGATGGAACTTTCCAATTGAAACTGAGACCAATGCATAAAGATGGACTTGAGTCAAGAGAGTGTTGAAATACAATAGATCTTAAGATGCCACTCACCCTGGGACCATCTTCTGTATCCTTGTTCATAGATCCTTCCATCCTTTAGCCTTGATGGAATCCCTTATATCTTGGTCATTGCCAAGTTCCAGGCAAATTTCCTGACAAATTTCTATTTATCCTTCAAAATCCAGTGTTGATATCATGATCATTTATACATTCATCGATTATTTATTGAACATCTACTATGTACCAGGCACTCTTCTAAAGGATACACAGTGAACAAAATAAAATATATGCGCTATTATTTTAATGAGGAAAGTATTTTCTATCCAGCCCTTCACACAGACTTCTGTAATTGTATTAATAGGCTTTAAATTATATGTCAGCCTTCCTATTAGACTGTACACACTCTGTCAGGACAACTTTTTTTCTCATCCCTAATTCTCCACTGGAATGCCTGGCAGATAGTATATATTCAATACATTTTTAAAAAAGATTTTATTTATTTTAGAGAGAGAGAGATTGGGAGGTCTGGGGGAGGGGCAGAAGGCAAGGGAGAGAGAGAAATTCCATGTAGACTCCAAGCTGAGCACAGAGCCTGACGTGCGCTAAGTGTGGAGCCTGACATAGGGCTCAATCCCAAGACCCTGAGATCATGACCTAAGCTGAAATCAAGAGTCAGATGCTTAACTGATTGAGACACTCAAGTGTCCGCAATACATTTTTTTTCCTGATACAAAGACCCATTATTATTACCCCATCCCAAACAATGAGCTGACATTTATTAAGTATTGAGAATCTTTTCTGGACAAGACTCAGTGCCCAATACTTTCCTACTTAGATTCTAAGATGGCACATTTGATTATCTGATTAATATCTTTCCCTTGCCCATCACACTCTAAGCTTCCTGAGGGCAAGAAATATGTCTGTCTAGTTTGCTGATGTAGCAATGGCATCTGATATGCATTTAGCACACAGCACTCAAAAATGTTGAATGAATGAGTACTAGAGAATGGAGAGGCAATTGCAAGAGGTACAAAATGATGCAAGCTGCAGTGTGCAGTGCTAACCAGCCTAGGCGGGTGGAGGCACAGCAGATGCCAGGTGCTTAGTAGAAGGCACTTAGGAATGGGAGTTGGGCGTCTAGCACAGTAACAAGTACCTTGACAGTCAACTAAAACAGCGCTGTGAATGACAAAGGGCTGTATTCCTGCTATAGGTTAGGTGTTAGAAAATGGGCTTCGAAGCCCCAATAAGATCTGGGTTCAAGTCCCAGTTGTGTGATTTACTAGCTGAGTCTTTGGGTGATACTTAACCCACCTGCACACTTTTTTCCTCACTGGGAATATGAACCCTGAATGAGCAAATGCACGGTAAGCACGGAGTCCAGTATCTGGCTTTGAGTTGAGCTGTACAAGTGTTAGCTTTTACTGTTTCCTGCCATGAAAGCAGACTCTCTCCATCCTCCAGCCTTGAGTCAGGTCCCTTAGTCTCCACGAACACCCCCTCCCTTTTTTTTTCTTTTTATCATCACATGGCTCCATGCATCTGTCCCTACCTTTTGCTTCTCTCACAGGGACTGATCATGTACCCTACTTTTCCTGCTTAGACTTGTATTTAACAAGTAAATATTTTTATTATACTCATTATGTACCATATCCTATTACAAATGCTTGAGAGATTTTTTTCCAGTTTTATTTGAGATAGAGCTGATGTCTAGCACTGTGTAAGTTTAAGATGTACAGCCTAATGCCTTGACTTACATATATCATGAAATGATAACTTTAATAAGTTTAGTTAACATCCATCATCTCATAGAAATACAAAAATTTTTTTTCCCTTGTGATGAGAATTCTTAGGATCTACTCTCTTAACTTGCATACACAGGACATACCAGTGGTAACCATAGTCCTCAGTCTGTACATTACATCCTTAGTCCTTATTTATCTTATCACTGGAAGTTCACATATTTTAATTCCTTAGTCCTCAGGACAACCCTCTGAACTCAGTTACCATTTTTCAGATGAGAAAATTGAGGCCAGGAGATTTCAGTAACTTGCTGAGGGCCCTCAGCTGGGAAGGGGCCCTGCTAGGATTCAAACCCAGGCATGTCTGTTTCTGAATGCTATGTCTGGAGCCCAAGGACCACACTGACTTTCTGCCTCACAAGGTCCACCAATCATTCTCTGAGCCAGGCACAGCCTTGCCAGCTAGAGCTGATATTGCTTGAGGGAGGAACAACCAGGCTCCTGCCTCCCAACGTCTTTGTTTTTCTGAAGAGAGCAGCACCATGTTTAATAGTGCAGCCTGCCTCTTAGGAGAGGCCCAGAGATCCCTGTAAGAACTGAGAGGTTGCACAGCTTAGGCAGGGAGGATATTCCAACTCTGCTCCAAATTCCCCACCAGTGGGAAGGGAATGGAGGCACATCCCATGCCACCGCCTGGGTTGTCGCTGTTCACAGCACACATTTCTTTTGCATGAACATAGGGCATGGTGCTAGACATAAATTCTTGAGCAAGACATCTGTAGCCCTTGAGTCTGGGATGGTAGTGGGAGACAAGCAAGGACAGAGGCCATTTTAAAACAATGTTGTGAGAGTAGCCCATGCAGCCCCAAATCCCAGGTTGGGTTGAAGGACAACCTAGCTAGTGAAGACTTCTAAATGCAAGTAAGTATTAAAAAGGAATGAGTAAGATGGGTGGACGTTGGCCATGTCAAGGATATTCTCTGAAGGTAAGATGGCAAAACAGGTTTTTCAGGCAAGATGGGCCAACACTTCCAGACCACAGACTTATGGAAAATAGTTTTTATTAGCCCATTGTTTAGATGAGAAAATGAAGACTCAGGAAGTACCTTGCTTAAAGTCACCCTGCAAGTAAGTGGTTGTTCCAACACATCCACCCCAGGTTCTGGGAAGAGGCTTTTATAAAACATGCACATCAAAGAATGATGCAGCTGGTGGGCAGATTTATAGACTCAAATTCTCACGGATGGTCTGGTACTGTCTCTGACCATGGGAAATGTTACTTGAACTTTCTGAGCTCCAATTTCCACATCTGTTTTCATCTGCCAGAGGGTCATTTTCACTCCTACTGGCAAATGGAGCAGATCTGAATATGCCTCAAGTTAGAAACTGCACATCAGTAGCCTGGATTAAATACAGCCCATGGAGGGCACAGACAGCCAGTGATTTTAGACAGACTTTACAGATGAAGTTTGGGGCAGTTTATTACTTGCCCAAGTTTGCATAGCTGAAATGTGGCAGAGCCAGGATTTAAACTATGATGGTCTGGACTCAGCATCCATGATCTTAAAGAGCACACTCTCGACTACTTTTTTTGTACAGAGAAACGGCAACAGGCACTCTGCCTTTGTTTGGAAGACATTAGGGAGTAGTGGGGACTACGGTGAACTACAGAGTCCATGCCCTGACTAAAGGAATGCTTCTGTGATTGATCTTGGGTAAGGCCAGTGAATGTTTTATACCTCAGTTTTCTTTTCTGTAAAATTGGCATAATAATTATGCCTATTTCATAGGGTTATCTTGGAGACTAAGTTAACATGCCCAGCACCCAGTAAACATTACATAAGTATAAGATTTTACTATTGTTGCTATTTGAGAGGTGACTTTTGTCTTAAACATTCATAAGGTCCACTTAAATATGGTATGGTGAGCTAGGTACACCCTGATGATCAAGTTCTGAAAGCATCTCTGGGGCCTTTTCCTCCTCCTTCTGAGCAACGGTGGAGTTCATGGAGGGATCAGGGAAAAGAACCAAGGTCTCCAGGCCACAAGCCATGAGCTCCATGCTTCAGCAGCTGCCTTCATAGCTCACTGCGGAAGCCCCTCAGTGAGCTCATGGTTACCATCGGCCTCTAGGCTGAAAAGAATGTGAGGTGCCACGGGCAGCCTTCCAGGGACCCAAGAAGGGAGGCCTAATCCTTTCAGGATGTCTCAGGCTTCAGATAAAACCCTTCCTGTGTTCCAGCTCATAGCTGGCAGGAGCAATCGGCAATGACTGATTGCAATGGGTAAGTTGTCGAAAAGATGTGTGTGTGAATCAGATGCCAGCTAGCGGAGGCAAAGCATGCATTTAGGAGGCTGGTGGGAAGACCACCAAGTGCACAATGGTTTGTTTTGCACCTACTGTATACTTGGCTCTGGGCCAGGCATTCAGGAGGTAATGAAGTTCACCTATATGCACTGCTTCTGAGCACTCGGACAGTCATTATCTCTCTTGATCCTTGGCACAATCCTATATTGCAAGCATGTCTTATCTCCTGGGTTTAAAGATGGGTAATAGCAGAAAGTTTGTTTGAAATTACAAAGCGTAGCAGGAACTAGATACCTGTTGGCTAAATTCATTTCCTTTTTCACCTGGGTACCCACCTGGACCACATTTTGCAGCAGCCCTTGTGGCTGGGGGCAGCCAGGGGACTGAATTCTGATCACTGAAAGGAATGAAATGCTGGTGAGAATGATGAATGGGCCTGGCCCATAACAATCTTTCCACATAGCCCTCTTTCCTCTTTCTCATCAGCTAGCAGATGCAGACAGCCTGCGGAGGATTCTGAGGACCTAGGGATGATGGAGCCACAAGATGCAAGGGGTCCACCTGGGCACCTGAGTAACTGATGACGTTCTGCCATATTAAACTCTTGAGAAGTGGACTTCTTTTGCAGTAGGACACCTAGTTTGTTTTCCCCCAACAACTGGCCTACCCTAATATATACAGTAAGACCAGAACATGGGTTTTAGAGGCATTTTTCTACCCTTTTCCGAACAGACAGACAAATCCCTTTATGGTTGTGGGGACTTTGGATTTTACAAAGCATTTGAAAAAGCAATGGGACAGTCTCTTCCTTCTATACCACTAACCACTGGGCTGTGACTCTCATCCACTGTGGGAAGCTCTCAGATAGGGTAAGGTGTCTAGGCTAGCCATAGTTCTGGTACCTATTACACACATAGCAGGTACCCTTCTCAACCAGTTCTGTGAGAAAATTAAGCGCCCAATCCAAAGGTATCCCTTGCACACGATAAAAAGAAACTTCTCTCCTGTCCATCTGTAATGGCATGAGTTATGTACCATGCCTGGGAGAACTGTGAAAATAGACACTCACGTAGTTTTCTATGTTCTGTGGTTCACAGGAGCATCTCCCAACTGCAAGCCACTTCCCTTCTCTGAGTTTTGGTTTTCTCATCTGTAACCCCACAGAGTGGAACGAGATGAACTTGAGAGTTTCTTGCCAGTTATAATCTCATTCAAGAAAGAAATATTTTGATTCCAGGATGGGTCAGACATTCTTCCACATTATTTCATTTAGTCACAAAATGAAGAGGAATAAGATTTTTGGGGGGAGAAATAAAAGAGCAGTTTGTTGCTTTTCACAAAGAGTTGCTATTCAGTATACTTAAGGTGGGTGGCAAACTGATGTAAAATACTGTGTTCGCTTGTGCCTTTGCTGGGCCTACAACCTAGCTGGGAAGACAAGAAGCACACATACAAAATCAAGAAACATCCTAGAGAATGGGGCACGGAGTCTAGATGGTCAGTTAGCAGAATGAAAAGCTCTACCTTAATTCCCCCCACCCACCTCCAATTACTGCTTCTCTGCAGACACAATTACACTCTGAGCATTTGCTGCACGCCAGACCTAAGTGGGTGGTTTGCCTTCATATTTCATGCTCACAGGAGCTCTTCCAGGAGGGCATGAATGTCCTTCTTCAAAGAAGAGGGATACAAGAGGCACATAGATATTAAGTTACTGATCAAAGCCCCCACACAGGTCACCTGAATCAGGTCTGTGTGGTTGCAGAGCCTGCATCCCTTCCTTTGCCTCTGCTCTACTCTAGGCACAGCTCTGTCCCAACCTTCTAGTTGTTCCCACTTCCCCAGCTCTTGAAGAAGAGATTGTGGCATCCTGCCCTTTGACAATCTGTCAAAGAGATTCTGTCATTCTTGAATGACAGAATCAGATCGCTGGGGACACCTCAGCTTGCAGGTCCCCCTGGCAGAGAGGTTGAGTTGGGGGGTGCAGCATGGTAGGTATCATCAGCAGAGCCTCCCACACACTAGCTGACAAGTCCCCAAGACAAGACAGCTAGAGGTTTGCACAGCTGGAGGCCTTGGGGAAAAGCCTGGAAGCAGCTGAAATGAACTGACCCCATCTGGAAGCAGAGCCCCCTCCAGGGACAAGGAGGGAGGAAAGGAGACAGGAAGTGGCTGATCTGCCAGTTCTCAGGAAGCCGCAAGGCCTGAGAGAAGCCATTCCCTGGAAACCGAAGATCTGGCGTTTCTCAACGTGTGCTCCTGGGACCCCCTGCATCACACGCACCTGGCATATTAGAAAAGGGGATTCTCAGGCCACAAACATAATGAATCCAAATCCTCAGGAGGGGAGAACAGAAATCTGCATGTTAGAAGAGTTCATTAGACATTTCTGATGCTCACCAAGTTTTAACAATAGAAAACCCCACTTCTCTGAAATAATTATACCAAGTTCTTCCTTAGATGTACCATTCATGTCTGCCATTTTGCCCATCAGTGATCCTTAACCTCAGGAGAAAAATAATAAAAAGATTACTATCTCTCTGTCTTTTTTTTTTATATTTTGTTTTTCACATACACATTTTATTTATTGCTAGCCCATGTTTTTCCAAAAATATTTAAGTTATCCTACAAGTAGTTATTAGGTTACTATAAAATTTAGCCTAATAAAATATAAAATAGATATGTTAGAAAGAAAAAAGAAAAGTATAAAATAGACTGACAATTTATCATAGCATACAGTACTAAGAAAAAATTGAAGGTATAAACAGATACGTGGATCAGCCTGGGGGTAGATTTGTGTGTCATCCTTGCGCAGGGGCCATGCTAATCTTCTCTGTATCGTTCCAATTTTAGTATATATGCTGCCGAAGCGAGCACAAAGGTTACTATCTCTTGAGTATTCACCATCTGTCCCATAATCTAAGCACTAGATGGATCAACTCATTTAAAATCCTCACAGCATCCTTATAAGATAGGTACTACCACTAGCTTCGTAGTATATGTAAAGAAACTGAGGCATAGAGAGGCTAGGAAACTTTAAAAAGTCACACAGTAAGTGGCTCATCCACATACGGACCCAGGCCATCTGACTCCCAAACTCAAGCTCTTATTCCCTATGATACACAGACACTGTTGGAGGTTCCATTTCTGGAAGACCCACTGACTGCCAGACCCCCTGCCCAGGCACTTCAGGCGTCAAGCAGACGTTAACTGAATGTCTTCTATGTGCCAGGAACTGCTCTAAGTAAGCTCCAGCCAGGCCAGAACTATGATGAGATAAGTAAAGCATTCAACTGGGGCACAAATTTTGAGGGAGAGGTACTCCTCTCCCTCTTTAAATAATATTTAAAGAAACCAAATTGTCAAGCTATGGTCTATGGGCTGGGCACCGTTTCTGTAAAAATTTTATTAGTGGACAATAATATAAGAACAAAACACTCAAAAACGCATGCTCTAATGGAGCTCAGAATAACATCTAATCCTTAGCACAATGACCCCAAGGGTAGGTATTAATACCTTTACTGTTTCATATACACTAATCTCCCAATGGATAGCTAATGATTATGAAGGCTGACACATGCCAGGTGCTGTTTTATACATACCTTACAAATATTATTTTATTTTTCACAACCTCCTTATAAGGAAAGGATCGTCGTCATCCCCATTTTACATATGATAAAACTAAAGCACAAATTAGTTTTACAATTTGTCCAAGGTCAACACAACCTGTAAAAGGCAGAGCTAAAATCTGAACCCAGGCAACCATACTCCAAAGGCCATACACTTATAATCAGAAGAGTACACATGTATGTAAACTATATCCCATATGTCAAATCTGGTCACATCCAGACCACCACCTGTTTTTGTAAATAAAATCTAACTGGCACACAGCTATACTCTTCCACTTATGTATTATGTAGGTCTACTTTCACACCACAATGACAAAGTGGAGCGGTGGTGACAGAGACCATATGGGCTGCAAAGCTGAAAATATTTGCTATCTGGCCCTTAACAAAGTTTGATAACCCCAGCCCTTAACCACTATGGAATACCCTGTGATCCACACAGAAGCTCACACTCAGAAGGGAACAGAGATGGGATAGGAACCCAGGTATGTCTCTGAAGATGATTACTTTTCAGCTCTACCTGGCTATGGACTCCCTGATGAATGCCAATGCCTCCTTGTTTCCCAGAGTTTAGCACAATGCTTGGCCCAGGGAAGGTGTTCCATAAATGTTCTTTGAATAAATGAATGGTCAAGCCTTAGCATATCATATTGTGATCAAGCCTAGAGGAACAATTACCTGGGAATGTCCAGACTTTCTGTTATATCCGTTACAAGCCAAGACTCACGGCGTCTTGTTGCTAAGGTAACCTAGCCCAGTAGCCTAAATTGACTGATAGACTTAAAATGTTCTGAGGATGTCTTAATTATCCATACCTAGTATGCTGCCCATCTCAGATTAGAGAATCTCAGTGATCTCCATCTAAATCCAATGATTAGTCTAAACACTCAACCTAATTTGCCTTGCCCTTGACACTAGACGTCAGGGTCCTAGTCTTAGGCCCTAGTCTCAATCAAGAATGGGGATTTGTGAGTTGGAGAAACCTGCTTAAATCCTGGCTCCTTTGCACCCACAAGCTGTGTGACCTTGAATGAGTTCCTTCACCTCTCTGAATCTCAACCTCCTAACCTGTGCCATACAATCTACTGCAGGGAGAGGATCTATGCATAGCCAGCAGCACAGGCCACTAAGCAGGCCTCAAGGGATGGCTGCAATTCTTTGTTATGATGGAGACAGTTTAGGAGAGCTGTCTGGTGAAAGACCCCAAATCCATTATGCATGTTTTATCTTTGTGCTCCCAGGGTCTTGAATAAACAATGTCTTCATCCAGTTTTTTAAAAGACACTAATTCCGCCTCAGAATAACCACCCCTCCCACCCCAGCTGAAATTTGGCCGGCTCTGTGCCTGGCTGCTGGCCTGAATTTCCAAACACTGTTGGTTTAGCATTTCTCAAATGTATCCTATTAACACTATGAACCTGTCAGCCCTCCCTTCTCTCTGAGCTCAGGTCTGACCTGCACAGCGAGAGATGGAGCCAGCAGCGTAAAGTCAACCTCCTGGACTTTCCTTTGAGAAGCAGGGTGGTGCCAGGGTCAGTCTGCCTGGGATTGGGGGCACCTGTCACCATTTGCAAGGGGGGGGGGTGCACCCAGGTCAGATGCAGACATAGGCAGTGTGCTCGGAGACTGGGAGGAAGCCTGTTGGAATGAGGGGCTCTGGGAAATGTGAGCAAAATACATTCTCCAGGTTGCCACTTGAGGGTAAAAAACAAGACCCTGAAAGGAGCTTAGCAAAAAACAAGACCCTGAAAGAGGTTTAGCAAAAAGCCACTGCTCTGGGAATCAAGAAACAGCCCTGCTCTGGCATGGTCTTCAACTCACTCACTGTGCAACTTTGAGCAAGGTACTTGCCCTCTCTATCGCACATTTACTTAAAAATGAATGGGTTAAGGTGGGCCAAGTGTTTTTAAACTTTTGCTTGGCAGCAGAGCTCTTTCTCAAACAAATTTTTCCTTGAAATTTTAATATATAAATAGATGAAAGTAGAACAGATTGTCTGGGTGAAATTGGGGTAAGAAGGGGAAAGAAGGAATCCTGCCCACTCAGCCCCCAGACCCAACAATCTGAAAGAAACCAGGAGGTACCTCTGTGGAATGGGGCTCAAGAACCACATGACATGATAGCCAATCTATAGACTCTGGTGCCCTAGCAGCCTCAGATACTGGCATCTGTAGCTGCCGTTGCTGATAAAAGTAATGGCTTTTATTTATTGAGAACTTTCTTTGTGCCAGAGGCTGGAATTTGCTTCTATGTACTTTACTTTGAGAATCAGTAGAGTCCCATGATTTAAATCCCAGCTTCACCAGTTTAGCAGCTGTGTGACCCTGGGCAAGTTAATTAATCTCTATGCCGCAGATTCTTCATCTGGAAAATAAGTTGTTCAGGGGATTAAAGAAATTAATCTCTATAAAAGTGCCTATAACAGCGGCAGGCACGTGGTAGGCAATTTGGTGTCAGTCATTTTTGTCATGGCTGCATAAATTAGATATCTAATATGTATAAGCACAACTCTGCTTCACAGGTGAAGGAACTGAGGCGTGGAGAAGTGAAGTGCGTACCCCGATGTCACACAAGTTGATGATGGAAAGAGGACCTGAATCCAAGTCTGCTCAACTACACAGACTGTGGTCTTAACATGGCCGGAACTGCTTTGCTGTTGACCCTAAAGGTCAGGGTCTTGGTCATAGTAATTACTTAAGGGGTTCCAAGCCTAGGTGGAGGGGAAGTTAATGATGACTACAGTAATTTATGCCTACATGAATTTTGGTATTACAGGCTCCAGAGTTTGGGCATCTTAGTGAATGTAGGTCCCAAGCAGAGACTGGGAGATGTGTGGTTGCCAAGCCCAAGTCTATCTGAATTTTTTTTTCTACAAGCCAATTCTCCAGTCTTTCCTACTGACCCATAAGACATCTTTGTGTAAATGAGAAAAAGGGCAGAGGCACAGGTGAACAAAGAATGGACAGATTCTCAGCTCCCACTTGGAGGGTAACATTATGCTTTTGAGCAGTGCACAAGTTGCACAGCCTTACACAACAACCCTTACTTTCTCCTGCCTTAGTGTTCGGTAGAGAGAAGCACAAAAAGAGCATAAATTTGGCTGGATGAGAGACAAAGAATGGACTCAGCCTTGACCTGATGTATGTGTTAGCCGTGGATAAGAGGAGGAAGCATGGACGCTGTGCAGTCAGGAAGCTCTGCATGATCCCCATCGCCCAAAGCAAAGGCAAGCCACACAGTTACTTTATCTCTTTATGTTTCTTTCTCTCAGCACTGAGGGTGGTAATAAAAGATGGCTGTATGGCTCTCTCTGGGGAGCTGAATGGGAGCCAAACAGTCATATGGTGAACAAATGCTCCAATTGCCCAACTGCAGAGCTGCTATTGCATGTTATTAAAATGGCAACAACCTCTCTCCTGACCCCTGACCTATGGAAATGGGTAGTCACCAGCCCACCCACCCAGAAAGTCCCTGTGCCCTGCCACCAACAGAGGTCCAAACACTGGCTCTAACATTTAGAAAAAGCAGGGGGCGTGGTTTATAGTTGTGAGAACGTAGTTTTTACATTCAGCCAGAGCTGAATTCAAACACCAACTCCACCCCTTGTGATTTGCTAGACACTGGGTAAGATACCGAACCTTTCTGAGCCTCAATTTCCCAAGTACAAAATACAACTTATCATACTGGCTATGCAGGGAGGATGTAAGAATTACAAATAACAAATGTAAAGTGCCCAGCAAAGTGCCCGAGACATAGTAAGTGCTTCAAATAGCCCCACAGATAGGTCCTGTCACACCATCAGTGAAGACTGACTGCAAGCCGATTGAAGAACAGGTGCAGTGAGTATCATATGGTTTAAGTGGTTTCTCTAGGGGAGTGACACTTGAGCAGAGATCTGAAAGATGAGCAGGAATTTTCTAGGTAAAATAGGGAGGAAATAACTTTCCAGCAGAGGCAACAGAACATGTGGAGAGAATGGATCGAAGACCTGAGTAAAAGCCGATGTGGCGGATAGAGAGACCACAAGGAGGCGGCCAGGGAGGTGGGCAGGGACTAGAAAACGCAAGTGCTCATGAAAGGGTTTTAACTGATGGCATGACATGATCAAATCAGAGTATTCAAAAGCTCATTCTAAAAAGGATACACATTGCATGATTCTAACTATACAGTATTCTGCAAAAGGCAAAACTATAGAGACAGTAAAAAGATCAGTGGCTGGTAGGGTATGGGCGGGGGTGGGGGGAGAAATGAAAAGGTAGAGTACATGGAATTTTTAGGGCAGTGAAACTGTTCTGAATGATACATGGTAGATACACGCCGTGATACATTTGTCAAAACCCATCCAATATGCAACATGGAGAGTAAACTCTAATGTAAACTATGGACTTTGGATGATTATGATGTGTAAATGTAGGGTCATGGATTGTAACAAATGTACTACTCTGGTGGGGGATGCTGATAGTGGCAGAGGCTGTGCACATGTGGGTATTTGGGAAATCTCTGTACCTTTTGCTCAATTCTCCTGTGAGCCTAAAACCTCTCTAAAAAAGTAAAGTCTATTAGTAAGAAAGGAAGGAATGAAGGAAGAAAAGAAGGGGGGAGGGAGGGAGAAAGGAAAGAAGGGGAGGGAAAAACCCTGGCCACTGTGTAGAGAATAGATTGGAGGTGGGCTGGGGGATTGGGGAGGGCCAGTTAGGTTCTGAGCTCCTTGGGGCAAGTTACCTAAGCTCTGAGAGCTTCAATTTCTTCATCTGTGATATGGGGACAAACATATAAAGTGACACAGTGCATAGGAAATGCCTCGCAGAAAGCCTGGCACCAGACAGGCATTCAGTTCACACCGGCTGAATGTGAAAGAATGAGTATGACAATGTGAAGAATGGCAAAGCGCCTCAGGATACAAAAGCTCTTTGTGTGGTGACAGTGGACATCCTGTGATGGTAGAACACAGGTAGCTTCATAGCAGGTAAAAAATCTCACTGTTTACTAAGAGAGGCAAAAATATTTATCAGAATAAGTGCCCCAGGGCTAAAGCTGTGTTTCCTGCTTTGGGGGAAATTAGTAGCAAGCATTGCTAAGATTTTATTGAGTGCTAACTATGTGGCACGTACTGTTGTAAGTGCTTTATGTGAAAAAACCCATTTCATTTCCTCAACCAGTCCTTCCACTGAGTACCGTAATTACCTCTGTTTTGTATCTGGGGAAACCAAGGCACAAAAAAAAATTCATCAGCCTGCCCAGCATAAGTGGCAGAACTGGCTTAAAAGAGGATGGACAGATACAAACCTGAGTTAACTGGGGAAACCGGCTTTGCCGGCAAAGAACAGTTACAAGATCGCACAACGCAGACCAGCCATGATCAATGATTATATCACTCGGGAAACAGTATGGTATAGCTGTTAAGATCAGGCATTAGTATTAGCCTGCCTAGGTTTAAATCCTGCCTCTTCAACTTTCTATGTTACCTCAGGCAAGCTATATAGTTACCCTTGGACTCAGTTTTCCCATCTGTAATAGGGGGATCATAACAGGCCATATCTTATGGAGTTGTATTGAGGATTAAATGGTAAGATGCTTGTAATTCACTAGCTTATCACATTATATGGAAGATAGTAAGAGCTCAATGTATGTTTCAGAACCAAGGAGGACAACAGGAATTTCTGGAAACGTAAGCCTGTGGCTTCAAGCAAAGGTTGGGGCTCAAACTCAACGAACACCCAGCTAATGGTTATCAAGTATGATGCTAGGGGCCTGCTGGTTGCAGTGATGAATGCAACATGTTGTCTGCCCTCGAGGACCTCTCAGCCTGGTGGCAGGGAGGCAGGCTCAAATACAGAAAATAAAACAAGAGGCAGGATATAAAAATCAGTCACTCATGCAACCAAAATAGTGCCAGCCACCATTCTAAGCACTAGGGACATAGTGAATTGCAAAACAGATGAGATCCCTGGACTCAAAGAGTTTATATTTTCATGATGGAGACAGGCAAAGGAACACTTTGTATATGGGCCTTGCAGACCATGGTTAGGACTGTGAATTTCACTCTAAGAGGGTGGAAGGTCCTTGCCAGATTTTAAACATGAGCTTGGTATCTGGTTAAATTTTAGAAGAATCACTCTGGTTGCTGTTTAGAGAATGGACTGAAGGGGGATTAACATGTCCTCAAATTCTCTGCTGCTCCTTTCAAGAGGTGGGGTCTCCTTAAATCTAGTTTTCCTCTGTGCCCATCTCCAGCCACTATAACATGCCAGAAGTCATGCTATGTACCTTCTAACTCTGGCCTTTAAGACACAGACACCTTCCACCCCTCTTGTAATCTGTCCTGTTATAAACCAGCTGCTATATGAGAAGTCCGGCTCCCCTGAGACTGCACTGCTCTAAAGAAGTGTAATAGTCACATGAAGAAGGGATCATGTGGAGGGACACTGAGACACCAGGCATGAGCGTGAAGCCCACTTGGGCCTTCCAGTCCAGCCAAGCCAAAAGCTGCATGTTAGCTTAGCCAACACCAAATGAAGTTGAAGTACTGCATAACCAAGTTCTGCCCAGATTCTTGACCCACAGATTGAAAGCAAATAAAACCGTTGTGGTTTTAAGCCACTATGTTTTAGGGAAGTTTGTTACATAGCAATTGAGATGTGGGTGATGTCAAGAAGACCATTGAGGAGGGTACTACAAAAATCCAGGAGAGAGAGAAAGGTGACTTGGCTTATGGTAGGAATGGCGGTGGAGAATCATAAGATGCTAACAAGAGAAAGTTACACACACACCACCATCATCATCAGTGGGAGAAACTCAGGGGTCTGGAGACCATACACACCCCATAATGTTGGCACTGGTTCCCTCTCTGAAGCTATCTCTTTCAATGAAGGACTGGCTGTCCAAGGGTTGACTTTGCTATTAGACACTTCACTGCCATCAGGATAAACCTTATAGAAGACACATTCCAGACTGCCAGGAAATAGGTTTAAGGCACATAAATATTACTTATTAGCAAAATGAAAAAATGTCCCAGAAAAAACCTGTTCATCTTGATATAACATCGAATGTGTATGCAACTTCACAGTTTATCAACTATGCTCAGACATAAGACCTCCTCTGATTCTACCAATTGTCCATCCTCATTTACAAATGAGGAAGCAAGCTCAGAGAGGAAATGTTTACTATTCTAAAGTCCCACAGGCATTACGTGCTAGAGCTAGACTTGAACCTATAACTTCTCTCAGTAAGTACAAATTTTTTTTTTAGTATATGTCACTAAAATTTCCACATTTGTTTTAAAACTACATAAAACAATGTAGTTAAACAAATTTCCACATTTGTTTAAAACTACAAAGAATAAAATCATGTAGCATCCTGTGTTATAGTTGTCTGCCTCCTGCTCCTTTCCATAAGCTAGTTGTGCAATGGTTTCTAAAGTGGGGGATCCAAGGAATTGGCATTGAAATTTTGTGGAAAGTGCTTGGCCCCCAGCCAGGAATTGGGCTTTCTGGTTTGGGGCCTAACCATCTGCATTTTAGTAAGCAGGGCAGGAGGTTCCTAAATTCTTCACCTTCATGGGAAATTCTGAAAGTCACTGAATTGGTGGATCCACATGCCCTCAGGAAGCAGATGGATTTACTTAAATGAAGAGAGTCAGAAAACAGTTTAGCGAAGTAAATGGATCACTGCATCCCTGTTCTGGAGCTCTTCTCACTCTACAGTGTTGCCTTGGGTGGGAAAGGGGTCTAGGTAGTCTCCCCCTCTCCCTCCCACCAGGTAGGGAAGAGTGTGCAAAACAAATGTTGAAGAAGGGGCAGAAGGCACATTTGAAGTGAAGACACTATTTCAGGCACTGGCAGACTTTCCCTGTTTTAGTCCTCTAAGGAGGCATTATTTCCATTTTCCAATGGAGAAACCTGGGAATCAGGAGGTTGGGTTACCCAGGCCATTGCACAAACAGTAAGTGGGGAGTCAAGATTGGAACCCAGGACTGCCTGACTCCAATTCTAGTGTTTTTCCCAGTATCAAGATGGGAATCAGGTGGCAATTAGGTGGAAGGATAGTGTGATATAAAATCACAGTAGTTTGAATCCTACTCCTCTACTCATTAGCTGCATGGCCTCAGACTAGGTATTACCTTTCTTGGGAAGTGTCTATTTCTTTCAAAAGGGCATGAAATTACTTGTCACTGAGAAGTACTGAGTACCCCATAGCTTTTTAGTAAAAAGTAATTGCTTAGGAATAAGAAAAGGCCAGAACGTCAAAGTCAAAAAGTCGAAGTGACCATAATAGCAATTTCTCCCTCCCCTTCCCTTTCTTTCTCTTTCCTTCTAAGAGAAAGAAAGAGAGTGAATGAGAGCTAGTATGGGCAAGGGGCAGAGGGAGAGAGAGAATCCCAAGCAGGCTCTGCCCCAGCACGGAGCCCGATGTGTAGCTCAATCTCATGACCTTGAGATCATGACCTGCGCCAAAATCAAGAGTTGGACACTTAACAGACTGAACCACTCAAGTGTCCATGGGCAATTTCTTCCACATTGGACTGCGTTAGGTTGGGAGCAGGTCCCCCAAGGGAACATGAAATGGGACCCAGCATCCGAGCCATTCCCAGGAGCGGTGACAGCATGTGGGAAGAAGGTGCAGAAGGCTGCAGGGGCTGGCTGGTGGTCTTGCAGGTCTCTCCCAGCCCCAATTTCTATGATTCTGGGCATCAGGACCCACACTGTTTTTCTCTGTCAGAGTGCTGCTCCTTCTCCTGGGGGAGTTGGCAGATCCGCTGCTGGCCCGTTGGCTGGAGATGCATGGGCAGCAGAGCCTGGCATTTCTTTACAGACTCTCACTGTCTCTTTCTTGTGCAGCTTTCTTCCCGTTCCCACGCCCCACCTCTGCGAGTCCCCAGGGATCCTGCTTTCTCCTGCAGTTGTGAGGGCAAAGGCCCTGGGCGAAGAGATAGATTGGGGCCTTCCCCCTCCAAGGCTGCTCTGCTGAGACCCTCAATGATTCATTGTCCCTGGCCTCCCAGACCCCGTCCCCTCCCTGGGAGAGGAGGTGGTGTGCCGGTCAGCAAGTCCGTGCCTGGTGCAAGCTAAGGCTTTACTTTGCAAAGTTGTGAGATTCTTATTCATTCGAAGAGTCGGCCGGTCCTGAATGCTTTCAGCAAAGATTTAGGCACTGTGCCAGGTACTGGGGGTACAATTCAGAAAAAAAGTCCTTAACCTGATCCTCAAGGAAGGTCCAGTCCGGTGGGAGGCATGAGAAGTAACAATAATGATCAGTTGAAAGCTGGTTCACTCCTTCACTCACTGAACAAATAGTTATTGAGAACTTCATATGTGACAGGCTCTGTTCTAGGGCCTGAGAATATGGTGGTAACAAAACAAAGACCCTGCTTACACAGTCTTCTGTTCTAGAAAATAGTACAATAAAACCAATTACATCTTTATATACATTACATTAGTGATCTATTAGCTAGCTAGCTTGTTATCCACCTGCCAAGCATCTATAATTTCAAAGAGTGCTAAATGCTTAAAGAAAAAAGTGCTAGGTTGGGCCTTGAGAGCAGAGATCGTATGTTCTGGCAAGTGTCTCTGAGGAGGCAGGATTTGATCAGAAATTTGAAAGGAAGTGAGAGGGTGAGGCATGGTGTTTTAGGATGAAGGAAGCGATTGCAAAGATTATGCACTGGGACACCGCTTTACCTACTTTATATAAATCACTCTAGAAGTAAGGACCACTTCTTCCCTTTTTACAGATGGGGAAACCAAGAGCTAGAGCAAGGTGGAGAGACTTATCCAGGACCTTGTGGCTTGTGGAATGTGGGGTTTGGACCCACCCCAGGCAGCTGTCCCTCACCTGTGTGCATGTGTGCCACCAAGAGAAAGAGAGGAAAGCTTCTCCCCCAAACCTATAGGGCTCACTCTGCTCACTTTATTTAGATTTCTTAAGTCACCTCCCCTGCTCATACTTCCTCAAAAACCAATCCCTATGTCTTCTTTTGGTTCAACCATTTCTTATGATCTGCCATCAGAATGCTTATTTATTTGTTTTCTACTTTCTGTAATTTAGATAGATCTCAGCTCCACAAGTGCTATTGTCTGTTTTGTTCACTGCTGTTATCCTGTGTTCCTGGCACATATTTAATGAGTAAATGAAAAGAAAGCAGGCAAAGCTCAGTAGGTATGTAACGATTTAGGAGAGTTAAAGGGAGCACTTTTCCAAATAGACACAGGCACTGAGAGCAGAAACTGCACTCCATGTAATACTTGCTGGAGTGTGCCTGGCACTCTGAATTTGCTCAATAAATATGTGTTGAATGAATATCTGGAATTTTATTTTATTTAATTTTTTAATTTTTTCAGTGTTCCAAGATTGTTTGTACACCACACCCAGTGCTCCATGTAATACGTGCCCTCCTTAATACTTACCATCACGCGCACCCATCCCTCTACCCCCACTCCCTTCTAAAACCCTCAGTTTGTTTCTCAGAGTCCACAGTCTCTCATGGTTTGTCTCCCCCTCCAATTTCTCCCAATTCACTTTTCCTTTCCTTTTCCTAATGTCCTCCATGTTATTCCTTATGCTCCACAAATAAGTGAAACCAAATAATTGACTTTCTCTGTTTGACTTATTTCACTCAGCATATTCTCCTCCAGTCTGGTCCATGTTGATACAAAAGTTGGGTATTCATCCTTTCTGATGGAGGCATAATACCCCATTGTATATATGGACCGTATCTTCTTTATCCATTCCTCTGTTGAAGGGCATCCTGGCTCTTTTCACAGTTTGGTGATTGTGGCCATTGTTGCTATGAACATTGGGGTGACCCTTGTTCATATGGCCCTTCTTTTCACTACATCTGTATCTTTGGGGTAAATACCCAGTAGTGCAATTGCAGGGCCATAGGGTAGCTCTATTTTTAATTTCTTGAGGAATCTCCACACTGTTTCCCAAAGTGGCTGCACCAACTTGCATTCACACCAACAGTATAAAAGGGTTCCCCTTTCTCCACATTCTCTCCAACACTTGTTTCTTGTCTTGTTAATTTTGGCCATTCTAAATGGTATAAGGTGGTATCTCAATGTGGTTTTGAATTCTAGGTTCTTGAAGCTCACAAGACTTGAGGTAATTTTGTGTGAAATAAAGAGTCAAGGAACATTATTTTATAAAGTGCTCTGATGGGATGTTTGAGAATTCCTAGGAGAGACAGGGAAGTTGAGAGCTGATCGTAGCTCAGGAGCTAATGTGTGAGGAGGTTTGAACAAATCACCCTCTTCCCTCCCTCCCTCGCTACTGATAGCCCATCTGTAAAATGGGGACACACAGAAAAGGGAAGAGAGATTCTTCTAACTCTGGACGTCTAAGATTTTATAAAAAACCTTTTTATAAAAAAATCTTTATAAAATCCTCTTCTCTGGGACAGGTCCACACATCTGTCTTTTCCCAAACATCCCAAACACCTGGAAACAGTACGACTGGGGTGGGTACCAGGAGGAATATCTGAGTCTTTGATCCCTTTCCTCAAGGTCTTGTGTTACTTAGGATTCTGGCTCCCTCTCTTCAACTCTCTCTGAGGTCTGACCTTCTAATGAGCGGATGCACATTATCAGCCACTGTGGTTTGAACGGGTGCCTGTAATTTAGTGTTGCCTAATGCTGGAAACTGAGAGCAGGGCTTGTGTAATTAGCCTGGGGCCTCATTAACATCTGCCTCCTTGGGTATTTTTCATTCCTGATTTCTCCTGTCCTGTATTTTGAATCCCATCTGTCTGTATAGGCATGGCTGCCCTTTTTTTTTTTTTTTTTTTTTTTATCACTCCATTGTGGAGCTAGTCTTGAATTTGGGCCCAGAACGGCCACGGCCATCACAAAGCATGAATCTTAGTATGCCCTGGGATGGCCCCTGCTCCGCTTTCCAAATAGAATTTTGCAACTCTACTGAGAACCTGGATGTCTGGGTTGCTCTTAAGCACCTCAGGCTGCCTGGCAGCATACCCTTAGTTTGGGAATTTGACAGAAACCAGAGTAAGGGACTCTATCATTTTAATTGCTATAATTACTGATGATTTAACCAACTTGTGTGCAATACTCTGCTATTTATAAAACACTACAAAAATTGACCTTGAACAGAGACTTGCTCTGATTTGTTCACTGGTGATTTCCTAAGAGAGTTATTCTCTTTTTGTGCCTCCTGCCCCCATTCTATGGGGTCTTTGTGGAAGGCATCAACCCGGCTCTCTTACTCATCGGCCTCTGCTTAGCTCTGGAGCCCAGAGGGCAAGGGAGGGAAGGAGGGTAGTGCGTCTTTCTCAAGCCCACCGTGCTTCAGTCCCATGACTCTGGAGGTAGCTGAGTTCCTCCGCCACTGCTGGTTCAAGTGGGGGACTCTCCCATTCAAGTCTAGGTGAAACCTACTAGATTAAAACTACTAATTCTATTTCCTCTCCTGCCCCTTTGTCCCTGGGGATGATAATTGCTTCCTGCTATTGTTAGATTCTGGATGCATCATGTTTCCTTAGCCTAACACACTCCGCTGTAAGTGGTTCCTTCATTATAATCTTTATATAACCCATTTGGGGGTGAATTCTGCTTTCTGCCTAGTTCCTGTCTGATACAATGACCAATATTGTGGTCAATATTGGATTGACCTGGAATATTGGATTGGACTGATACTGATTGATATTGATACTATCAATATTGGATTGATACTGGAACACAGCCTAGCAGGTCCTTAATAAATATTTATGGAACAAATGAGCAAACTTTTCACCAAGCTATGTAAAATAATATGATTACCTTTTACAGATAAAGAAATGAAGGCTCAGAGAGGTAGCTCCTCAGATCTGAGCAACACATTTCTTTTTTAAAATTAATTTTTTTATTGTGTTGTTGTTAGTCACCATACAGTAGTACATCATTAATTTCTGATGTAGTGTTCTGTGATTCATTGCTTGTGTAAAACACCCAATGTGTGACACACACTTCCTATACCCTGGATGAGCTTTGCACCACACTCAACGTCCTGGAGAAATCTCTGAGTCCTGCTGCTTTCTGTATAGGGACAGAGTTCACAGATGCCAGCCTGGAGTGGGCTCAACAGGGCCAGATGCCATGGAGTGGACAGGGGTAAAGTGAGGAAGAGAATAACAAAATCCCGGATTTTAAGGACACTTGGAAATCCACTTGGCACAGAACCAAAAACCAGGGTTCAAATCCAAGTGCTGCCAGTTGCTTCCCCCGCAGCCATCCTGGGGTGACTGACCAAGAAAAACTGCATATATTTAAGGTATACAACATGTTTTGATATATGCATATGTTATGAAATGATTACAACAGCCAAGTTAATCAACATATCCACCACCAAACCAGTTAACCATTTTCCTTCCTGCTAAGAGCACTTGAAATCTCTCCCAGCAAATTTCAAGTATATAATACATTATTGTCAACTACAGTCACTATACTGTACATTCCCCAGAATTTACTCATCTTATAAGTGTGTACCCTCTGACTAATGTCTTCCCATTCCCCCAAATCTGCCAGCCCCTAATAATTACCATTCTATTCTTTGTTGCTATGAGTTCAGCTTTTTCAGATTCAGATATGTATTTCAGATATGTATTTTGCCTTGTGTGTCTGGCTTAATTCACTTAGCATAATGTCTTCCAATTTTATCCATGATGTTGCTAATGGCAGGTTTCTTGCTTTTTATAAGGCTGAATAATATTCCATTATATATATATATATATATATATATACACACACATCCCATTCTCCCACTGACAAATAAGCAGGTGTTTCCACATATTGGCAATTGTGAATAATGCTGCAATATGGGAGTATAGATATCTCTTCAAAATAGAGATTTTATTTTCTTTGGAGATATACCCAGAAGTGGGATTACTGAATCATATGATAGCTCTATTTTTAACTTTTTTATTAAAAAATTTAACCTTCATACTGTTTTCCACAGTGCTTGCACCAATTTGCATTCCCTTGTTCCCACATCCTCACCAACACTTGCTATCTTTTGCCTTTTTGTTAATAGCCATCCTAACAGGTGAACAGGATATCTCACCGTAGTTTTGATTTTTTTATTAAGTTTAATTAGCCAACATATTAGCTTTTGATGTAGTGCTCAATGATTTATTAGTTGCATAGTAGTTGCACTGTAGTCTTGATTTGCATTTCCCTGATTAGTGATGTTGAGCATCTTTTCATGTGCTGGTTGACTATTTGTATGTTTTCTTCGGAAAAATGTCTACTCAGGTCCTTTGCCCATTAAAAAATTCTGATACTTGGTCTTTTGCTCTTGAGTTATAGGGATTCCTTATATATTTGGATATTAATCCCTTATCAGATAGGTGGTTCGCAAATATTTCCCCCATTCTCAACACTGTATTTTCATTTTGTTGACTGTTTCCTTTGCTGTGCAGAAGTTTTTTAGTTTTACTCCTGTTAATTTTTTTCTAGTTTCAGACAATTGTGGTCCAAAAAGATACTTGTTATTATTTCAATCTTCTTAAAATTGCTAAAATTGCTAAAATTTATAACTTATCATATAATCTATCCCGGAGAATGTTCCTTGTGCACTTGTATTTTGTTGCAGTTGGATGCGGTGTTCTGTGTATGTGTGTCTCTGTTAGGTCCATCTGACCTAAAGTGCATCTGAAGTCCAATGTTAGTTTACTGATTTTCTGTCTCAATGATGTAACCATTGTTAAAAGTGGATACTCAAGTTCTCTACTATTAATCTATTGCTGTTTATTTCTTCCTTCAGACTTGTGAATACTTACTTTATATATTTAGGTGCTCTGATGTTGGGTGCGTACATATAATTACAATCGCCATATCCTCTTGACGAACTGACCCCTTTATCATTATACAATGCCCTTTGTTGTTTCTTGTTACAGTTTTTGGCTTAAAGTCTATTTTGATATAAGTATAGTGACCTTGCTCTCTGTCGGTTTCCATTAGCATGGAATAGCCTTTTCCATTCCTTCACTTTTAGCCTATGTGCATCTTTAAAATAACTGTTTATTTAAAGTCTCCTGCAGGCGGCATATTGCTGTATCCTGGTTTTTTTTGTTTGTGTGTTTGCTTTTTGTTTTTTGTTTTTTTAAATCAGTCAGCCACTCTGTGTCTTTTGATTGGGGAATTTAATCCATTTATTTTATTTCTTATTTTTTAAAGATTTTATTTATTTATTTGACAGAGAGATAGCAAGAGAGAAAGCACAGGTAGGGACACAAGTACAGGGAGAGGGAGAAGCAGGCTCCCTGCTGAGCAGGGAGCCCAATGTAGGGCTTGATCCCAGGACCCCAGTCACTTAACCAACTGAGCCACGGAGGCGCCACCCCATTTACTTTTAAAGTAGTGATCAATAGGTAAGGATTTACTATTGCTATTTTGTTAGCTGTTTTCTGGCTGGTTTGTAGTTCTTTTTTCCTCTTGCTGTGTCCTTTTGTGATCTGATAATATTCTGTAGTGGTATGCTTTGAATCCTTTCTTTTTCTGTTTTGTGTATCTACTATAGGTTTTTACTTTATGATTACCTTGAGGCTTATATAAAACATCTTATAGTAATAACAGTCTATTTTAAGCCGATAACTACTTAACTTCGATCACATACAGATTCTCTTTTACTTCCCCCTTCCTACATTTTCTGTTTTTGATGTCGCAATTCACATCTTTTTATATTATGTATTCATTAACAAATGATTATAGCTATAGTTACTTTATAGTTCTATAGCTATTTAAAAGACATAATACTTTTGTTAAAAAAGATACTTTTGTCTTTTAACCTTTTACTAGAGTTAAAAATGATTTACACCTAGGTGGTGGGTATTAGAAAGGGCACAGATTGCATGGAGCACTGGGTGTGATGCAAAAATAATGAATACTGTTACACTGAAAAGAAATAAAAAAATAATAATAAATTTTAAAAAATGATTTACACACCACCATTACATTATTAGACTATTCTGCATCTGAACAAATACTTAAACTTTATTGATGAACTTTATATTTTCATATGTTTTCATGTTACCAATTCATGTCCTTTCATTTTAGTAAATTCCCATTGCCTGAAAGTCAGGTGCTAGGATCCCCACAATATTTTCCTACCAAATGGCTGTGGTACTTTAGCATATTGCTCACAAGGAGAAACTTTCCACTTCTTTAAGCAGCTCTGTGAAACAGTCTCCCCCCTTTTAAACAGGTGGTCCAGGGCAGTGGTGCCCCACACAAGCTCTGACATCAGAATGCTTAGGTTTAAACACTAGATTTGCCACTTAGCAGCTGGAGGCCTTGATTCCACTACTCAACTCATTGGTGCTTCAGCCTTCTTATCTAGAAAATGTGGATTATAATAGTACATACCTTATAGAGTTGCTGAAAGGATGAAATGAGTCAATACATGCTAAACGCCTGGAATAGTGCCTAGCACGTAGGAAGTGCTATAAAGTGTTTGCTAAATAAATAAAAATTCATGAATTTTGTATGTGTAATTCAAGCTGGCTTAATAAAAAAGGGATATTTTTTTTTTTTTTGGCTAAGGTTTGGAAATGAATCTGGGTCCAGGGCCTTGAATAACATCATTGGGTCATTCACTCTCTGTCTCTCCCTTGGTTGTATTTTCCTTTGCTTTGGCTTCAACCTCAGCAAAGCCTTCCCTCAAGGGAAAAAAAGAGATGGCCACCAGCAGCTCCACATATCCATCCCAGCAGCTCAGCAGCCCCAGCAAAATGCACACGTGTCTCCCACCCAAGGGTTCCAGTAAAAGTGTCACAATGGTTTCCTCACTGGCTTGGCTTGGATCCCACTGCAATATTCTGATTGAGTCTGACACCAGCTGACATCAGCTCTAGACACCACACAGACTGTAAGTTGGGGAGGGGTCACCCAGATGGAAAATCTAAGTGCTGTTCCCCAAAGAAGAAAGAATGGATGCTGGAGAAAACCAGCTGTGGTCTGCTCTACCACCCATCCTGGCCAACTTTTCTGAAGGTACTTCCTATGAACATTACTTCAGAAGATGTAGGCCTTGCCTTGCTCATACTGCACACTTGGAAGTGATTAAAGGCATTTTCAATGCAACACCTAATTCTCATTGAAGGCATATGCTGCAGGGCAAGGGCACTGTTCAACATTCTACTTTGGGAGACCACAGTTAGGGCTTGAAACTACATGGCCGAGGAAGATTTTTACTGACTCCCTAACTGCAGGACACACCATGAGTTGGGCTGGGGCTACCTGGTTTGTGTGCACATTCTCCCAGGTCTCTAATTGTGGTTGCCAAAGCAAGCTATCTAGCTGAGACAGTAAGCACCATCCTAGGCATGGACAGAATAAACCTCAACAGCTCCATGGACCCCTGAGCCCAGGGCTTTGGCCATATTGGCAACTACCCTCATAGCTCTGGCTACTCAAGGTATGGTCTTCTACCAGCAGCAGCAGCATCTGGAAACTAGTCCAAACCCATGCTGCTCAAACTGAGGCTACAGGTCTGACAGTATTGGCTTCATCTGGGAGACTGCAGGTAATTTAGAATCTGAGATCCTACCTAAAGACCTAATGAATGAGAATCAGCATTTTATCAAGATCTTTAGAGGGTGGATATGCATTTAAAATTTGAAAAGCACTACCAAATTAGTTTTCTAGAGCTGCCTAAAGAGAGTACCACAAACTGGATGGCTTAAAACGACAGAGAAGTATTCTTTCACAGTTCTGGAGGCTAAAAATCTGAAATCAAAGCATCGGCAGGATTGGTTTCTTCTGAGGGCTGAGAGAGAATCTGTTACATTTTGCTCCATGTCTCTCTCCTCACTTAGGGTGATTGACAGCAATCACTGGCATTCCTTGGCTTATAGACACATCGCTTTAATCTGCTTTCATCATCACATGGCATTTTTCCCTGTGTCTCTGTGTCAGGAAACACACCCGGCCCCAGCTGACTCAGCCAGGGTGCAGGGCCAATGTGAGAGCTGTTTGGGGAGGTTCTCCATCAGGCTGCCCATTGGAATTACCTAGGGAGCATTAAAACTACAGAGGTCCAAATCCTACCTTCAGAGATTCTAGTGAAGTTGGTCCGGCATATTCCTGGGCCATCAGGATTTTAAAACATTTCCCAGGTGATTCTAATCTATAGCCAAATTTGAAAACTAATAGGATGCATGTTCTCGTTTCTATGTATTACAAAATAAGACAATTCAGTTCCTTTTCCAGATAAGGAAGCACGGTATAAATAAGCACAAATAAATCTGATAGTTTCTTTCTTTTTTTTTTTTTTTAAAGATTTTATTTATTTATTTGACAGAGAGAGATCACAAGCAGGCAGAGAGGCAGGTAGAGAGAGAGGAGGAAGCAGGCTCCCTGCTGAGCAGAGAGCCCGATGCGGGGCTCGATCCCAGGACCCTGAGATCATGACCTGAGCCGAAGGCAGTGGCTTAACCCACTGAGCCACCCAGGCACCCCTGATAGTTTCTGAAGTATAGTTTGAGGCATTTTTGTTTGATGCTCATAAATTTAAAATTACTATCTCTTTCTTATCTTAATGATAATAAATTACTTCCTTTGCCCTAGTAACACTTTTCACCTGGAGTCTATTTTTCCCCCTGATATTAGTACAGCTACATCAGCTAGCTTTCTTTTGACCAGTTAAATGTGTATATTTGTGTGTGTGTATGTATGTATGTATGTGTGTGTGTGTATGTGTAAGTGTATATATATATATATATTTCCATCCTTTAACTTCCAAACTTCCTATATTCTTATGTTTTAGATGAGTATTGTGAATGGAATATAGCTGGGTTTTAAAAAATCTACTTTAAAAATTTTTAATGGAGATGCTCTATAAACTAGAGCACTCAGTCCTTTTACATTTAATGCAATTAATGATATATATTGGTGATAATATTTAACAACTCAGAGGGTACTTTGTGGAGGTTGTAGTTCTCACAAGTGACCATGAGAGGGCGACTCCAGTGGACTCACAGGCATTTACAGCCTTGAAGAGACAGAGGAAATCAGGAATTTTCTCTCTGGGGTTCCACACTGCTTCCAAGGGTGTGCCTTCCCTATAATGTTTGGGCATCCTCTGACCATGGGAAGAACAAGGATATGAGCTGGGGGACAGCAATGTGGTGAACTGGGGGACAAAAGAGCAGTCCAATTGTCTGCCCATCCATGAGGTAAGTGTAGCTGAAGATATTCATTGGGTTGAGGGCAGAAGCTATTTACCGACTTGTATAGCAAATTTTAAATACTTTAATAACCAGCACTGCTATACAGGCCATTTAGAATAATAATCAGTCTGCTTATATATATTTTGATTTAAATCCACCATCTTATTTTAGTTGTAATACACATTCCATGTTGGTTTTTCTCTTTCATGTCCTCTTTTACTATTTCTTCTATTCCCTCTCTTGTAGCTTTAAAATATATATATATATATTTTATTTGTTAGTTTGAGAGAGAGCAGGGGGTGGGGTGAGAGAGGAATAGAGGGAGAGGGACAATCTGACTCCATGCTGAGCCAGAGCCCAGTGCAGGGCCCAATCCCACCACCCTGAGATCATGACCTGAGCTGAAATCAAGAGTCAGACACTTAACTGACTGAGCCACCCAGGTGCTCCTCCCTCTCTTATAGCTTTTAAGTTTTACTACATTCTTTTCTTTTCTTTTTTTTAAGTAATCACTTAAATTACTGGCAATTACATCTTGCATCTATGACTTTTTTTTTTAAGATTTTATTTATTTATTTGACAGAGAGAGACACACAGAGAGAGAGGGAATACAAGCAGGGGGAGTGGGAGAGGGAGAAGCAAGCTTCCTGCTGAGCAGAGAACCCATTGCAGGGCTCGATCCCAGGACCCTGACATCCTGACCTGAGCCAAAGGCAGACGCTTAACGACCAGTAAGCCACCCAGGTGCCCTCATCTATGACTTTTCACAGCCTGTTGTTAATTGATACATTTACTTACTTCCCTAACAATACAAGGGCCTCAAAACACCTTAATTCCATTTCCTCCCAGCCCATATTATCTTCCTGTCATGTATTTTAATTCTTTGTGTATTTTTTTAAATCTGTAAGACATTATTATTATTATTTATAGACAATATTCATGTACATTTACTACCTTCTTTGTTGTACACATCTTCTTGTAGCTCTGTTATTCTGGGATCATTTTCTTTTTGCTGAAAGCAGGTTCTTTACAATCTTCCTTAGTGAGAGTATTCTCTTTGTAAATGTTTTTATTTTGCCTTTATTCATAAAAAATGTTTCTCTGAAGATGGAAGAGCTTGGCAATTATTTTCTTTTGGCCACCTGAAGATGTTCTACTGGTGCTGCCTGGGAGCTGTCAGTTACTCTAATAAAGTAATCTGCCTTTTCCTCTCTGGCTGTTTTTAAGATGCTTTTCTTCATCCTTCTGCACTTACAGTATTGTGTGTCAGTATATATTTCTTTTTATTGATCCCTGAAATGTAGTAAGCTTCTGGTTTTGGTGGTTTGGTATCCCTCTGAAAGGTTTTCAACCATCATTTCTTAAAAGACTGCCTCTGCTCCATTCTTTTTTTTGGATTTTGTTTGTTTATTTATTTATTTATTTATTTATTTTATTAAAGATTTTTATTTATTTATTTGACAGATCAAAGTAGGCAGAGAGAGAGAGAGAGAGAGGAGGAAGCAGGCTCCCAGCTGAGCAGAGAGCCTGACATGACCAGGACCCTGAGATCATTCCAGGACCCTGAGATCATGACTTGAGCCGAAGGCAGAGGATTTAACCCACTGAGCCACCCACGCGCCCCTGGGATTCTGTTTAAATGAGAGACTTTCTCACAAGATCTAATCAACTCTTTTGCATTTCTTCTTTTCCTCTCTGTGCTTCATTAGGATAATTTCTTCAGCTCTACTTTTTACTTATTAGTGCCTTTTCAATGGTGTGTCATATATTGCTAAACACAACACATCCAATAATTAGTGATTGATTAGTGTAGTTTTCATTTCTAGTTGTATTTGATTTTTTTTTTTTTTTAATTGGCTGTGTCGGGTGCCTGGGTGGCTCAGTTGGTTGGACGACTGCCTCCGGCTGAGCTCATGATTCTGGAGTCCCGGAATTGAGTCCCATATCGGGCTCCCTGCTCGGTGGGGAGCCTGCTTCTCCCTCTGACCTCTCCCCTCTCATGCTCTCTCTCTCTCAAATAAATAAATAAAATCTTAAAAAAATTGGCTGTGTCACTTTTTATTGTTATTGTTTTCTATTTCTGGAAGGTATCTTCAAACCTGATTTTTTTCAACTTAATAACTTTTTTTTTTTTTTAAGAATTGCTGTTTGATGGGGAGAGTATGTGTTATGGTGAGTGCTGTGAATTGTATAAGACTGATGAACCACAAACCTGTACCCCAGAAATAAATAATACATTATGTGTTAATTTAAAAATTTTTTTTAATAAAGAAAATACCAACTCCCCCCGCCCCCCCCCAACAATGATATCTGGGGAAAAAAAAAAAAAAAGAATTGCTGTTTGATTAGTCCAGTATCTGATGTCCTTCAGGTCTCTTTCTGTCGTCTATTGTTTCTGTTTCTTCTCATTCATGGTGTCTATGCCTGGTTATCTTGGACTCTGTGCTAGCTATTGTACAAAAAATTATTTGAAGCTTAGGATGAAAGTGCCTTCCTCTACATATGATTTGTTTTTTACTTCTGGCATGTTTGGGATCACCATAAACCAAGCTTAAGTTTCCCTGGAAGACAAATCAAACTGCAGTTTAAGCTGCAATTACTTATAAGGGCTCATGTACTTATAATTCACATTTACCTTGAAGATGTGGTTCTTCTGGGTCTCAGCTTATTGTGAGGAGGGCCTATCATTATACTCTCCACCTTGAGTGGACATTGATTTCTACCTCCCTTGTTCCTGCTAAGCTATCAAAACCAGTTTTCAAATTTGCCAGGCTTAGCAAATTTCATAGAAAAATATAACTTTTGTACACATTCATCTCTCTGAGTTTCCTTTTCCCCATCATTCTCTTCTTGGTAATTCCTTAATGTCTTGCTAATTCTTTGAAGGCTTTAGAGATGATATTATTTAAAACCAGATTTTTAAATTGTTTTCCATGGAAAAGTTGGTCCAAATAATCTAGCCCAACATTATTAAAAATGGAAAGCCACATAATGTCTTTCTTGGCACATGGTAGGCTCTCAGTGAATGATGACTGAATTAGTTGAATTATCATAAATACCCAAGCACGGTCTCTTTTTTTGCCTGTCTGCATTTACAAAGACTGCTTCCTCCCCTTACGATGCGTAGAATGCCCATATTTCACCACTGATAAGGGTTAGAACCAGTGCCACCTCTTCCTCAAAGTTCTTCCTGTTTTACTTCCCCAAATCTGAATCCTATTTCTTCCCCAGCTAAACCCTCATGAGACCTGGTCTGTATTATTCTGGTTGCTTAATATATTAATATTAGAAATACAGGTAGAAATATATTAATATAACTCTTTATCTCTTCTGTGGATTTGTGCTTTCTTGACTTTTCTGGGCTTCTGAAGAATTTTCTCACTCCACCTCAAGCTCAGCATACATTATAAACTGATTCTCTGGAAAATGGTATATCCAGTACTTTAAGGTTTGATGTCCTGGGAGGGGATTCTTTGAACATTTAGTCTGCCATATGCTGGAAACAGGCCATAGCTCATTCTAATAAACCCTTACATTTGTACAGCTCTTTAGAATGAACAGGGCGATCTCACATCCATGTCTGTTACTTGTGTGCTGCAATCATGCTGCAGATGGGAATCAGAGGGTAAAAGAGACCAAATAATACACCTGAGTAGAGTCACAAAGCCAGAAATGGAATCCAGTCTCTTCTCTGCAAGCCCGGGGCTCATTCCAGCCCACCACCACTGCTTCCCTCAATTATTTGTGTTGCTAGTCATTCCTATAGCAATAGCACCTAGAACTCTTTGGAAGTAATACTCGGCACATGAGGGTACATGTAGTGCAGAAGTCAGGTCAGAGGCAGCCGACAGAGGGGTTAGCTCTGTGAGGTATCCCACACGTGCCTCTTGAATGAAGGCTTTCTGATTCTCAGTCCTCCTTACCTCACAACCTTGGTCCCATTTCTCATGACTTGCATGTCCACCATACAGCCCCCAGTAACATAGGCAGCTAGGTTCAACTCTGAGAATTCAGCCTGAAGGAGAAAGCAAAACACAAAAGGATTCATCAAAAACTAACGACGCTAAAAACTACTAACATTTATTGGGTACTTTATGTGCCAAGTACACATTTATGCCTCTCCTGAAACTTAGGAAGTTGGTAATATTATTTACTTTCCTTTCTGAAACCTGAGGAATCTGAGGTGCAGAGGCATGGTGTCATGTCCAAGGCCACATAATTAATAAAAGGCAAAGTTAGATCGAAACCCACCTGTCTCTGATTCAAGGACCTATGCTTTTAACCACTACTAATTTCTACTTCCTTGAAAGCAGAAGAAGCCACTCCAGCTTCAGGACTACACGAGGTCAAAGGCTGTTCAATATAACATTTTCCCTAGATTTCTTCAGCTTCAGGTTATGCAGTGGTAAAAGATCACAGCTAGTAATCGTGTATCCCAATTAATGGAGTCCTCTTCATCATCTGCCCATTGCTTCCTCTTTTGGTCATGGCCCCTCCCCTTTATCCACCTACATGGTTACAGTATAGGCAGCATGTCTATGCACTGAAATACTGCTCTCACCGTCACAGCTAATGGGGTTGGCACCTGACCCAGGGTATAGGAATAAGGTGCCCTTGTATTAGAATTTGAAACTACTGAGTGATTCATGCAATTTCTTTCTGGGGCTGTATTTAATACATAAAACCTAAGTATAATTAAAGACCATGTTTCCTGCCATCTGGATTGGGAAAGTACAGAAAATAAGGGGGTGGAGGGAGAAATATCACAGTCACTAAGAGAGGAGGGGTAGAGGCAAGAGATGAGAGTACTCTTGATGTTTATGTGCCAGCTACAATCCTACCCTTGGGTTTTAGGCAATACCTCTGTATCTTTGTAATTTCATCTTTTTGCCTTTTTTCTTGTTTAAGCAAGATCTGCTGAATTTCTGTTGCTTTTGACCAAAGCCCTATGGAATACATCCCTCCTACCAGATTATACACTCCCTGGGGACAGTGATTCCATGTTATTATAACCATCTAAGTTTCCTAAGGTAACAAATACACCACTAGGTGGCTTAAACAGCAAAAATTTCTTTTCCCATAGTTCTGGAGGTTAGAAGTCCAAAAATAAGGTGTTGGTAGGGTTGGTTCCTTTTGAGGGCCGTGAGGAAAATATCTGTTTCAGGTTTCTCCCCTTGACTTGTAGATGGCCACCTTCTCCCTTCTCATCACACCATCTTCCTTCTGTACATGTCTCTGTATCCAAAGACACCCTTTTTATAAGGACACCACTCACACTGCATTAGGGTCCACCCTAATGACCTCACTTTAACTCTAGAAAGATCCTATCTCCAAATAAGATCACACTGAGGTACTGGGCTTAGGACTTCAACATGTGAATTTTGTGAGACAGTTGAACCTGTAACCCTAGAAAATGCATAGTACCAAACTGTGCCTTACACACAGAAGATGCCAAAAGCTATTTCTCAAGATTAAATGAATAAAAATAGCTTCTCATACATATGAAAAACTCACTATGTGCCAGATACTGTCCTAAGCATTTTACATGTACGAATTAATTTAATCCTCACACTTATCCAGATGAAAAAACCAAGGCAAAGAAAGATTAAATAACTTGCAAAATGTACACAGTAAGTAGCAGAGCCAGAATTTAAACCCAGGCAGTCTGACTCCAGCCTATGCTTTTAACTGGTATAGCCCCCTACTCCCACTGCTTAGCTGAATCAGGCACTGGGTGGATTACAACTGGGAATTTTGGGGACCTAAAAATAACCCAGTTGAAGAGAAAACCAAGTTCATGTTGAAAGGAAATATCATTTCACAGTGATTTAAATGTATCCCCTTGGAAACATTTAACAGAATTATGACCAAAGACCTAGTCATCTCCCCAGATGACATTAAAGGAAACCCAGAGCACTTATGTCTCTTGCTTTAATTAATAGCCTCATTATGTTGTGGCAAGGTGAAAAGCAAAGAGCTCCGTTAATGAGTTCAGGTTAGTAAATAGTGGTAATGACCTGTTTATTACGTCTAATGCCCTAAAAATTCAGTCCCATCATGTTTAAGATACTTCATTGGCGAGATTACAAAGAAGAACTGGCAATAAAAGTTGTTGCATGAGTGTGCAGAGAAAAAGAAGTCAAAAGAAAGTTGCAACACAGAACATTTGGTTACCAAAAAATGTGAAGAAAGGGAGTAAATCAGTGTTTTGAATGATAGAATCTCCAACTCCAAGGTGGCAAAACCCCAGAGGCTTTCTTGCTGCCCAAATGGAAAGAGATATCTATATAAAAGACACACTCAGGCTTGAATATACAAGTTAGAAGTTCATCGTGTTCAGCTCAAGGTTTCTAGAATTCTCTCCCAGTTATGGTTTATGAATGATTATAGGAGGTAAATGCTTGGGTTCATAGTGTAGCAAGTCTCTGTTGGATCAAGCATAGAGAGTTGGGGTAGCAAAGAGAGGGCACTCTTCTGTATTTTACTTTTTAAAAACTTCAACAAACAAAACTTGGAAATGAACACAGAAGTATCCAAGCACTTTTCCTTCAAGATAGTATGATGGCCCTCTTGGTAGAATCTCAAAGAGCACCTATTTTTGAAGAGCCTCAGAGTTCACATAGAAACTGTAGTGGGGGGGCGCCTGGGTGGCTCAGTGGGTTAAAGCCTCTGCCTTCGGCTCAGGTCATGATCCCAGGGTCCTGGGATCGAGCCCCGCATCAGGCTCTCTGCTCCGTGGAGAGCCTGCTTCCTCCTCTCTCTCTCTGCCTGCCTCTCTGCCTACTTGTGATCTTTCTCTGTCAAATAAATAAATAAAATGTTAAAAAAAAAAAAAAAGAAACTGTAGTGGGGAGGAGAGTGGGGGAACGGGTAAACCTGGTGGTGGGTATCAAGGAGGGCATGTATTGCATGGAGATCTGGGTGTTACGTGTAAACAATGAATCTTGGAACACTACATCAAAAACTAATGATGTATTGTATGGTGGCTAACATAACACAATAAAAAAATTGTAAAAAATAAATGAATAACCATTTAAGCAAAAAAAGAAAGAAAGAAAAAGAAACTGTAGTGGGTTGAACTGTCTCCCCCAAAAGATATCAAAAGATATCACCACACCCTAACCCCTGATACATAGAAACGTGACCTTTTTTAGAAACAAGGTCTTTGCACATTTACATCTGTAGTCCACCTAGAATTAATGTTTTATATAAGATCTGACCTAAGACTCAAGGTTCAATTTTTCCATATGGTTTTTCAAATACTTTACATTGTTTATTAAATATGCTTTCACCGAATTGCATCAGTGCCTTTGTCAAACCTCAAGTCACTTCATATGTGACCTGTTTGTCTATCCTGGAGTCTAGTCCAAGTTGTCTCAATTACTGCAGCTTTACAGTAAGTCTTGATATCAAGTAGTACAATATTCCAAAAGGGAAGTAGCCCAAAGAGGACACCCGTGATAACAGGTCCAAAGACAAAGTAGGATGACCACCCCTCTGTTCAGATAAAGTCGTCTTCCTCAACCACTCCAAAATACGGTCACTGGGCAACCAGATGACCTCAAAGGCTCTATCCTGAATAAACTAGTTGAATGTTTCCCCAGTGATATGATTGGCTGAAGGGAATGTGTTCTATTCTGATTCACACTGCAACCCACCATTGTGGCCTGACCTCTCAAAGAGCTCCTCAGGGGATCCCTACCTCACTAAAGGTTAAAAGGAAAAAAAAAAAATCAAGAGCTCAGCCCCTTCCGTTTTGTTAAGGGTGGTAGGCCGGCTGAGAGGTTAATGAAGTGAAGCACCACCATGACTTTGAGTCTTGCCTGTACTAAGCAATGGTGCCTATGGCACTCCACTGCTGTCATGCTCATCTGCACCTACAAATTTCTCTTTGCTTTATAAAGGAACTTTTGGGTTTCAGCACTGGTCTAAACATCCTCTATTATTTGCGCTTCTTTACACCTTACTGAAAGCTTGAGCCCACTGCCTTGACTGCATTACATTTTCCCCTATCTGCTATGAGGAGCATTTTAAAGAATTTATTTCCCTTATATTTAACAGAAAAAAATAACACCATAATGTATGGCTTTGGAAGATGAAGGAGGCTGTGTATAATTTTGATTGTCAAGATTTTGTTTTGAAAGGGAAAATAATTATGTTATACATTTGTGGGAGATTATCTCTAGACATCATTAAAGACAGGCAGATTTTTGCAATATTAGGCATATACGGGGATTTTGTATTTTGTTACTCTTGTTAAAACCTGGTAGCTTCGCACAGTGGCAGTATCATAGCCAATGAGATTTATCCAAGGTGCAATTATTGCTAATTGAAAACTGGTGTGGGAGTTTTTCAACACTGATCTCAATTATACCTGAAAGTTCTGGATTATCTGAGTTTTCCTGTTTGTGACTTTTAAAAACATGTACATGGAAGAATCAAAGAATAGTGGGAAAGGAATTGGACTTGAAGTCTGAAGACCAGGGATCTAAATGTTGGACCTGACAATGACCCAATGACCATGACCACAGGCAAATCCCTTATCCTCCACTGTAATTCTTTTCATTTTTTAAATAAAAGAGTTATAATCAACTGAGTCAATTATATCTATAATGCTTTTCATTTTTATAGCTCTTTCTTTCTCAACCAGTGTTCCCCCAATTATCACTGAAGGAAAAATTATCACATCTTATGAAAATGGAATGCCAAGCAATAATATTTTTAGAAGAAAGCTGTTCACTGCCTTATACTCAGCTTCAGGCACACAGTAGGTATCCAAAAGTGCTTGTTGAATAAAGTGTTATTTTTATTTGTGATGACCAGATACGTATGCATGCTATGTAGCTTGCCTTGTGAAACTCTGTCCATTGCCAGATCCATTAGACACCATAACACTGTGGAAAGTGTTTCTAAGCAGAAAGGAGGGGAAAGGCCCAATCTAAACTTCTAGTAACAGAAGCACAGGAGTACTGGGTGTTATACGTAAACAATGAATCTTGGAACACTACATCAAAAACTAACGATGCATTGTATGGTGACTAACATAACACAATAATAAAAAAAAAAAAGCACAGGTAAGAACATAGGGCCATCAGGTCAATGGAATGGTGAGATGTCTTTTGTAGCTGGGGCATGGAGTTTATGCAAGAACATAATAGGAAACAGAACTAGAAAGGTGGGTCAGAGACCAGTCCCGAAGGATCTTGAACTCCTTGTGAGGGAACACAAATATCATTACATAGTGCATTCATCTTCCCTTACTAGTATTTCTGTTACTTCATAACAAATTACCACAAAGTAAACAACTTCAAACAACACAAGTTTATTATCTCACTGCTCTGTAGGTCAGAAGCCTATATTAGTTTGGCTGGTTTCTCTGTTCTGGGCTTCACAAGGCCCAAATCAAGGTGCCAATCATCTGGGCTTTTTTTTATTGGAAGACTCTGGGAAGAAAGTGCTTCCAAGCTCCTTCAGGTAGTTGGCAGAATTCAGCTCTTTGTGGTTGGAGGACTGAGGTCCACTTCCTTGCTGGTGTCAGCTGGGAGACTCCCCCAGCCAGTTAAGGCCATCTGCACTGTGTACCTCATAGCACTCTCCGTCCTCAAACTAGTAATGGCACATCAAGTCCTTCTTATCCTTAGACATTTAACTTCCACCTCTACCACATTTCTGTCCCCAGCCAGAGGTAATTCTGTTTTTTTTTTTTTTTAAGATTTTATTTATTTATTTGACAGAGCGAGATCACAAGTAGGCAGAGAGGCAGGTAGAGAGAGAGGAGGAGGCAGGCTCCCTGCCAAGCAGAGCCTGATGCGGGACTCGATCCCAGGACCCTGAGATCATGACCTGAGCTGAAGGCAGAGGCTTAACCCACTGAGCCACCCAGGCGCCCCGGTAATTCTGTTTTTAAAGACTTGTGTGTGCTCACCCAGATAATCAGAGTCACTTTCTCTATCTGAAGGTCCATAATACAATTACATCTGCAAAGTCCCTTTTGAATATCATTTTCACTGGTCCAGCAGTAGGGCATTAACATTTGGGGGGGGGCACTGGGAAACATGGGAGGCTGCCGAGGAGGGGAGTGGTTACATATATACATACACACATACAGACATAACATACATACATACATAACAAATATGGGCAAAGAATTTTCTAGTCTCCAAGCTCTGTTACAGGTACTAGATATGGTTGGAAACCTATCCACCAACAAAATCTTTTCTACAGCTCCTTAGATCAGAAGGCAATATAGGCACCTCTTTACAACTGAACTCACGTTCAGTTCCGAAACACACATGCACGTGGGTGCATGCACACACACACACAAGCACACATACACACGTGCTCCTCCCACCCCAGACAGGGGAATAATATGGAATGCATTCAGTTTCCTATAGGGTCTTTGGCTGCATTCTCACTGGAACTGGCACCTGACAAGCATGTGAAGCCAAGTAGATAATATTTCTGAAAGCATGGGGGTATTCAAGGCTGGTTACTAATAATTGCATTTGTGATGATAATGATGTTGATGACAGAATGGAAGTGGTGATTACAATCATTATGGTAAGCTAAAGGATGCAATTAGGCCAACAGATCAATGGGACAGAAACTGAAAGTGGGACTTGGAAATGGATGACTGATGGGAATGTGCACAAGAAACCAAGAATGTGTGGGAATGTGAAGGTGGCAGCTATCGGCCTTGACCACAAAGCCTGACTGAAGGAGGATTTTGACACAAAAAGATGTTGTCCAGAGATCCCAAGGGCAAGAAACTGGCAGACTGACTCTTCTGGAATCCAGGGGTGGCTGATAAGATACTAGAAATTCCTGTCAGTTAGCGAAGACCTATCTGGTCCAAACTGTACCCTTAAACCCTTAGAGTGTGCTCCTTTTCACAGCCTTAGGCATTCCATAGATTTTTCAGAAGGAGAGAGAAGGAGATAGACAAACAGACACAGAGTTGATAGGAAAAGGTGGGCAGCCTCCAGTACCTTTCCTAATGTGAGGTGGTCAACCTCTGACCCTGGGCCCTATTCTCCAACCTTTCCCATTACACCCCATGCAGAGGAACTATTAGTCTGTGGGTCAGGACATCATCGTGCTATAGCTGATAGCAGGCAAGGTCATTGCTAGGTTGAAAAGTCAGGCAACCACGTGTGATTCTGGCTTTTCTGCAGTTGAGTGCCTGTTGATCTGGGTGGTCATCGTGTTGATTCCTCCCTCCTCCCTGTAGCTCCTCAAACGTGCTCACCTCACCTCAGTATCCATCTTTCCCTCTGCTGCTCTCCTTTCCATGAGTTGATGGATTCCCAGAAGTCTCAGAGGTCCTGCTCTCTCTTTTCATAATTGTGTTTGTTGTACCTTGGGCATATTTAGTAATAACAGCCACATGCTTGATAAGTAACATCCGCAAATGATCTGGAGCCTAACTTCAGGATTCACGCCAGCTTTGGCAGAGACCCCTGCACTGGGGTTGGGGGGGGTCTCGGCCGGCTAACACTTAGAGGTATTTCAACTCTTTCTTGCTATTCCTCCCTGTGTATTTGGCTATCTTAGGAGCCTAGAACAGGGTGGTGGTGGTGATTTTCAAGGTAGGATTAGGGCATTCCTACATCCTCTAGCAAGTTATCATCAAAATTCCACTGTAATCCCTAATAGATTGTTATGTTTACTCTTGGGAACAAAACTGTGTCATTAACAAATTCCTTTAGAAAAAATCAGCATTCTGTGTGTACTGTGATCTTCAGGTCTTAAGTTCTTTCACAGAATCTCACGAGGTCTAAGAGACTCATTAGAAGGACACACAACAATAATAAAGTAGCACTAAATACAGAATGCCCAAGCCCTACCTGGTCTCTAATGTCCCACATAATTTAGACACTAACAACTGATGACCTCCTTGACATTGCCTCCCATCATTCCCTGTTCCCCACTTCCAGCTCACTCTGCCTTTGCCACACTGGTCCCTTCTCCATTGCCAAGCCTGCTGAGCAAGTCCCAGGCTCCAGCCCTCCAATACTTAGAGCTTCCTGGAGATGGCAGCCAAGGCCCCCTTCCTCACTCCACTCTTACCTCTGCTCAGTGGTGACCCCCCCACCCCCAGGTAACCCCCTGCAAAGCACCTGCTGTACGCCATGCCCCCTTTCCTCGCTAGAACTCACCCTATTACACTCATCCCCTGCGGACATAACTGTACACTTATCCCCATTTGACATGATCTACATCCATCCCTATTTAATATTCAATTGTCCATCTCTCTCAACCAGAGAAGTTCCAGGGGGCAGTGAGGTCTGTTTCATTCATGGCTCTATCCCAGTCCCCAAACCAGTAACTGGCATACATCACAATGCTCCAATAATCATCACTGAACAAATGAATGTCTATTTTGTAGATGTCAAAGGTGAGGCCCAGGGAGGCAAAGTGACTTTTCCCAAAGTTACAATCTGATAGTCGCGTCAGCTGGGACCCAAACCCAAGCCAACACCCTTCACACTGCACCAAGTGGTTTAGTGGAGTGTTGTACTGCAGAGCTGGGTCAACTAAAGGGCTGCTTGGCCGTTTTGGGCTTTGCTTATGCATGTGGCCGCCTTCATTTTCATACCTTCCCATGTCAGCAAAAGCCACGGGCCCCTGTGCCTTCTTCATCACTCTGCCTCTTCGAACCGCCCCGGCCCAGCAGACGCTTGGCAGGCGGCCGGCCTGCGGCTCGCTGTTGGCAAGAACTGCTTCCTGTAGGTTCCCCGGCTCAGGCTGCGCGTTTAGTTCTGAGGGCCCAGTGAGTTCAGTGACTTTCTGGACTGGTATCTGAAGTCTTTTCCACCATTTCAGATTCATCTTGCAGACAAAAGAGGCTTTGAGAGTCTGCAGCCTCTCTCAGTGGCCCATTCCAGTTGAGGAAGTTGCACTCAGGAGCAGCACCTGGCATCTCAGTGAAGGGCCTGGGCCACGGGTCGGTGTGCTGATGGTGGGGAGATGCAAAGGCACCTTCTGCTCATCAAAACATCATAATGCTCCTGCGTGTGTGTGTGTTTGTGTAGAAGGCAGGGCGGGGAGCAAAAAATACTAAAAACATGTCCAAATAAGTATAAAAATACAGAAAAAATAAAAATGATAAAACCTACATTCTTAAATGTTTAAGTAATGGAAAATCTAAAATTAGGCGGGATTGGCCACATTTTAGAAACAGAACAAAAAAATCAACAACAGTGATTTGCAGTTTACAAAGTGTTTGGTATAGAGTGGTTTTCAGACTCAGACCACGAGTCTGAGTGTGAGCTCTATGCCTTAACTTGCTGTACAACTAGAAGCACGCTAGTCTTTCTCTGCCTTGGTCCCTCATCTGTTGTAAAATGAGTCTTCCTATGGTGGTTGTGAGCATTAAATGAATTGATAAAAGCCCTTACTTAGCAAGGTGCGTAAGTGAAAATAAGTGCATAATGAATGTGAGCTATCACAGTTATCTTATTTGATTGGATCATTACAACAACCTCTTGATATGAGGGTAGATATTAGCATTTCCACTAAAACCAGAGAAAACTGAAGAGCAGAGAGAACAAATGACTTCAGCCAAGATCACAAGGTTATGGAGTAAGAGAGCGACAACTTTGACTCCATTCATCCATTCATTCGGGCACTTAACAGCTACTATGCCAAGGATAGGGTCTGATGACGTAGAAGTAAAAGGAACAACATTCCCTATTCTTATGGAATTTGTATTTAGTGGGGGAGATAGGCCATTAACAATAAACTATATGTCAGGGAAGATTCGGGTAAGAGGACAAAGCACTGGGAGGTGAGTGTTATGTCAAATAAGGGGGGACAGGGGAAGGTGGCACTTGATCAGTGAGACAAGCAAGATGAGGGAGTTTTGCTAAACATACAGTAAGAGGGGGAAGGGCTTTGTAGGCAGAGAGAACAGCAAGGAGGAAGGCCCCGAGGCTAGAGCATATGTGCAGGGCTCAAGGAACAGCAAGGAAGGCAGTGTGGCTGGAATGGAGCTAGTGAGGGAATGAGTGGAAGGAGAAGAGATCGGAGGGGCCAGTGGATTGATCCCGTCAGGATTTTATTCTGGATGACAGGGTTAAGGTGTTAGCACCATCACTATCCTCATGAGCAACATCATCACCTTCACATAGTCAATGAAGAAAACGATGAAAATTCAACATCACCGTCACCACCACATTTGGCAATGCAAGAACCCCAGAGGTCCAGTTTGAAAAAAAATTACTGATAAATGTGGTACCACTCTGGTTTTTAGGGATTTTTTAGAATGGCCCAGTTTTGTTCTCCAGACCTTAGACATACGTTTAGTAAAGATTAAGTTGGGGTTCTGGTGGATGGCACCCAGGGCACCTGGGAATGCTCGAGTTCTGCTCTGCCATTCACCCCTTCCTGCTTCCTTCACCAAGAAAGCTGTACCCACAAGAAACAGCAGCAACTGAGAATCAAAGAAAAATACCCATTATACACATCATCCTTTGCCTTTGCCAGGTCAGCTTCAAGGATGAAGAGAGCTTTTGATAATGTCTTCAGGGAAGGAAGGAAGGAAGGAAGGAAGGAAGGAAGGAAAGGAGGAGGAATGAGAGAAAGGAGGGGAAGGGGGATGGGAGAGGGGTAAGAGGAAGGAAGGGGAGGGGAAGTCTGTAGGGGGACAGAATGGTGGGACCACCTCAGCCTCCTAAGCTCTTAAGGTTGAGAGACCTAGAAAAGAGCATTGCCACCTACCACAGACTTTTGTTACCTACAACAGGTAAGGCAAATGTTCAGAAATGATAAGGCCACAGCTTAAGTACACCGAGAAAATGATGGTTAATGTCGCCTCGACATCTACTTTTCCTCGTTGCCGAGCTGGCTCCACATGTTCAAACACTACTCTGCTGAATGTTCAGGAAAGTGTATTTACAGGATTAAGCAAACCAGGTGTGAAAGTTTCCCCACATTTCCCCAGAGGGACAATGGAAGATTTGGGGGCTTGGAGACTGGGATTTGGAAGTAAAGGCCACTGCTGGACAGCTGCATGCAGTCATTTCATAGATGTGTGCGAAACTGGGAGGCTGGAGCTCTGGGAGGAACTGTCTGGGGTGAGAAGAGCTAAGATGTAGTTGTGCACATGACCCTGCCATGTATGCTAAGGGGAGACACTGAGGGAACTTGAACAGGCTAATGACATTTAATTTTTGCAGAGTTTCTTTCTCCCAACTGAAACTTGTAATGTGATGGTAGGAGTATCTTCTCTGTCAAAGCTCTGAGAAACTCAAATGCTCTATCCTACCTTAACATACTTTTTTATTTTTTCATTTTTGACGGTCCAAACCCCTTTTCAGGGTTGTAGAAATGAAAAGACCTTTCTTTCAACCCTTCTTTCCTACCGGCTGCGACCCATAGCATGGACTTCATCTTCTCTTCCCAGAGCTGCCTCCCAGCCGTCTCTTTGTGTCTCACCTACTCTCTGTTTAATCCCATCTGCACCCTGAGATGAGGACCTGCCACCTCCTCCCACTGGGGCTTCTGGAAACATGGTGAGATTGAACCCCAGGCACTGAGGCCCTGCTGTTCTATAGCAGCTCCAGCTTGGCACCAGATACTTTGGAAAGACTAGCATTTTAGGACTCAGGGCACTAAATCCTGTGAAGGAAAATGAAGCAGGTGAAATGATACAGAGTGACTGAGAAATGTGCGTGGGAGAAGTGTCATTTCAGAGAGAATGGCCAAGCATCTCTGAGGAGGGGATACTGGTACAAAGAACCTCAGTGAGGATACCCTGGGGAAGAGGGTTCTAGGCGAAAACAACAGCAAGAGCAAAGGCCCTGAGGCACAGTGTGCTCACTTGTTCTTCAAAGTTTTTTCATTGTGGTAAAATACACTCAACATAAAATTCACCATTTTAACTGTTTTTTAAGTATATAATTCAGTGGCATTAAGTATATTCACATTGTCATGCGACAGTCACCACCATCCATCCCCAGAACTTTTTCATCATTCCCAACAAAAACTGTGTACCCATGAAACCCTAACTCCCCATTCCCCCCAGGTCACAGTAACTACTATTCTACTTTCTGTCTCTATGAATCTGAATCCTCTAGGGACCTCACATAAGTGGGATCATACAGCAGTTGTCCTTTTATGTCTGGCTTATTTCACTTAGCATGTTTTTAAGGTTTGCCCATGTTGTAGCATTTGTCAGAATTTCCTTTCTTTTTAAGGTTGAATAATATCCCATTGTAAGGATAGACCCCATTTTGTTTACACATTCATCTGTCAGTGAACACTTAGGGTACTTCTACTTGTTGGCTATTGTGAATAATGCTGCTATGACCATGGAGTTAAAAACACCTGGTTGAATCCCTGCTTATAGTTCTTTGGGGTCTATACCCAGAAATGAAATTGCTCAGTCATTTGGTAACTCTATGTTTAACCTTTTGAGGAATAGCCATACTATTCTCCACGGTAGCTGTGCCATTTGACATTCCTTCCAGCAATGCACAAGGGTTCTGATTTTTCCACATCCTCACCAACTCTTGTTTTCTGTCACTTGATTTTTAAAGAAAAGTGAGAAGCCCACCATGCCTGGATCAGAGTAAGCAAGAAAGACAAGGCAGGAAAGGGCAGGAAGAATGCCAGGGAACTCTAGCCCTGAAGGGCTTATAGCTGTGGGAAGGACTCTGGCTAATACTTGGAGTGAGACTGGGAGCCTCTGGAGAGATGTGAACCATGAAGGATCATAATCCCATTGATAATAAGGAAGGTAAACCTAATGCTCCCAGCTCCAGAAGCCTGGGGCCTCCAAGGACAGCACAATCCTCTTTTCTTCCAAGCTGCCAAAGGGTTAAGTAAATGCAAACAAGGATAAAGGCAGTGAAAGGAGATACTTCCTTCCCCTGGCTGACACACCTGATGCAGGAAGCAGACTCCTGCTCCCTGGGAATGAGAGGCCTGGCAGACTGGTGCTTCAAGGAGAAAATGAACTTCGCCTGGACACAAGATGGCTTAGCACTTCCCATGTTCATTTCTGAGAGCTACTGAACAGCCTGAGGCCCCATCTGTTTTCAATCTTCTTAAAAGGGCCTCGTGTACTGGCGCCTATTTAAAATAATGCACACATGGAGTTTCTAAAATGAAGAAGAAAAAGGGCCCATGCTTTCCCGGCCGGCATGGCTTATGTGTTTATTTTGGAGCAGGTTTTGGGAGTTCTGAGACAAGACATAGCTAATTTCTCTTCCCGAGGTTGATTTGCAAGTCCCCATAGGCTTCTGCTTCAAGTATTTAAGGCAGCTTGGTATGAACCAGTCACCCTTCAAAAGCCCACTGTGAAATATCTCCAAATTAAGGCTGGGCTCAGGAAAGGGGGAGACCAAGGACCACTTTCTTCCTTGCAAAGGAGCTGTTCCTCGATTCCTTTTCCTCAATAGGGATTCTTGTTTCTAAAAAGCCACATTCTTCTTCTCAGATGCTCATTTTCTTCCCACGGGGCCAGAGTAGTTCCAAGATCGCATGATCCAGGTAGGGCTCAGAGCCAACCTGAACCGAATCCCCACATGGGGACTGCAAGGGGCGGGGACAGGGAAAAAGAACCACTTGTGGTCAGTGCACTCCCATGTCAAGAAGCCAAGGCAAGGTTGTGGGGGGGGGGTCTCTGTCCACTTCCGGGGAGCAGGGTGATCCTCTGTGCTGCTGATCACAATGGCACTTGCACATCCAGTGCCACAAGAGTTGAAATGGGTCCTTCCTGACCTTGCAGGCTCAGGGAAAACACCTCATCAGTTTAGATTACATACACAGCCTCATCAATGATGGCCCCACGTGTTTGGGGACTTCATAAATAACTCCCCCACCCAAAGAAAGGGGGATGCAAAGAGAGTATAAGAGAGGTAGGATGAGTATGTCAGTGTGGCTTGGCAGTGATGGCTCATGTCTTCTGCACCTTCACATCTGCTTTCACTCTAAGGACCTGGCTGATATTATTTTCACTTGGTGGTAGTGATGTCCAGTGGCAATGGTGGTAGTGATGATCCCAGTAGGAACAATAGTAAGAGAAGCAGCAGCAACGGAGGCATAAGTAGGAGAAGTGGTGGTTGTAGTCTTTGGAGAAGCAGAATCAAAACATAGGGATACTACTGACTAGCTGTAATAATAGGACGAGATGAGGTAGCTATAGGGATACCATGGTATTTCCAGTGGCAATGTATTTATAATTTCATAACATACATGATATTTATATTAGGATTAAAATGTATAGTAGTTTTTAAGCACTTACTATGTGCCAGGCACTGTTCTAAGGACAGTAACCACCTGAGGTAGGTCCTCTTATTACTATTTCCACTTTATAGCTGGGAGCACTATGGTATAATGAGATTACATTTATTTCTCAAGGGAAGTTACAGACCAAGTGAACACAAGCAGTCTGGCTCCAGGGTCTCTGCTCTTAGCTACTCTACCAGGCTTCTGGCAACCCATGGCAAGGGGAGCAGCAGGCCTAGAGGTGGTGGTAGGATTGCAGTGGAGAATTACCTCTGAAGAGGCCTTAGTCAATTTCTGGAGGATCAAAGGATTCGGGGTTTTCCAATATGAATCAAACAGAGCAGTAATTTTTATTTTCTAATTTATTTAAATGTGGGGTTTTTATATAAGATTTATTTTTTTTAATTTTTTTTTAAAGATTTTATTTATTTATTTGACAGAGAGAGATCACAAGTAGGCAGAGAGGCAGGCAGAGAGAGAGAGGGAAGCAGACTCCCTGCTGAGCAGAGAGCCCGATGCAGGGCTCGATCCCAGGACCCTGAGATCATGACCTGAGCCGAAGGCAGCGGCTTAACCCACTGAGCCACCCAGGCGCCCCTTTATATAAGATTTAAATGGAAATAAAAGAGTTCTGTTTTAAAAGACTTAAAAAGCTGTAGTGTGGTGAGTGAGGCTTTGGATTTTAGACAGGTGTATTAACCAAGTCTTATTTTCTGTATTCTGATGTTTTGACATCCTGAGGCCTTGCTGACCCTGGAAAGACTGCCTCTCACAGAGTTTTAGCGAATTCCTAGAGATGGTAAATAACTCATCATAGAGAGTGCCTTTCAAATGCCAGAACCAATCCAGAGCCCATGTGCCAACCACCTTCTCTGTGGGGCTCTCACACTCCAGGCCACCATCCCCCTGCTCTAAGACTCCAGGGCCAGGTACCAGACAACCAGAGACAGCCCCCTACACCCCAGAGCCTGCTGAAATTATTCCAGCTAGCCAGTCCTAAGGCTGCTTACACTGCTTGCCTTTTCCTTCCTGCAAAGCCATAATAAAGGCTCCGCCCACATTTTCCCCTAGCACCTTCTGCCTCCTAATGGGCCATGGTATTCATGTGGTCCCCCAATGTGGGGGACCTACTTTTAGGGGGCTATGAATACAATGAACTTATCTTTCATGTCAGTCACTTCCATGCACCTCACCATACTTAACTAAAACAAATCCTGGGTACTTTTTTTTTTTAATTTTTTATTAACATATAAAGTATAATTAGCCCCAGGGGTACAGGTCTGTGTATTGCCAGGTATACACACTTCGCACTCAGCACAGCACAAATCTTCCCTAACGTCCATAACCCAACCACCGTCTCCCTAAAATCCTGGGTACTTTTACAACAGGTCTGATCCAGCCTGCAGGATTTCAACAGACTCTAGGCCTCTGCTGAGCTACTGGGTACAAGCCAGGGGACACATTTCTTAATGTGGAATTGCATTGCAAAATCACCCAGCATGGGCTAAGACAGATCCAGGTTTCAATTCCATTCTTGGAACTTCCTAGCTGTGTGCTCTAGGGGAAACATGGGAATTTCTGCCTCACTCTCTTTGTCAGGTAAGAATGGGGGAGAAGGTCCCTGTCCTGTCCTTGTCCCTGAAGTTTCTTTGGAGAGGTCTGATCTGGGAAGCCCTCACCACCATAAACTATACTACTATCACCTATCTTTATGGAACTACAGGACTACTGGCACAAAAGGTGTCATCTTTGAGTTTTTCTGTCTAGAACAGGGTTTCTCAACCTTGGCACATTGACATTTCAAGCTAGATAATTCTTTGCTGTGGGAGGCTAGCTTGTGTATTTTAAGATGCTTAGCAGCATCTCTGGCCTTTACCCATAGATGTCAGTAGCATTTCCCTTTTGTGACAACCAAAACTGTTTCCAGCCATTGCTAAATGTCCCCTAGAGAACAAAATCTCCCCTGGTTGTGAATTATTGATATAGAAGTAGGAATGAGTTAAGTTCTCTCCCTTTTCCCTCCCTCCCTCCCTCCCCGTTCCTTCCTTCTTTCTTTCCTTCCTCTCTCCCTCTCCCTTATCTCCCTCCCCTAAAGCCTTTCCAAAGACTCTCAGTAGTCTGCAACCCCAGGTACCCCTGTGGAATACCATGGCTCTAAGAGGTACAACTGGAAAACAGTTGCTCTAGCAGACAACTCCAAGTTACAGATCGCCAGAACAGAATCAGAGGTCTGCTGTTCAGAGCTCTTGGTTTCATTTCCTTCATATATTTAATAACTGAGCTCATCTTTCAGGATCCAACCACCTTATCCATAATTTGTCATCCTTTTTAAGCAGGCTTGGATTAAACCCACAGAATGTGAGAACTGAAAGTTCCTTTGGGGTCATCCTATGGGTTTCATTTTGCTGCCAGCTCTGGCTGCTGTATACAGAATAATGAGGCTGCCTGCCCTAAGCTCAGCTGGGAAGCGTGCCTTCATTGAGCAGTGGTATCTGTTGTGGCTAGGGGAGGGCTGGCAGGTAGAAAATGCTCCATGCACTTGACAGTTTCTTCTTTTACAAAATGATGAACCTGGATCAAGGATCCCCTCTGATTTAATGAAAATGGGCCAAATTCTTACAACGTGTTGAACACAGTAGTATTGCTCTTACCCTCTCCATTTTATGGATAAAGAAACTGAAGTTTAGACTATAGAGTCACATGCCCAAAATCCCACAGGTAGTAAGAGGCAGGACCAGGATTCTATCCCTTGCTCTTCTGATCCAGGCATAGCTTCATCCATCATGCCAAACTATCTCAAAATATCTCTTCTTTCTTCTGAGGCAACAAATAATTTTCCTCCACACAAGTAAAATATAGAGTAGTAATAAGAATTAGTAACAATTAGCCTGTTTATTTTGAGAATCTTAATGTCATTTCCCAATAAATATATGCAAAGTGCACTGAAGACAAGGGTTAGAAGAAACCAGAACAGCCAGTAGATGCATATCCCCAGGAATGAAGGGGGAGTTAGCAGTGGGAGTTAGGAGAATACAGTGCTTTATAGAATATGGGCTGCTGGGGAGCCAGGGGTTCAAATCACGACTCTGCCAACTGAAAACTGCTTTCCTGGGCCTGTGATAGAATACGAAACTTCCATGGCCACTGTGAGGATACAGTAAGGGTATGTATAGTAAATTTTTAGCAGAGTATCAGGTATCTGTGTGTGTGTGTAAAGCAAGTACTTAACATATGGGAGTCCTTATATTATCACTGTTACTGGTACTATGAAATACTAAATTTCATGATGGTGTTTAGAGGAAAGAAGTCTGGTTCTAAACTGCTTAGAGACTACAAAAAAGAAGTGGGGAAAGACCTAGGTTTTAGAGAGAAGGTGAACACATAAACAAATAGGTATACGGATGGAAGAAAAGGCAGATAGAGATATATATATTTGGAAACCGAGATGCAGAACCTAAGGGAAAGCTGCTATAAACAAGAGACCATATAAATTAGATACTGGCTCCTCCAAAGACTCTCAGGGGCACCACAGGGCAGAAAGAGTTAAAGAGAGGTGGTGAGAAAGGCATGCTGGTGCCTGGTTGGGAAGCGCATTGGTGCTGCTTAAGGACTTTGGCCTTCATCCCACAGACATGGAGGAGCCTGGACCACGGAGAGCAAAGGGAGCCAGAGAAAGACCAAAGCGGCTATACAAGAATAAGCAAATGAAGACAAATGATCAAAACCTGGTTCTGTCTAATGAATATAAAGTTGGGGGTCCTTGGTATATGGCTGGCCCAGCCAGGGGAGGTTCACCCCTTTGTTTTCCTTGCTTTCCTGGAAGCCAGAGAGGTGGGCTGCCAGTCTCCTCCCTGTCTGGACAGAATGGAGGCCCTGAGGTGGGGTGGGTGGGAAGTCATCTGGTTCAATTCCATCTTAAACAGGCTGAGAACCCACCCATAATCTTATGAAGGGAACTTCAGGGTTGTTGCTCAGGGAGCAGAGAAAGGTTCCAGCAACAGAGAGGGAGGTCAGAAAACCAGAGGGACTGTCTGTGGTCTCTGAGAAAATCAATCTGAGAAACTGTGTCAGGCCATACAACGCAAGCCTTTTTTCCAGGTCTGGATGGGCAACAGATGAGTTAAGGGGAAAATCATGGGCTTTCAGAGCAGGCAGATATAGGTTCCAGCCACAATTCTGCCACTAACTCCACAAACACCCACTTTGCCTCTCCTGGCCTGTTTCCTCATCTCGACAATCACGAGACTCCTGTTCCTGGCATTGCTGAAGGACTGAGCACAGCAACATGAGAGAATTAGTAGGGTGATGAGGAGCACACAGCTGACCTGCAGTAGCTAATCTTCCTTCTCTCCTTCAATACACTCTCAGAACCCCCAAAGCATAACCCCAGATGCCCCAAGATGAGGCTCCATTCTGCTTATCTGGTGCTACCTTCTTATCACTGCCAAGGTCATCCCCTGGGAACTCCAACGCCAGACTTGGCCAAGAGGAGACAGGAGACGGGAATCCAGCACCATGACCTTGGGTGGGGAAGTACACCGTGATGAACCCCAGTTCTACAGAGGGGGCGACACAGTAAGATGGAGGGTCGGCAGTGTGGGCTCCCAGGCATCTTTGGAGCCTCCACATCTCCACTCTCCCACCTACCAGCTGGGGGCTGACGGCAGGACACTTACCCTGTCAAGACTTACTTCCAACTGTATTTCTTTGCTGGGGTTGTGGTGAGAGTAAATGAATTTATAGAGATAACATCTTAATGGCTGGCTTGTTGTGCTCATGTAATGTCAATCACTGCCTTCCCTGTATGTATCATTGCTTTACCTGTATCGCTGGTGTCAGACTAGTGCTTAACCTATGTCATTTACTGGACAAAAGGATATTTGGGTGAGTCTATCTCCTAGGAAGTTCTTATGGTGGATCCAATATTTTCTCTGTTGCTTTTTCATTTTTCCCTACCCCAGATAAGTTAGAGCAATACTAAGTGAGCACAGATTATGTATCTGGGTACTCGGAGCACCTGCTAAATATGTGAATAAGTGCTCAATGGTAGCCTACCCACCACAGGCTACTATAACGCTGTGTATCTTTCTTTCACAGCTCTTAATCAGCTTGTAATTATGGGGTGTGTGTGTGTGTGTGTGTGTGTGTGTGTGTGTGAAAGAGAGAGAGAGAGACTGATTATGCAATTAATATCTGTCTCCTCCATTAGATTTTAAGCTCCATCCAGTAGAGACAATATCCGTTTTTAATCATCACTGTAGCCCTAGCACATAGTAGGCACTCAGTAAATATTCATAGAATGAATAAAGATATCATCAAAGTTCTCTATAAGCCCAGAGTCTAAAGGGAGTGATAGGTAGATGGACCAGTCATTTCAAAGCCATCTGCTAAGTGTAATGGCAGAAATATGCATGAGGTGTGTAAGAGCATGGATCAGGCGGAACTGGCCCTGGCTCCCCTGGGTGGTCAGGGGAAGCAGAATAAAAATAATGCCAGGGCTAAATCTTGAAGATATGGCAAAACTTGGGAAAGGATGTCCCAGGAGAAGAGATTTCCGTGAGCACAGGCATAGGTGGGTATGCAAACACAAGATGGGATTAGGACAGGAGAGGAGCCACAAGGTGTTTGTGAGGACTGCAACCTAAACTAGATAATGGAGGGGATAGGGAAGGAAAGCCAGGCAGGGGGTAGGTCACAGAAGACTTTGGAGGCCAAGTTTGCATCCCGTGGAAGAAGCTTCATGCACAAGCCAGCATTTACACATGAGAAGAAATTCACCAAGTTGTGCCTAGATTTTACTTCCCTGTATTATACCTTGGCCCCTCAAATAGCATCTGGAGTTAGACTGTAAATTCCGGCTCTGCCGCCTGTAAGCTGTGCAGCCTTATAGCCTCTCTCAGCCTTCATTTCCTCATCTGGAGAATGGGGAACCACAGACTACCTGCTCTTCACAGGATCAAGAGGAGGATGAAACGAACTAATCCACATGAAGTACTCAGTGGGTGCACAGCACGAAACCATGTGATTAGAAGTGACTATTATCATCAGTCCCTTCCAAGCCCAGGACAACACCATCCATGGATGTGGATGTCACTCATGTCACTCTCTAAACTTCCCTAGACAAGTGGTCCCAGCCAGGTTCAGCCGAGGCTGAATTCTAAAGTAAGTGGTGCCTTAGAAAAGATCTCATGTGAGGGGCACCTGGGTGGCTCAGTGGGTTAAGCCGCTGCCTTCGGCTCAGGTCATGATCTCGGGGTCCTGGGATCGAGTCCCGCATCGGGTTCTCTGCTCAGCAGGGAGCCTGCTTCCCTTTCTCTCTCTCTGCCTGCCTCTCTGCCTACTTGTGATCTCTACCTCTCAAATAAATAAGTAAAATCTTAAAAAAAAAAAAAAAAAGAAAAGATCTCATGTGATCTTAAAGGTAGACACTGTAAGACATACAAACTTATTCTCAGATACCAGCTTCTCCTCTCTTTCCCAGGAACTGGAAAATGCAGAAGCCAATCTGGGTAGAATCCAAAAGAATCCATTTCAAAGCATAAGCCCTATTTATGTGCAGGCCTGACTCCCCTCCTCAGGAGATTCTGGTCAGGGTGGGCTGGGAGATTCCTTAGACAATCTAATAGATTAGTTTCCAGTTTAGCATAACAGCTAGACAGATTTTTGTGGTGAAGTCATCCTAGTCAATTAAAAGGCATTTTTCCCTGCTGTGAGTTCAGAAGTCCCTTTGGTTTGTTCCAGCTTTCTGGGATGTTTCATAATAGGCTCCACCCTGGGTTAATTAATAACCCTTGATTCCTACTGAAATGCAAAGGCTGAAATCCCGTGTGTAAGCACATCCGGGCAGGGGCTGTTGGCAGAGTGGGGTGAAGCCAGTGGGAGCTCCTCTCATCAGGGAGTGAGCCAGACCCCAAATGGTAGAGATGACAGTAGAGTTGGCAGTAAATGCAAAGTGTGGCCAAGCAAAAGCTGAAAAGGTCAAAGCTGGAGAGGCTGTAAGAAGGGGGAGAAGTGGGGAGGAGTGGGCAGAGGAGGGATATAATAAGCAATGGAAGGCAACCACAAGGCCAGAGATTAGGTAGGTTGGGAGTAAACTGGAATGTGGAGGGAGAAATGGGTGAGGGCAAGTGGCCGGGACAAAGGTGGTGAACAAGAGGCAGTTGACAGCACCTGCTTTATGGGATGCCAGCTCAAAAACATGTGGCTCTGGTTCCATCCTATCTGCTTTTAAGAAAAAATAGGTCATCTCTTTCCTTTTCAAATGCAAGTTGCAGGTACAGAATGAACCTAAAGACGACGTGGCAGGGATTTACATACATTCGCTGGAGAGTGACCAAGCCCTTTCTCCGAACCCACCAAACCCAGCCCCAAGCACAGTACTCAAGGGTAAGATGCATTTTTCACCCAATTCAGGATGGAGTTCCTCTGCTTCAAGTCTCCTGCCACTACTCCCACCCAGCCAGACTTCTAAAGCACTATTAGCATGTGCAACCTAAAATGAAAACTAAAATGAAAATGATCATATCATTCCACAGCTTAAAAATCTAGCAGGTATGTCCCCACGGCCTCTTTGACATGATTTCCAGCTGCCTGCCTTGCCACACAAAGCCCATTCAAAGAGACTATTCTCTGCCTTCTTTTCCAGCTTTATCTCCCACCCTCCCCCCTTCTCATGCACCCTATACTCTGGTCATTTTCCCCATATGTGACAAGCTGAGATTAAATTATGCTCTTTGAGTCAATTATCATATGGTTTCACTTATTTGTGGAGCATAAGAAATAGCATGGAGGACAAGGGGAGATGGAGAGGAGAAGGGAGTTGAGGGAAATTGGAAGGGGAGATGAACCATGAGAGACTATGGACTCTGAAAAACGATCTGAGAATTTTGAAGGGGTGGGGGGTGGGAGGTTGGGGGCACCAGGTGGTGGGTATTGTAGAGGGCACGGATTGCATGGAGCACTGGGTGTGGTGCAAAAATAATGAATACTGTTATGCTGAAAAAATAAAAAAATTAAAAATAAATTATGCTCTTTAGCTGGGAGGCCTGATATGCATATCTGCCTGCCTCATAGCCTGATGCAAAGCTAATTCTTTTCCCCAAATCCCCACCAGCATTAACCTCTCTGTGAAACCTTTTCTAAGAATGTCCCAAGTCAAGGGTGGCGATCTCTCTTCTGTACTCACTAGGGTTTGCACAGGTCCCTAATGCATTATAGTCACTGTCCCCAAATGTCTACCTTCCAGAAGGAGGAGAACACTGTGAGAGCGGAAGGTTCTGTCATGAAGGCCAAGTACAGAGCAGGTGCTCAGTAAGCATTTCTTGAAATAAGGAGTGGGTTGAGATAAGTCAAGTTCTGTTTATTTTTTTAGTACACATCCTTCAAGAAGTTAAAGAGCTTATTAAGTTCTCCTTTAGAACTGCTGCTTAATTTCCAGTGGAGTCTCATTTAGCTCTGATACTATCAGGGCGCAGAGCAGATATTGATGGAGGGAGACGGCAGTGAGGATGGGAAAATTACCAAACATAGTAGGTAGAGGCAAAGGCACTATGAGCTGAATTTCTCAGTACAAGAAGATGGACTTGCTCTCATTCTTATGGTTCCTTTCCTCTTGTCTTTGATTAAGGGGCTAATGTAGTACAGCCAAACCAGGGAGGTAGGTCATGAAGAAATGTCCATCTGACAAAGCAGTCCCTGTCACATTTAGAATCAGCAGGGTTCATCCAACCACGGTCTCAATAGTCCCCCAGTCTTCAATATGTGGAGCTTGCCTCTGGCCATCAGCTGTGGCTCAGAATCCATCCTAGACACCCTCCAACCCCCACAAGAAGGCCTCTTGCAGGTAAATGTGAAAAACATGGACTTCCTGACTGTAGAACTAGATTAACTTGTTTGCTACCAAAGCCATCAGAAGGGACTAATGGCTTCTTCTTCTTTTTTTTTAAGATTTTATTTATTTATTTGACAGACAGAGATTACAAGTAGGTGGAGAGGTAAGCAGAGAAGGGAGGAAGCAGGCTCCCTGCTGAGCAGAGAGCCCAATGCAGGGCTCGATCCCAGGACCCTGGGATCATGACCTGAGCTGAAGGCAGAGGCTTTAACCCACTGAGCCACCCAGGTCCCCAACTAATGGCTTCTTAAATAGGGAAGATAAAAGATAACATTGGCAGGTGGAGAGATGTAGTAGGAAAATTGGTGACACAGGAGATGGGAGTCTGGAGTCTCTACATTGGTGTGTTAGGTGCTCTGAACCTCAGCAGTTAAACAAGCAGATTGGATTAGATGATCTCTAAGTTCCCTTTCTAGCCCCACCCTGCTATGACTATACCAAACATTCACTCAACAGACATTTATTGAACACCTTGACCAGGACCTGTGCTATCAGCTCTCAAGGAAGAAGTTTGCACAAGATGCCAGCTGAATGCCGTATGTATGGGGAGATATGACTGGATATATATGTAAATGATAAAAACACACACATAAGCAGGAATGTTTTATATTTCTTATCCTCCCCCCAACTATAATACAGAATAAGTGTGGATTATATCCTTTTCATTTCTGAATAATCCCTGAGACTGATACCTAGAAATTATTCACGTGACATGTGTTTAGCAACGTAAAGGGGACTGTAAAACTAGTTAGTAACACTTAGTGAGTGCTTTCTATATGCCAGGCTCTGCTTTGAGTACCTCATATGCAGTGATTTATGTCATTTGTGCAACTCTGTAGGTACATCTTGTGATTACTATTATCACTATTATTAATTTCATCTTACATTTGAGGACACTGAAGCACAGAGAAGTCGAGTTACTCGCTCAAGGTCACTTAGGGAGTGGCAGAGCTGGGATTCAGACACAGGTAGTCTGGCCCCAGAGTTAGAGCTCTTATAGTCTTCACGTCATCTGAAGTGTACAACTACACTTAGAAACAAATAGTAAACATTTACTCTTGGAGGAAAACAAAGAACAAACAGAATAATTAATAGAAGGACTATCTAGCAATAAGCCAGAAACATCAAATGATGAGTAAGAGCCACCAGGATTAGTAAATAAAGGAGTCTTTTGCTAGAAGGACATCTCATAAAAATTTATAATTTATCCAGTAGATCAAAAGAGTAAGGTGAATAGGAAGGGACGGTGGCATTATGTGCTTGAGGAACTTAAGCCAAGAAGGGAAATGCAAAAAAGCCTGATGAAGACAAATTCGAGACCCAACATATACTCTGAGAGATCTACTTTGGTTAAGCAGGCCCCTGGCATCGGCTGGACCTAGGTTCAGATCCCAGTGGCATCACATTCTTACCAGCTGTGTGACCCTGGCTGGGCAATTTATTTAAGATCTCTGAGCCTCGGCTTCCTCAGCAAGAGGCACATTTTCTGGCATGAGTCAAGGCACAGGAAGCACTTAACATGGCACCCAGCATACAGAAAATGTTCAAAGTTAATCACCATCACCATTACTATTGTTTCTCTATTTCTCTCTTGTCTTAAATTGGTGAGCCTAAAGACGGAGCCAGGATGGTGCTAAACTCACTCACATTAAAAACGCCACGGGTGGGGGCGCCTGGGTGGCTCAGTGGGTTAAGCCGCTGCCTTCGGCTCAGGTCATGATCTCAGAGTCCTGGGATCGAGCCCCGCATTGGGCTCTCTGCTCGGCGGGGAGCCTGCTTCCCTTCCTCTCTCTCTCTCTGCCTGCCTCTCTGCCTGCTTGTGATCTCTCTGTCAAATAAATAAATAAAATCTTTAAAAAAAAAAAAAAAAAACGCCACGGGTGGGGCACCTGGGTGGCTCAGTGGGTTAAAGCCTCTGCCTTCGGCTCAGGTCATGATTCCAGGGTCCTAGGATCGAGCCCCACATCTGGCTCTCTGCTCAGCGGGGAGCCTGCTTCTCCCTCCTCTCTCTGCCTGCCTCTCTGCCTACGTGTGATCGCTGTCTGTCAAGTAAATAAAAATAAAAAAAATTAAAAAAAAAAACAAAAAAAACGCCACGGGTAAGAGGAGACACACCTGCTCCTCTGATGGGCTGCGTCGCAGTTAATACGCCCTGGTGTCCCACCTACTTTTTTCATTCCCCCAGCTGGTTCTTAGCTTTGAAAAGAAAAAGGCCTCCCTGGAGACCTGCACGCTTTTAAAAATAATACAAAACAGAACGTCCGAGGTCAGGGTAAGCCAAGCCAAACAAATAAATCTTGCAGGATTTTGTTAACAAAACAAGGCTTAGTGGATCAGAGCGGGTAGAGTTCTGCCGGACTCAGCCCTGCAGAGAAACGCCAAGCTCTGGTGAATTTCAAACACAAGGAGGTCAAATAGGAAGAGCAAATTATGGAGCACTTCAGAGTTCAGAATCAACGCTTGCGCCGAAATCAGGAGAACATTATGTGCACGATAGATACCAGAATCCATGGGTCAATTACAGCCCTAGAAATCCACACCAGAAGAGTCTTATAGATCATCTATACAACCTCTATGGAGGGCGACCTGGCAATATCTATCAGAATTATAAGTGTATACTTATAATGGGAGGTGTACTCTGAGACAGACATCCGTCTGTGGGAGGTTCATCAAGGAGCAGTCCGGGAATCACCACTGCCGGATATGAAGAAAAAGGAAGGATGCAGCATTGGGTGGAAGGAGAAGTTGGGCTGCACTGCCATCTCAGCAAAGGCCTCTGTCAACTCCACAAAGAGCTCTGGATCTGGGATGGCCCTTCAGAGATGTCCCAAATTAAGGTAAATGGGCAAGGTCTTTGTACCATCAGTCACTGAATGTAGCTGCCGCCAGGTAACTCAGATGCTAGTTCATGCAAGGCAGCCATCCTCACCAGAGGCACTTTCAGAAGAGGGCTGACAGCTGAGGGCTGGCTTCTTGTAGCAATGCCAGCAGCTAGGGGAAGTCCTTTATTCCTCCAGGTGCATTGTAATACTCAAGGCGTGTGATGCTCTTGGAACCAGTGGTTCTTTTTCTAGGAAGGAATCCTATGGATATGCTAACAAACATTTGCAATGACATAGGTTTGGCATTATTTGTAATAATAAAATTATGGAATATGACAGCACTCCAAGCAACCATTAACAAGAATGAGGCAGCTCTGCAGGTACTCTCATGGAATAAACAACCAGTACATTAAGTGAGAAGTCAGGGTGCAGAACAGTACAGATAAGTAGAAGGGTATGAAGCTAAAGGGTCGGACTTTGCTACACAATGTCTATGGCCCCTCAGACCCACACCCATTCTTCTCTCCTGTACTATGGGGGCTGAAAGCCTAAATCTAATGCTTCCCAGATTCTTTTGCCACATGCATACCCACTTAATTTCTACCAATGGGAGCCACTTATGCAAGAGCTGAAGTCAGGAAGGAGGTAGCAATTGTTCTGCTTCCGGTGGCAGCCACAGAAGCTCACTGACAGCCTCAGCGGCTACAGTGAGTTGGTGGCAATTCCCACAGATCAGTGGGAGTGCAGACTTGTGGTTCTCCGCTGGCCACGGTAGTAGTGACAACAGCAGCAGGGAACATAGGGCTGCTGTGGCTCTGGGTAGTAGCATTTTCCCTTTTGAACCATTGTAATCAATCCTCCCATTAAATCTTCTGTAATACCTACTGGTTTGTTTTTTGAACCAACTACCATTTATGAAAAACAAAGGAAAACATACACACATGTATATTTGATCACTGCATTTAAAATCTCTCTGTAAAGTTGCCCAAGGAATTAGTGATAATTGTTAAATGAACTGGCTAATGGATGGCTAAAGAAAATAGATAAGTTGGGGCAAGGTTGGAGGTAGACTTTCATCAGATATCATTTTTTACCTTTTCAATTTTTGGCTATTTGTATATATTACCTTTACCCCAAAAATGCATAAAAGAGAAAAATAATAAAGGTTATCTCTGATAAGGTACCTAAATTTTCTGTGAAATATTCGCCACATTCACCACCCATTTTGTGCTAGAACTCCCCATCTACCTAAGGGGCATGGGCCATTCATCATTACTCAGTACTGCTTCACAGTATGTTCATACCAAGTTGAAATCCATGTTCTTACAGGATAGTACTATTAGCCTGAACTGAACTCAAACTCCAGTGAGGCAGTCTGGGGTGGTTTTTCAGCACACCTGCACATGAAACCTTTACCACTCATTTCAGAGAAGGTAAGGAACCTTTCTGAGCCTCATTTTCTTTTCCTGCCAAATGGCGAGCATCGTAATGTCCATCTCAAAGGTTGTGGGGAGGCTGAAATAAGATTATGCACATGAAGTGACTTAACCAACACATCTGGTTACCGCTCTTGATATCTGCACCACTGCAAGAAAAATGCACTAGATATAATAGGAGGGACCTGAAATCAGATTGCCCGCGTTCAAAGACGAGTTCCTGCCAATTATAAGTTGGGCAACCTCGGGAAAGCCACTTACTCCCCTTGAGTCTCAGATTCTATAAAATGGAGGCAATGCTGGTGCTCATCCCAACAATGAAAAATAGTCAGCCTGAACTTGTAAGTACTCAACACATGGTAACTGTTACCACTTTCACCTAAGCATTCAGGTGGTAGACACTCTGCAGCGAGTAGATGTGATCTTAGGAAAGACCTCTGTCCCTGGACTAAATATCTCTATTTCCTTATAGTGATCCCCTTGGCTCACAGATGTCAGATTCCACTGACTCCTATCACTCTCCTCACAAAGCATTTCAGGAATACCTCTTGTGGTGTGACACCAAAACTGGATCTGTCATTAGAGTCTGACCAGCATAGTACATGTGTGTGTGTAAGATATGTGTGTGCATGCATGTGTATGTGACACAGACAGTGCGTGCATGTGCATGTGTGTGTGTACACATGTGTTTATGTAGCATCACCTTCTTGGATTCTAAATGCTATTCTTTAATAATGTAGCCTGAAGGGGCATCAGGTTTTGGGGGAGTAGCAACCATAACTATAGTTTATTGAGCACCTAATATATGTGCCAGAAACCATGGCAAGCATATAATTACACTGACTCATATAATTCATACAATAACTCTAGGAGGTAGAAATTATTATCCTAATTTTTCATGAGGAAACATGCATAGAGATGTTATAAGTAGAAGGTTAAGACAAAAAAACGTAGTAGAGCTGAGATCCATCTCCAGTTCCTCCTACTCTGAAGCTACAATCTTTTTTTTTTTTTAAGATTTTATTTATTTATTTGACAGAGAGAGATCACAAGTAGACAGAGAGGCAGGCAGAGAGAGAGAGAGAGGGAAGCAGGCTTCCTGCTGAGCAGAGAGCCCGATGTGGGACTCGATCCCAGGACCCTGAGATCATGACCTGAGCCGAAGGCAGCGGCTTAACCCACTGAGCCACCCAGGCGCCCTGAAGCTACAATCTTAATCTCCAAACTAGACTTCCTCCACAAATATTAAGAATTTGTTCAAATCTTAGATCTTTTCTTTCCCCATGTGATTTTGATTAGCTAAAGCTCCCTAATCTTGCTGCTCTTCAGCTCAGTTTTTCCATAGGGCCTTATATTATATTCCCCTTCCATTTGATTGTTTCAGATTTAATGTAGCATATTCTGTCTCTCATTCAGCTTCAAGTCATCACCAAACATAATTTGACAAGTCTCTATTAAGGAAAAGAATATAGTCAAGGGCTCTGCCATTACATGTATTTCTCTTAAGGTATATTTCTATCAAATAATCATTTCCTAGGGGGTAATGTTCAACCTGTTACCGATCTATTGATCTGAATTAACATCCAACTTCCATTTCTCTATCTTCTTAGCAACTATTACTTGAAATATCACATGGTCTTTATGGTCAATAGAATATCTACAGCAAAGATCCATTCTAAGAAATGCTGACATATAAAGAACTGTGAATGGAAGGCTGAAGTGGGTATGTAAAATGTAAACATCATGGTCTTGAGTGTTTAAACTATTTTTTATTTAAATTGAATTAGTGAACATATATGACATCATTGGTTTCAGATGTAGAGTTCAGTAATTCATCAGTTCATCAGTTACACCTAACACCCAGTGCTTATCACATAATGTTCCCTCCTTAATGTTTGTCACCCAGTTACTCCACCCTCCCCAACTCCCTTCCAGCAACCCTCAGTTTGTTTCCTACGGTGAAGAGTCTCTCATGGTTTGTCTCCCTCTCTGATTTCTTCCCATTCAATTGTACTATTAGGTATTTACCCCGATGTACCCTGATGTTTATAGCAGTGGTGTCCATAACAGCCAAACCATGGAAAGAGTGTTTAAACTATTATAAGAGAAAAATCCCACCTTTGCTTCCCTAAAACATGTGAGTTGAAGAAACATATAAAGAGCAGAAGATGAATAGCATTTGAATCACGAGAGCCTTTCCTGGGATCCACATATCTACCTAACCCCATCCCAATTCCAGTGTCACAAGAGGGCAGGACTCAAAGGGAGCCACTGGCATTCATATGTGAACCTGTGGTTTGTCCAGCTTCCTTCATTGGCGTCAAGAGCAGATTCTTTTTTTTTTTAAAGATTTTATTTATTTATTTGTCATAGAGAGAGAAGTGAGAGTGAGCACAGGCAGACAGAGTGGCAGGCAGAGGCAGAGGGAGAAGCAGGCTCGCCGCCAAGCAAGGAGCCCGATGTGGGACTCGATCCCAGGACGCCGGGATCATGACCTGAGCCGAAGGCAGCTGCTTAACCAACTGAGCCACCCAGGCGTCCCAAGAGCAGATTCTTTACCTTCTCTTGTCTTTCTCTCCATCTGTTAGAGCAAGACACTGTCATTGCTTATGCCTTGGTACCTCTATTATCTCTGAGGAAAGATTGACCATTGTAATTGCAGCCTTTTTTATGAGAGAGGAAAGAAGCCCAAGGCTCTGTCCCACCAAGTCCTAGTCTGTTCGTCTTTCAGAACTGAGTCTATTTGAGATTAATCCATTCATCAAACTCATTGCTTAGTCCCACAGAGGGGTGACTTGTACCTGTGGAGAAAAAGAACTTTTGCCCTAAATATAAATAGAGGAGAGCTTGTCACGCCAACCACCCTGGCCAGAACGTCTCAGACCCTTCAAGGACACTGCTGTGCAGCCCCACAGAGCCAACAGGGCATTCTGGGTAATGGAATGCAACATGATGCAGTCCCTACCCCCCTCACCTCCCCAGTCTCCCCCCAGGGTTTCTGGATTCCTGGCTCTGCAACAGCTGAGGCAAGCAGTTTTTGAACTTGGGGGGAAGAGGGTGGAGAGAAGGGCGAGGCTTCCTCTAGGCCAACCACAACTAATTCATTTGCTCTGTCCAGCAAAACCCAGACAGTGCAATTATCTGGTTAATTTGGCCCTTAGTTGGGAGACAAACTTCCAAAATGTGAGACCAGCTCAGACTAAACAGTGGCTTCCATCCTAAGACTTTTCCTAAGTGTGAGAGAATACATATGAGATTCCTGGGGGGCTGCTTATGTGACCTGCCCATTCATCCAGATGGGAAAAGGCAAACAATTCAGGCTCTAAGATAGGTTTAGGAAGGCAAGTCTTTCAGGGAAAAATGCCCAAATAACCTGCTATTTGGTCTCCTGGCTAATTTGCCTTCTGGATTCTATGGAGGGGGATGGCTGGAAATCAGGATGACTCTAAATTAGCCAATGTTTTCCAGCATGATTGCAGGCTTCATAGATTGGCTGAGTGTCCCCAGAGCCTCTGCATGAGTTACTCATAGGGCAATTACCAATGATGCTCCTACTCATGGATTTTATACCCATAAGTTGGGCCAGGGGCATCACTGAGATAAACGGGTAAAATTAAAACATGGCTCTGGAGTTTCCACAAATGGGATGAGATAGGGCTAGCTAAATTGGCAACTGAGCATTTACCAGATGGCTTATGGAAAAACCAGATTTTTGAGGGGGATTAAGAAGCAGTGATTTATCTCCCTTGGAAACTGACAAGCAGTCTGGAATCTGTGGAAACTATCAGTTATTCATTCTGCAAGTATTTCTTTAGTTCTAGTATGTGCCAGGCCCTGCACTACTTAACAAAGTGAGATCCAAATAGCCATGGCCCCTATGCTCATGCAAATAATCCCACACCTATATATATGGGTGAGGGCTAGGAAGGAAAAGTTCAGTGTTATGATAGGGAACAACCAGGTTAGCTGATTTAGATCAAGGTGTGAGAGGAGGAGTCTTTGAGGAAGGGATTTAAAAGCTAACACTTTGGGACATTTGGGGGACTCAGTCAGTTAAGCATCTGACTATAGCTCAGGTCATGATTCCAGGTTCCTGGGATCAAGTCCCACATGGGGCCCCTTGCTCAGCAGGGAGCCTGCTTCTCTCCCTGCTTGTGTGGCTCTCTCTCTTCTTACAAAAAAATAAATGAAATCATAAATAAATAAATAAATAAATAAAAGCTAACACTTTAGGGCACCTGGGTGGCTCAGTTGGTTGTCTGCATTTGGTTGGGGTCATGATCTCAGGGTCCTGGGTCAGCATCAAACCCCCAGGTCAGCAAGGAATCTGCTTCTTCCCTCTCCCTCTGCCCCTCTCCCTGCTCATGCTCTTTCTCTCTGAAATAAATAAAATCTTTAAAAAAAAAAAAAAGCTAACATTTTCAAGAACCTATATGCTTTTTTAGACAGATTGTTCCAGGGGCGCCTGGGTGGCTCAGTGGGTTAAGCCTCTGCCTTCGGCTCAGGTCATGATCCCAGAGTCCTGGGATAGAGCCCCGCCCGCATCAGGCTCTCTGCTCCGCAGGGAGCCTGCTTTCTCCCACTCCCTCTCTGCCTATTTGTGATCTCTGTCTGTCAAATAAACAAATAAAATCTTTACCAAAAAAAAAAAAAAAAAAGAAAGATCATTCCAGCTCTAGTAGTAAAAATAAATTGGAAGTGGGTAAAAAGGATAGAGTTAGAGGGCTATTGATAAGGAAGACTGGGTGAGAGCTAATGCTGGTTCAGCCAAGGATCTAGGCAATAAGGATGGAGAAGTGGATGGACTGGAGACATGGGATGTGGAGTCAACAGGTTCTGGTAGTTGAATGGGTATAGAGGTGGAGGGAGGAGAGTCATCGGGGAGCCTGTGCAGGTTTCTAGCTAACATGGAAGATTAAGGGGGTGGTACTCTTTATTGAGAGAGAAAACTCTTTATTGAGAGAGAGAACAAAGCAGATTGGGGCTAGGGGAAGATGATGTGTCCTATTTTGGACTCAACCAAATTGGATTCCCACCATTCCATACCCTATACTTCCAGCCCCCTTAACTTTGCTTACAATGCTTCCATCTCATTACTCTTCACGTTGCCACATTCACTTGTTGAAATCCTATCCATCTGTCAAGATGCCCTTCAAATACTACCCCCTCCTTGGAGCCATTCTCACTCTCTCAATTAGTGGTGGCCTCTGCTGCCCTTAGCACTAAGTCTAGAGCTCTCTTTCCTGGACTCCACCTGACTGAGGTTCTATGAAGACTTATCTTGCCTCCCTTCCTAGACCACAAACTTTTTGGGACAGAGCCTCTACTTCTATATCCTCCTTCCCCACATGTTAGTGAACTAGCATAGTAGACATTTGACAAATATTTGTTAAGTGAACAAAAATAACCTACTCTTGCCATGGAAGGAAAACCAGTAGACATTGGACTGACTTGAAAGCCACAGAATCAAATTGAAATTCAAGCTTAAGGTGTTTTAATACTAAGCCAACTCAAATTGGATGCTCAGAAAGGCTTTCTGTTCCTCCAACACACTAATTCAAAGAATGTTGAGAAAGTCACACCCTCTATTTTCTTACTGCACTCCTTTGAGTTCATCTTATAGTAGGGACCTCGTCTATCTTATTAACTCTTTGTCTTTGATGATGATGATGATGATAAATGAGTAACATTTCCTAAGTGCCTGGTATGTACCAGGTGCTGTTTCAAATACTTGGAGACTAACTCATTTGATCCTTATAGTCACCCCATGAAATTGATGCTATTAATACCCAATTGTACAGATGAAGAAACCGAGCTGCAAAGGGCTTAGTACTGCTCAAAGTCACACAGTTAGTAAGGAGTGGCACTGGGATTCCAACCTAAAGTCTGGCTCCAGAGCCCAAGATTTGATGTGCTCTCCTAAGGCTGAGCACCATGCTTGGCATTTAGTAGGCCCCAACAAGTATTCACTGAATGAATGGGAGGAGCCTTAGATCTGGAGATCACAAGTTCTAGTCCTCATTCTGCCACTGACTTCCTATGTAGCATTGAGCAAGTTCATGTTTCTTTCCCCATAAATTGAGGTGCCTAGCTGTTGATATTAGCAGTAACAAGAGCCAGTATTTGTAATTCTAGTCTCATTTGGTGTTTTAAATAATTTAATCCCAACAACGATACACAGAAATTGAAGCATAGAGTAATTGACTCACCTGCCCCATACCTATTAAATGAGAGAGCCAGGATTCAAACCCACTGTGGTGCCTAGCCCAAGCAGTTCCAAGGAGATGCCTTGGGGGCATAAGGGGAATGGGGAAAAGGTAGAACAGGATGGAACAGACAGATTTTTGGGCTCCCCATGCCCATTTCATCAGTTCTCTTTTCTCTACTTGTCTCTTTTTTGTAAAATGGGTTCCTACTTGAGATTTCCTTTGAAGAAAGGTTCTGCTGCTAAAACAAAAACATTATGCTAAATAATTCTGGAATTTAGTAAAACTCCCAGGCATAAGCCAGGATTTTCTGGTAATCTCGGTTCATAGTAGCCACATAAGATGAGGACCAAGGTTGCTCCAGCTGTGGAAAATATCAGGGTGATAGCATGAAAGACCCAGCTCCAACCTACCTGCTCTACTCGGATCTCAATCTCTCCATTCACCTTCTTTCCATGAAAATACTTGGTCCTGTGAAAGAAAGGAAGAGAGCTACTGAGTAAGGGTGTAGACTGCTTTATTGTTTTCTTTCTTCTCCCAAAGATCTTACCCCCAGAGGTGCATGTCAGACACATTTGTAACTTCATGCTCTCTCCTCCCACCTGGACTTCTGATTCTCTCATTATTTTATGCATTGTGGGCAAGAAGTGAAAGAATACTGGATGGGAAGATTGGAGACTCAGGTTCTGGTTCTGCCAAGCGGCTCGACCTCCCTATGTCTCAATTTTATAATCTTTAAGGAAGATATTAATACCTCATGACATATTTCTAAGGGTTATTTTAAGGACCAAATGAGATAAAGAATCTTATGTATATAACTAATGCAGAATTGCTTATTTTTAGTATAGTTACACTCTATATATTCAATAAATTATCTATCCATCCACTCATTCCTCCATTTGTCCATCTGTCCAAGGAAGCAGCCCTCATCTATCTCTTTATCCATCCATCCATCCTTCCATCATCTTTCCTCTATACCCTTATTTCTGTCTTCTCAGTAATGGCATCTCATCTACCCATTGCTCAAGGCAGAAACATAGACATCATTCTTGTCATCTCTTTCTCTCTTCCTATCCCCACTGATTCTACATTCTTTTTTTTTTTAAAGATTTTATTTATTTATTTGTCAGAGACAGAGGGAAAGAAAGCGAGCGAGCACAGGCAGACAGAGAGGCAGGCAGAGGCAGAGGGAGAAGCAGGCTCCCTGCCGAGCAAGGAGCCCGATGTGGGACTCGATCCCAGGATTCTGGGATCATGACCTGAGCCGAAGGCAGCTGCTTAACCAACTGAGCCACCCAGGCGTCCCTGATTCTACATTCTAATTATTTCCCAAATCCATCCACTTGCCAGTTCTTCTGTATAAGCACTCTAATCTTGACCCCCTCATCTCTCTTCACATATTCTTTTTTTACTCTTCTTCCATAGTATTTATTACATATAATTAGTTATAATCAGTAACTGCGTTTAATGCCTGTGTCTCACTAAACTATAACACGGCTCCTTGATGTAAGGAACAAATACTCCTAACACCTACCAGAGTGCTTAACACACAGTAGGAGCTCAATTAATATTTGTTGAATGAATACATGAGTGAAGATATAGATGGGAAAAAACCCACTTGTTGAGTATTTACTCTGTGACAGAAACTGTGCTGTAGGCTTTAACCCATACAGCCTTTCTCATTTAATGCTTCCAACCACCACCATGAAGAAGGCATTATTATTTCCATCCTATAAAAAAAAAAAAAAAAAAGACAAAACTGAAACCCAGAGAGATGAAATATTTTGCCTAAGGGACTTAAATCCTGGTCTTCTAATTCCACTTCTATGTTTTTGCTCAACCCTGAAAAATAGCAGCAAATGTTGGGATACTCTAGGTTTAGATGTCCTCCCACACACAAGGCAAAAGTAACAAAAGTTTTCATTTGTCCTTTTGGATTTGGGTATGAAGAAATAGTTCTCAGTCACTTGCTATAAGCTGAGCACTGTTAAGCATTTACATAAACCTTTCTGGGGTAGAGACGGCTCTTTGTTCCAATACCCATTCTCCTCTTTGCCACAGTTAAGAGAGCTTGCAGACTGGTGCGCACACACACACACACACACACACGCACACACACACAAATACACACACACACGCACACACAAAGGAAGATCCCAACTCTCCATTCAGTTAGGTGTGGCTACTTGATTGAGTTCTAATAAATAATTTGTAAGTAGTACATCCAAGAATACTCTTAGTTTCTTCTTCCATTCTTCTTCCTGGAATATCCATGCTGTTACCTGTTTTTTCAACCTGCTATTTATGAAAGAAGGAATATTTTCTACAAATTCTCTGACCAAGCTTCAGTCTGTCTGCTTCCAAAGAGTCTCTATGTACACTTCTCTGATGCCAGTGGAGTTCTTCTCTTTCCAAGACGGTCCAAATCACTGACTGGTAGCTCTAACATTAACACTACCTTTTCTTACAATGTCGACAGGCTTAGCTGTCAACTGAACAAAACTTTAGTGGGATAGGAGCTGTTATTGTGACTTGAAAGTTCTGCTTTTTCTTCCAGGCACGGTGTTTGACAAAATGTGTGTGCAGTGAGGCTCATGCAAAGGGGGCCTTCCCACAGTGTGAATTTTACCACAAACCTTTAAATGTAGTGTCAGCAAACTACAGATACTGGGGTAAGTCCACTTCTAATATTTGTGGGGCCTGGGGAAAAAGAGCAAATGGAGGCCTATTTACATATCTAATATTTATAATATTTATATCACATATCTAATATTTATAATTGATAAATAAATCCAGCAAACATTAAAATAAAACATGTTTGTCTTCCTTCCTCAACAAGTACAACTTCATAATGGCCTAGAAGGATCAGAATTTAGACTTCTTGGAATTTTTAGAGTTCTACCCAGAATAAGGCAACATGGGGATTGCCATGTCTTGGTCCCTACCGTCTTCCCTAATTCTTCCCTAATTCTCCTTCTACCCTTCTCTCTGTCCTGCACTACCCAGGATTCTTGTGCAGGCTCATGGATTGCCTAGCCCATGTGCCATGCTTCATTTCTTCACTCATGCCCCCACCAATAGTTCTCCCTTGGCAATGACTTGGGAGGATGGACGGGGAACTGGCATACACAGGGCATGAGTTGGGTCAGGGTCCCTTTGGGCAGGGAATTCTAGGGTTCTGTGTATCCAGTGCACGGTCTAAGGGTACAGTTTGCAAGGTCGTGGTGTAGGGCCCTCCTTTGCTATCAGAAGGGGTACAGCTATTAAGGACTGGAGTCAGATTTAGGGCAAGGTTCCCTCTAGTTTAGGTTTAAAAGAAGTACTAGATGGGCCTGGGACTTCAGAAGGGTAACTAATGAGAACAATCACTGGCACACTGGAAAAAGTGTGGCTTGGGCAAAATTGGAGCTTTACAACTCACTCACCGCATGTTCTAAGCCAAGATACTTAACCCTTCTAGGTCATGGTTCTCTCATTTGTCAAGGGTGATAACATCTACAGCCAAGGCTGTAGGGATAAATTCACCTGATCCTCTATGCAACAAGACAGCAGAGTGTAGTAGACTCAGGGCAACCACAGAGATGCAATCCCAGTGCTACCACTTACTGTGTAACCTTGGGTAACTTACTCAACCTCCATGTGTTTCAGTTTCCATATCTGGGAAGTTGGTTTGATACTAGTAACTAACTCACAGGTTGTTGTAAAGATTAACCAAGAGAAGATGTATAAAGTATTCAGAAAAGTTCCTGCACATAGTCAGCTCCAAAGTACATAACCCAGGGCCTAAAACAGAATCAACAACAAAGAACTACTGACTGTTTTCTCTGTGCCTGTGGGTATCATGTGGTTGGGATCCACAAATAAAACATAATCTTGCCCTCATGGAGGTTACAAAACAGAAATGTGATTTACTTCACTTTGATCTGTTCCACCAGTGCCATGAGAGATGGGTGTTGATAATAATAATAAACAGACACCGTCCGTATATAAGGCCTGCATTTACCTTCACATCCCTCCTCCTATTTGACCCTAATGTCAACCCTGAGAGTAGGTAGGGTGGGGATCAGTCCCTACATATTCCAGATGGAGAGGTCCTTGTTCAAAGACACATTAAATCTCTAAGGGGCACCGGTGACTTAGATCTTGAACTTAAAGATTCTGGGGATTCAGTTCAGACCCTCCTTGTCCTTCATGATTTGGATCCAGCTAACCTTGACCCATTTCTCCTCTGGTTTTCTGCCCACGTCACAGAAACAGGCAACTTCCTGGGATTCTCTAGCCTCGTCCTACACTTCACGCCTCTGAGCCTTTGCACAGGCTGTTCTCTCTGCTTAGGATGGCTTCTTGCTCTTCCCTGCCTGGCTGGCACCTCCAAGATCTTCATTCACGTTCTCTATCGAGTTTTCCTTGAAAGTGCTCCCGTCCTCCCCTCCCCCCCCACCCCGTGCCAGTGAGGCCAGGTTAGGTGTTCCTCCTTGGGGTTCTCATAGCATCCTATACTAACAACTATTAAAATACCTATCACTCCCTGTTGTAACCACACGGTATTTGTCTCTACCTTGCCCCCACACACCTAGTCTGAGAGCTCCTGGAAACCTGAAACCGTGTCTCAGTGCTCACTGAATCCAGTATCTGGCACCAAGTGCCAGGGCACAAGGCACGTTTAACAAGTGTTTGGTCACTGGATAAATGAGTAACTTCTTCTAGGGATAAGCCCTGCATATCCTGTCCTCAAGACACTTTACTGTCATCTACTGGTACACCGTTGTAGTACATTTACAAATCTCCACTGATTACAATGTGGGGTCCTTGTACAGTGTCCAACCTGAATGACGGGTAGCCCTCAACTCGATTCTAACCAGAACGCAGAACACTTTATACTACACCGATACCACCCAAGCAGCTCTGGCCTTCACAAGGCCTCACCTTCCCAGGAGAAACACTTGTTTTGCCCATCTCTGGAATGTTTACTGCAAAGCCTGGCAGACGGACTCCGGCTGAAGCTGAGGGTCAGGCAGTCCATCCCCCTGCCTGGCTGGGAGTCAGAAGTCTGTCTCCTGACAGGCCACACAGACTGCTGCCTCCTTGCCGGGGGCTCATTCAGGCTTGAGCGGCCTCTGAACAGTCCTGTCTGGCAGAGGGAAGGGTAGGGATGGTCTGGAATTTTAGATGCCTTGGGGGCTGGGGTTGCCGCCTTTGTAATTGCCTGGCTGTTTGACCTCAGGCAAAATGGAGGGCCTCACTGTGCCTGAAGGCGGTCTCCCTAATGCAGACCTCTTCCCAATGCCCTAATATGTTTATTCCTATAATGAGCTCCCTGAATATCCCAGCCAATCACTCAAGGCCTTGGCCTTGGGAAGGGGGTGGGGGAAACTCTTGATTCCAGGAAGCTTCCTTCTCTGTGGGTGGTCTCATATTTTACTGCCACATCAGAGGCACCAGGAAGGAGAATATTATAAAACCAGCGCTGCCTGGGGTGGGAAATCCCAAGTTTGGGGAGGCGGGATGTGGTGTGTGAGAGAGATTTATGAGGAGCGGGTACTGAGTTCTTTCACGGCGACAGCAGGGGCAGAAGGAAGAGGAGAATTAGCGCAAACAGGATCCACCTGTGTCCAAGCGGCACCCTCCTAATAAATGTGTCTGGGATGTAGAGTCAATGTGGCCGGGCTTTGGCTATGCCTTTCCCAGGCAGGAGGGGTCAGAAAGGTTCTGTCTCAGGCATAGCCCTCTTCCCATAGGTGGCCCCTGTAAGGGGAAGGAGGGCAGGGATGCAGGAATCTGGCCCGAGGAAGGGAGTCTCGTGTTTCTGATGCAGTGTATCCATTGCTTATTTGTGGCCTGGACTTAAGCAGGGTGAGATGGAGCATGGACCATGCAGGAAACCACTGAAGGTAGACATGCTCAAGGCTTCCCCAGTCAGTAAGATGAGGAGAGTCAAATGGCACCTTGGCTAGAGGGAGGTGTGACAAAAGCAGGACCTTTGAACACAGAGGTCCAATTCGGAGATCCGTTCTAGCTCCTTGATTTACTCAAAAATACAGCTAACCTGCCTGGCCCCTTCCCACTGCCAGAGGGGATCCTCCAAGGAAGGTCCAGCGTCTCCATCCCACCTTGCAATTCGGGAACTCCAGTGAGTCAGGCAGGGGAGGGACCCTTTGAGGGTGGCCAGGCCCCTTGCACCCATATGGGGATCTGTGGAGGTAAGGAACTAGAGCCCCAAGCCACAGGATGTGACAAATGTCCCTTCCTTGGCTTCTGATGGCAACAGGAAAGGAGATTTTCATGGGTAGGTCTGGTCACCATTCACAACTATCTACTGAGCCTCCCAGGGACCAGGGACCCTACCAGACGTAAGGGGAAAAGGCTGACATGCTGCCTGTTCTTGGGAGGCTCATGCTCCCAGAAAAGTCAGAAAACCAACCAGGTGAAAAAGAACTGGTGAGTACTGAGAATAAAATGCACAAAAGGATAGGGGACAAGATGTGAGGAGCAGGGGAGATCTCACTCAGGTTGTAACGGAAGGCTTCTTCAGAAGAAGCCGAATACATATTTATTGATCATCCACTGTGTGCCAGGGCCTGTAGCCTCTAAGTAGTTCTTGGCTTCTGGGGGGCTTACCACCTAACAGGAAGGAGAGACTCATAAATAGACCATGACCACACAGGGCATTAGCCCAAAGATCCAGCTCAGCCCATCTCTGGGGCAGGGGTCACTCCCTGGGGAGTGGTCCAGTTCATCCATCCATGTATCCAATATCTGGGGCCTCTTCTTTGCCAGGGCCTAGGGCTACCAAGATGGATGTGAGAGGGTCTGGATGTGTATGTGTGAAAGGCACAGACAAGGGCAAATGAGTTGGGCAGGTGCTGGGGGTGCTCAGGGAGGTGATGAATTCTCCTGGGGCATATTCTAATTGTGTGGGAAAAATGAGCAACAGGCATAGAGCAGAAGACCCAGATTTGAGCTGGCAGCTGGGGCACCTGCTACATGATTCTGGACAAACCCTTGCCTCATCATCTGTAGAACAGGGACAGGAAGACTACCCACAGGGTTAGTATGAGGCTTAAGTGAGGATGCAGATTTGGAGGACTCTGGGAACCTGCCCAAAAATGTGCTAGTAAGTGTGCTGCTCACTGGTGGGCTGCAAAGGTGGAACTTCTCCTCTCCAGGTAAAGAGGTCGATGGGCATTGCCAGCATCAGAGACAGACTCGGGTCCTGTCCAGCTCTGCTATTTATTTCCTAGTGCTGCTTCAGACAGACATCAACCTTCCCAAGCCCATTTCATTTGTAAGTGCCCAGGAATGCTATCTCTGACACATTCTGACATATGGCAGGTGTTTAACGCTCATCTCTTTCCCTCCTGACCTTCACCAGGATGGGGAGAGGGCTGAGGTCTGTTGGGTGTGTCCCTGGGGAAGTGACCTGTCATTTCCACTCTCCAAGAGGAGGAAGGGGCAACATCTTCCTTGCTCTAAATGGAACTCCTGCTTCATGAAGTCTAGCATAATGGAAACCTGCCTGGACAACTCTCTGGGATCTCCTCTTCCTCCCCAGTACAGGCCTTTAGGGCAAACAAAGTCATCAGCCACCCACTCACCATTAACAGTAGAAATCAGGTTAGAATGTCATCTCAGTCCTTATCCCTTTCATTGCCAAAGACACTATACTGTGTCACCCTCATTCTTCAGGATATCTGAAAGTCCACAATCTTTATTACACAAAGAGAGTTTGTTAACATTTAGAAGGCTAAGCCATCCCCTCACCAAACATACATTTACTGAGCATCCTCTAAGAGCCCATCTGGGGAAATGCCCATGGGAAAGGTAATACACTGAAAAGGTAATTCATACCAAGGTGCAAATGACTAATATCTGGTCATTCCAGAAAAGGGATTTAAATGGTATAAGGAGGATGAGAAGGGCACATGAGAATATTAAGTGTTTGATTTAGAAAGGGGGTGTGGGGCCTCTCAAGGTATAAAGAACAGGGCACAGAAGGAAAAGGCTGAGAAAAGTTATTTTCTATCCATCCTTCCCTCCTTCTCTTCCTCCCTTCATCCATCCACCCATCCACCCATTTACCCCCCCATCCACCAATCCATCCACCCACCTATCCAAGGTTCACTATGTGCCCAGGACTGTGCTAGACCCTAGCTATTGCACTAACCAAAACAACCCTCCTGCCATCATCCTGCATACAATCTAGCTGGAAGACATACCCAGAAGAAGAGATAGACTGCATATTTATCTTGACTCATGTCCTCTTTAAATCAGAAGTTACTGACTGGTAAACTTCATGAAGTCCACAGTCTTATTTTGGACTTAAATTGTATGCTTACAATTTTAAAATAGAAAATTCATATAAAAATTCAGATTTCTGACTGCCCTTGAAAAATCAATGACTTGGCAACACCAGCCCCTTATTCTTGCATGGTAACAAATGCGTGAGTGAACAGCAGCAGCTGTCTTCGGAAGGGATGCCAGTTCTCATGCCCAACACAGTCCCCAATTTTCTGTCGTCTTGCTGAAGCTGAAACCAAGTGGCAGATAACCATTTGCCATAAAGCATGTGTTGTTGTTTTCCTTGCAGCAGGGAAATATTTCTCTATGGTTGTACCTTTTCCTACCACCTGCCCCTTCACTCACCGACCATCTTGTCTCCTATAAGCAGCTGCACATGCAACCCCTAATTTAACTAAGTCCATTCTGAAGATGGCAATTAGCTCAATGCAAATCTTCAGGATACCTGCACTCTTACCCTTCCTGCAGATCAAGGGTGGGAGGCCAGGAAAATGGACACAAAGCACTATCCTCTCTCTTGCCATCACAGACAGCTTCCCTCTTGCCAAGGGAACACATCCTAGGCAGGCTTCCACAGGCCCCAGGAGAGGAGACGTTCTGTAATGAGGCTGGCATCTGCCCAGTGACCTGCCTCCCCCAGGGCAAGGCTGTAACCAGGCTGGATGAAGTCTGTAGACTCCAGTACTGAAACAGCTATTGCTAAGAAAGCCATGGCATCTGAGGGACTCCACTGAAAAGGTCATTCAGAGGACCAGGGCAAGAAAACCATGCTTTGGAGGAAGAAGGGAGACTCACAAGGTGAACAGTTGAGATCTTTGGAGAAAAGCAAGACAAGGTCAGAGAAGTGACTGAGACATAAAGTCACAGAGGAAAGAACACAAAGCTTTAGGCTCAAGACTCCTATAAGGGCTTATAGGCCAACCCCTTTATAGTCAGGCCTCTTCTGTAACATTCTTCCCAAATGGCCAGCCCAGTTATGCCTGAACGCCTGCAAATGATGAGGAGCTCACTCTGTCACTAAGCAGCCCACCTGATCTCTGGTGATCTTCGCCATTCCATATATTGAGCTGAAATAGATCTCTAGTGTAGGTGGCCCTACTGTTCCCAGCTCTACCAGTTGGAAGCCACATGAAAGAAGTCCTCTAACTCAATGGTCTCTAAACTTGGCTCATCATCATTTTTAAAAAAATACAGTTTCCCAGCTCCATTGATTTAGTAGTTCTAAGGGCACATTGCACTGTGGCCTGTCTTGCACCCATCTGAACATCCAGCAACAGCACCTCCATCTGCATTTGTACTGAAGGAATCAAGCAGCTCTGTGGTACACAGTCTTCGTGGGAATGTCCCAGAACACACTGTGGAACCAGCCAGGTTTGTTCTTCCTCAGTAATTTGATTAGAGAGCGGAGAGGCACATGGCTGGGGGAAACAGGAGCTGACTTCTCTAGAGAAGGCTGACCGCAAGTCCCAGCCTCCTAGAGCCCAGAAGAGCCCTGGGTCTTGGTCTTTCTAAGACTTGGGTTTTCATATCTCCTTTTGATTCTGTGAGCCTCCCACATTCAATACACCCCCATTTTGACTAAGTCAGCCAAAGTCTATTTCTTTTTCTTTCAAAACAAAGAATTCTAACTATTACAGAAGGTGTAGAGTGGTGCCTGGGAATCTGAATGTCATTCTGATAGAAACCGTATTTTGGGGAATGTGATCTTAGTCCATCATCATTTGACTTAAGAGGAAACTGAGGCCCAGAGAGAACAGTGGCTCCACTATGATCGCATAGCATCAATAGAGAAGGGAGTAATCTGGAAGAAACAGCATCTATCAGATTTCTCCCCACATTCCCTTCTGCTCAAAGACATTTCCCCCAGATATTCTAGCCAGTTTCAGAGGGTGAAGACTCTACCAGGCAAGAGACAGCTCTTCACTGTTTTCCCCCTCCCTCTCTCTCTCCCTGAAAGAGCTGGGTAGGAAACAGCAGGAGCACCAGGCCTCAGGATTGGACAGCAGGAAGACCTCACGGAGAGAGGTCAGCACTTGAAAAATTCCTCAAGTCAAAGGGCTTGGGGCTTGGGTGCCACACAAGGCCCTCACTGTGTGCGCACATTGTCTCCCTGATAAAAGGGGCCGGGCCTGGGAAAACGGAGCCTGTCTCCAGGCGACTAGGCAGGCTGCTGGGGAATGCCCAAGGCCCTTCCCCCTCCCCCAGGGCCAGGGCCAGGGCAGCAAGGGGGAGGGGCAGGATTGCAGGGCAGGTGCCCAGAGTGGGAGGGATGAGTCCAGAAGTCCAGAGCCACTCTAGGTGGTGCTGGATGGCCTGTGTGAATAAAGTGAGGAGGAAGGTGACATTAGGCCTTTCCTTTCTCCCTTTCCCTTCCATCCCTGCATGTCCTCACTAGCAATAGCCAAGGCCTGCCTTGTTCAAGGAGAGGTTTAGTGATAGAGGAAGTGGTGGGGGAGATTCTGTTTCCCAGAACCACCTGTCTTCAACAGAGAGGTACGTATCTCTGCTGTGAGCCCCACAAGCAAGTCTAGGAGGAGGGGACCAACCCAGGCCTCCATCTTCTCATCCTCACAGTAGAGTGCCTGCCAGCTTACCAGCATCCAGACACCCCTCCTCCAGGGCTCCTGGAAGACAGCCCTTGAGCCTATCCAGCTGAACTGAGAAGTATGCCAAGTGGCTTCCTTCCCCCTGGCTTCCAGCACCATTATATTCATCAGCAATTAGTAATTGCAATTAATTGTTAATACAGTTACCATTTCAGTGCCTGTTATGACAAGCTAAGCCCTGTATCAGCCCCACCTGTGCCATCATCTCTAATCTTTTCAATGACCTTTCACAAAAGATATATTATGGCCCTGCCTCATAGCTGAAGAATGTGAAGTTCGGAGGTTAGACTTCCCAAGGTCATGTAAGTGAGAGGGAGAAGAGATCCAGGCAGTCTGCCTTGGGACTGTCTACTAGTTTTGCTCCCTCCCTGCTGGTGACTGACAATCCTCAGTCATTGTTACAGGTGGGGAAAACTGCTCTCTGAGAATGGGGTTAGTTCTCTGGTTCTCCAACCAGAACTCTCTGGTTCTTTCTGGTTCTCCAACCAGAAAGCAAGGAAGTGCAAAGGGTAGCCTCTCACTGGGCCCATGTTAGCAGGACTGAGATGGTGGCTACTGTTTCTCATTGTCATCCCCCATAAGCAGGTTATCTAGATAAAATACAGGTTATCCACTTAAATCTGAATTTTGGGTAAATAACCAACAATTCTATACGTATAAGTGTCTATTTATGGTATAAGTCTACACCAAATATTGCAGGAGATAAACAGATTCACTATTTATCTAAGTATTAACTGAGGGTCTTGTATTTTTATTTGATGAATATAGCAACCCTACCCCAAAGCCACTGCTGGTGATGCCAGCTCTGAGTTCAAATACCCCCCCGTAGGTGGCACAGCGGGAAGCAGAATGTCCTGGTCCCCATGGGGCCAATTAGGCCCACTGCAAGGCTTGAAGGAGGCTGCCAAGATGCCCTGTAGTTCTCATGTCTTCAGTCAAAGCAGCCTGAAGCAGTTCAGCCCAAGTGGAGTCTGGAGTCTTTGAGCTACCAGCTGAACAACAAGGGGGAGCCTTGGGCAAAGCCTGGACATCAGGTACTCTTGAATTCCAGGGCAGCTGAGTGTTTTCTGAGAAAGACTCTCCCTAGGGCGTCCTTGACCCTGAACTCTCCCATAACAGTAGTGTCAGCCTCTGGCAAGAGCATCTATTTGTTTGTTGATTAAAGCATCTGTGTAGCCTATTCTACCTTGTGCCAGGTACTGTGCTAGCCTCAGACAATATAGTGTTCAAACAAGGGAGGCTTGTTTAAGCCTTACCCTCCTGGAGCTTGTGCTCTGGCATAGGACCATATAGCACAGGCAAACAAACTGGACACACAGGACAACAGTTGGAAGGGGAGAGGAACAACGGGCTTTTAACTGGAGCCTTTAACATTCCTGCGAGCTCAGTGGTATGGTGACAGTGGTGGCATTATGGTCCCCACTTTACAGATAAGGAAACTGAGGCTCAGAAATGTAAAGCGGCTTGGCCAAGACCACAGAGCTGGTGACTGGCAGAGTTGGGACTTCAGTTCTGACCTGCCACCTGCCAGCCCCGAGTTCTCTGCATTTTATCTCCCTTCCCATTTTAACACTCTTGGGAAACATGTCTGACATGTGTTAGGAAATCACATATTTAATATCAAAACACCAGGAGAAAGAGCAGAAAAGATCCTGCTAGGGCCTTAAAAAGAGGAAAATAGCCCAAAGGCAATTTCTACAAAGGATCCAATTCCCAAACCTGAGATCACAAGTGTCTGGATGGCTACAGGAACCTCTTTTCCTCCTGGCACCTTATCGTTCCAGCTGCCCACAGGACTCCAGCAGGGTGGAGCTGCCTGGCTTGAGGTGGGGCACTTTCCTCCGAGGGTGAGGTCACCGGGATCCTGTGCTTGGCTGCAGTGCTGTTACATGGAGTCCTGCCACTCTGTCTCCTCCCACTGCTCTCAGACACTGGGCGTGTGTGGGTGTGTGTACATGTGTGAGCCTCCCAAGCAGGCTCTGCAGGCCAGTGCCCTCACACACAGCACAGGAGGGCTTGTGCTCTGGTAGGAGTAGGAAAAAAAACAAGGAACAGGGGTGTCCAGAATGGTCCGAGATGAATCCCAGATGCCACTGACATCCATTTTGATTTTGGGCTCAGAGCCTCAGTTTTCCTTATTTATAAAATGAGAATAGTAAAAGTATTCCATAGAGTTGTTGGGAGGATAGAATTAGAAAACTATGAAAACTATTTAGCACAATGTCTGGAGGTGGAAAGTACACAAATGTTTGCCACATGACAATGATGAAGACATGACCCCATCCCCAAAGAGCTCATAGTTTGTTCATCTGTGCATTTGTTCATTTTTTGACCAAGAATCTTCAGCATCTACCTCGTGCCAAACACTAAAGTCCTGTGCAGGGGTCAGCAGGAACTGTGGTGCCATTAGAAATGCCTTTTAAGGGGACGCCTGGGTGGCTCAGTTGGTTGGATGACTGCCTTCGGCTCAGGTCATGATCCCGGAGTCCCGGGATTGAGTCCCACATCGGGCTCCCAGCTCCATGGGGATTCTGCTTCTCCCTCTGACCTTCTCCTAGCTCATGCTCTCTCTCACCGTCTCTCTCTCAAATAAATAAATAAAATCTTTAAAAAAAAAATGCCTTTTAAGAAGTTAGACCTGTTCAAGTCCCACCCTAGCCACCCCCACCTGTTCTTTCTTGAGCAGGTGCATGGTCTCTGTGTTCTGCTTCCTCACCTGTATAATACCCCCTAGGCAACTCAGGAAGTGACTATGACAAGAGCTCTCTTGGCAAATGATTAATAACCAGCTCTGTGAAGACAACTGAAAGCCCTGTTTTGTAGCATTTGCCAGTTTCTGGGGTGTAAATGCTCTCATGTGACTACTGTGACTTTCTGTTGGATTGAGTATGAGATGAGAGGGGAAAAAGGAGATTTCAGAATGTCACCAAAGTCACTCTTTAGTTTCACTGTCACCATCTCCACCTGTCATTATCAAATAACTTATCACCTCCAAAGTCACTCATTCAGTCTTCAGACATTTCCTAATTAACTGCCTGCCCTGTTGTAGGCACTGAGATGCAAATATACCATCTGGGAGTGGGTGGGGTAGGGTGGTGGTGGGGACACAAATTATCATACAGCATCTCTGGGTGAATCTAAAAAGGCACAAGGTACCTTAGTGGGTATCACCGATCATTATTTAGGAGGACAGTGTAGCCTGATACACTCTAGGCTGGAAGGACAGTAGCAGAGGGGTGTTTCAAACCAAGAATACTTTCTTCATTTTCTCCCCAACAAATAAAAGAAAAAAGAGACATAGGGAAGGGTGGAGAATTGAAGGGAAGGTAACAATAGATCATTGTTGAAATGGAATAGCAGACATTCTGGGAACAAGGCCATGGGTGAGGTAAGAGGAGAAGAGAGCCAGAGTTCCACAAGCTACTGGAGGGAGGGGTTGGGGGCAAAGGCTTAGCTGCTTCTATCCCCTCACCTCAACACCCTGTTACTCAACTTCCTCCAGGCTCTGGAGAGCTTATAGGCAAAACCATGAGCAGGGAGGTACACCCAACCCAAGCCTGAATATGAGCAATCTTTTTTTTTGTCGCGTTCAATGTTTTGATTTCAAAATCAAACCTGGGGTTCTGGTATATTCAGTGGGCAATAAAAAAGCTTTGTGCCAACTTTCTTTTAACAATCTCAAATAGCAGTCTTACAGTTACTCCCACACTGGAAAATAAAGAGCCAAGATTTTATACATAGGTGAGTAAAAACTGAAACCCCTCGACTCTATGTATTATATTGCTGACTTTCAAGGTAAGGTGAGTTTCAGGCCTCATTATGCCCATTAAAAGTTACCCTCATTGGGCGCCTGGGTGGCTCAGTGGGTTAAGCCTCTGCCTTTGGCTCAGGTCATGATCCCGGGGTCCTGGGATCGAGCCCCACATCGGGCTCTCTGCTCAGCAGGGAGCCTGCTTCCCTTCCTCTCTCTCTGCCTGCCTAGCTGCCTACTTGTGATATCTCTCTGTCAAATAAATAAATAAAAATCTTAAAAAAAAAAAAGTTACCCTCATTGGACTGGAGTGGGGCAATGACAATGCTAATTGAACACCAACTGTGTGTTGAGCACCAGGAATATAAGGAAGAACAAGACACAGGCCTTGTTTTGGCAGAAAAGACAGCCACCTAACAGCCAATGATAACACAGTGTGAAATTACTGTAGCACAATGCAAAATGCTCTAAGTTAAATAAAGGAGGTGACTGTCAGCACTGTTGGCAGGATGCAGTGTGTCAGGGAAGACTTCACAAAAGAGGTGACACCTGAGCAGGCTTTTAAGGATGAATGGAAATTGGACAAGTGAACAAGATAGGGAAGGGTATTCCAGGTAGCAGGGAACAGAAGGTGCTAAAGCAAATGTGTTTGAGAACTACAGGCTGTTTGTTATTTCTGTAGAATAAAAAGTACAGCAGGAAGTGGAGCTAGAGACAGAATTAGAGGGAGGCAAGCAAGCTGATGACTTGATTTAAATTTGAGGGCAATGATGCAGCAACACAGGATTATAATAGGGGATGCATGGTGGGAGCAATCTGATCAAGTCTGTGTTTCAAAAAAAATTATCCTTTGGTTACCACCAAAGGTAACATGGAAGTTAAGCAGGAAGTCAAGACTGGAGGCCTGGGACCACTGAGGCTGCTGAAAATTCTAGGCAAGAGAATGAGTGGACAGGCAGTAGGGCTGAAGAATACTGAGTTTAACATCCATTTATTTTATTTCTCCTTTCCCTTGTGGTTCTCAAGATTGACTGATCTCCCCTCATCCCAAAGGACAGCACCAACTTGAGTTCAGACCTACTACTGAGCTGGCCCAAAGTTCCCCAAACACCACTGTCCTAGCTGGGCTCTTCCAGGTCCAACTCCAAAAGGTGGTGGGATCTTAAAAAGCTCTGCCATGAGTTGTGTTTCTCAGCAAAGTATCCCTCTGTTTCTCCTCCAAGGATGAAAGGTCCTTCCCCCCAGGTCACTGGGCAGGTATCAGATAGTCCTTGGGGGGCCCAGGCTGGTCCAGAGTATCAAACTGGCCTCTACTAGGAGGGGGAGAGAGGGAGTTTCTTGCAAATTCTCTAGCTACAAGGAAACCTGATTCTGCAGGAAAGCCCAGGACCCAGAATGGGAAGACAGAGGATCTGGGGCTGAGAAGGGAGAAAAGGGAGCAGCATTGTTCCTGGAAGGTTCACTCTCAGTCTAGACAGCGGCTATCTCCCCCTTCATTATCATCTCAAAGGGGGAGGGGAAAGGGGCCTGTGAACTGGCTTCTCCCCTTTAACAACTTCTTCCTCTCAGGAGACAGTTTGCACAATGGAGGAGGGGTTGGGCGGGGGCTGACTCAGGCAGCCCAGGCTCTGCCAAAGCCACCCCAGGACAGTGGGGCTGGCTCGCCACCTGCTGGCCACTCCTGGTGGCCGGGGACAGGCAATCCTCTGCAGAAGAGGACTGGGATTCCTAGGCAGCCTGCATGGATCTGGAGGAAGCTGGAAATGTATTAAGATTCAGAGACGACAGGAAGTTGGAGAAGAATCTAAGGTGTAGTTCTGCAGGAAAAGCTGGTATGTCTGCAGGCAGGAAGTCTCTATCACAAATGTCCAATGGATGCAGAACCAGGTTCCAGGTAAGTTAATGAGTGTCAGTTTCCCCCTTCTCCCCTTTATTACCTACTGAGGGGCAAGAAGAGGATTGTTGCTTTTGAGGCCTAATTAAAGTGTGAGTATAACAGGCGTGATTGAAAGAGACTGGGAAACATTCCTCGAAGCCAAAATTGTGTCCCCCCTCAGTATGCACAGTTTAAAATTCACCCATTAGTCATACCTGTGGATTAGAGAGAAGACTAAAGTAAAATGTAAATGTTACTTGGATAGGAGAAATAGGTGATGGGGATTAAGGAGTGTACTTGTCATGATGAGCACAGAATGATGTATGGAAGTGTTGAATCACTATATTGTACACCTGAAACTAATATAACACTGTATGTTAACTAACTGGAATTTAAATAAAAACTCCAAATAATAGTAAATAAATGTTACTTGGGTGAGGCCATTCATTGCATTTCAACCTCATTCACTGTGCCCCTACACTATACTACTTACCCCATGGATACCAGGAGGACAGAGATTCGTAAGACGCAACTTTATCATTCAGGAGCTAATAGGCATGAGTGATTAATAGAAAACTCTGCACACTGAGATCAATCCTAATCCACTCTGCCCATTATTGGGGATGAAGAGATTAAATAAAGATGCCTATAAGGGGCTGCCATCAGGATGACTAATGTTGCATAGAAGGTCACAAATAGTCTCCAACAGTGACATACACCTAAGTAGCAACTACTGTCTATAAGTCACATCCTAAGCACGTTACAGTAACTCAGATTTTAACCCAATTACATACATTAACTCTACAAGGTAGATACTATCTTATTGACATTTAGGTGCAGTAACTTGCAAAGGTCCTTCAGCTACTATGGGGTAGAGATGGGATCTGAATCCAGACGGCTTAACTCTGAAGTCTGTGTTCCTCACCATTGTACTGTGCTGTCATTTATCAGCTCAACCTCCATACAGAGAGTAAGTTCCCTGACAAACAGGTTTTTAAAATAACCCCTGCCCACTGCCATATTGTGGCAAACCCTGACTGAGCTAGAGATAACATGGCGGAGAATGCTCCAAATCAAGGTCAAGCACTGGGTTGAAAAGAAACAAGAAGACTGCAAAGGCCGTGCAGGCATTTTGATTACTGGGTGGACAGGCAGCAGAATTGTACAGGCAAGAGTGCCTGGAAGCAATATCTCTGCAGAAATCAACCGCTACGCTCAGGACATAAAGATGGTGCTTTTTTTTTACATAAGCGCACAAACAGATAAGCAAGGCTTCATGATGACAAGCTTCAAGCAAGCAGCAACACCGAAGATAATGCACACTGGATCAGAACAAAGGCCGTGCACATAACCATCTTGCTTAAGATGAACTGATTTCTTAGCAAGAAAGTAAAGACTGCTATCTACACCTGCTGAACATGCTCCCATATTGACTGTACTGAATATGTATTACACGCTATAAATATCCCACTCCAAAGCACAGGCTCAATCGTTCCCAGCCTGAGTTAACTTCTGAAAGAATGAATGTGAGTACACACATGCATGTGAGAACAGCAGAGCTTCCAGCATGCTCAGTGAACAGGATGCATTAATTTATTCACCTAAGACGTATTTCCTGAGAGCCTACGATGTGGCGGCCTTTGGAGACACATGCATGCAACCTTGCCCTCCAGCCCCATGACCTTGTATGGGTCTGTCAGAAATGCCCTGGATGGAGTGCCTCCATGTCTCCACATTTGGACTTATTTCCTGGACGGCAAATTCTATGCCTCAAATTAGGACTGATAGTTTTTATCACTCCCCTCTACCAAAAATTTGGTATAGAGCCCTATTCTCCAACTGTCCAGATCCATGTGAACAGGGTCTGTTCACCACTCACTTGAGCACCTAAGACTGTGACTTACACTTGACTGGTACTAGTAACTGCTTGTGGTACAACTGCTGCAATGACCTTGACACATGTGCCTAGTCTCTGCCTCTGGAGAGCTTACCATCTGTTGGCATTTCCAACATCGTCTCTGCGCATGCTTGGTGTTAAGAGGTTCTGGAGCCAGACTGCCAGTACATGGAAGACCTGGGATACAAACCCAGGGACTCTGGTCCCAAGGGTGTTAGATATGGACCATGGGCCTTGTGTTCGTTTCTTTTACCCTCATAGCAACCTAACTGAATGGACAAAGGATGGCTGAGGCTGAAAGATAGTAAGCAACTTGCCAGAGTTATTCTAGATTTTTAAAGTTTTCCATTTTTAGGAAGGTAATATGGCACACATACCATGTATTATGTAATACTCCCGATGAGCTCTAGACAGCACCCCCACAGCAAATGTATTAAGATGTAAACAAAGCTTGCAGTAGATCATATGGTCAAGCCCAGTGAGTAGTATAATGAAGACTATTATAATCTCACTTTCCCTCAGACCAGGCTTTGTTGCCAAATGGATTATAAAATATTTTTCAGTTTTCAGAGCTTTTTGGTTTTAGATTTACAGGTAAGGGATTGGGATCTATAAATGTAAAGCAAAAAGCAGATGCCATGGTGCCTGGCATGGAACGACCACATGATAAACATAGTTTTTTTCCCTCAGGCTAGTCTCTGATACCACAAAGCCTCTCAGCTCCCCCCACCCCCGCCCCGCCACGCTGCCCCAGGACTGAGAGAAGCCCCATTTCCTCTCTTGCCCATAGGTGGAAGCACCTACAGATTCTGGCTTACCAATCTGTGTGGGCATCATCGATCACCAATAGGATCCTGGGCCTTTGAACAATGGGAGCAGAGGGACCTGGAGGCTCCATCAGCCCTGAGGGGGCTTGTGAGGTCTGCTTCATGGCACTGGAGAAGGAACTAAAGAGGCTGGATCCTGGAGAGGAGAAGGAGGCTGCCAGGGGCTGCGGGTGCCTCCTCTCCATGGCTGGGGAAGCAGGGGAGCTGGTGGAGCTGTCTGGGCGCTGCAGATCTGTCATGTAGCCATTGGGCAGGTTGGCCACAAAACTGCTGTCGGAGAGGCGCCGCCGGAGGAAATTCATGGCTATGGATGGAAGAGATGGCTTGTTCCTACTCAGACTTGTTTAGGTGAGGCCCAGGACACAGGCTACCAGGGAGAGGAGGTCACAGAAGAGCCAGGGGAATCCTGCACAAGTCGGCTTCAGCTGTCTTTGCTAACCTGTGGAAACAAGCCAACACACACATTAGTGGAAATGACCTCCACCCCTTAAGAGCAAATAGATATGGCACCTTCCTGCCCCACTGTTGGGGGCAATATAAAGTGGGACATCCTTTTGGAAAGGACTTTGGCAACATGTAATTAGAGCATAACCTTTTAACTTATAATTTCAATTTTCTGGAATTCTATCCCAAGAAATGAATCTCAGTTACTGGAAAAGCCTCCTGCACAGATATATTTTCCATGGCATTATTTACACTAGCAAGATACTGGAAAGAATTCCAACCTTCAGTCACAAAATAATGAATAAATAAAGTACAGCACAGTCACTCAGTTGAAAACCTTTGTGGCTATTAAAAGAGGGTACATATAAAGAGATTTTAGTACCATAGAAAATAATTCATTTGTAATTAAGAAGGTCATGCTACAAGTTTATTGGGACAGAATGACTACAACCACATAAAGGACGAGATAATATAACTTTGGAAAGCAAATACACTGGAATGTTAACCATAATTATATTGGGGTAATGCAATTATGTGGTTTCTTTTTCTTTTTCTTTCCACCTACCTATATTTTCCAGATTTTCTAGAATATATATTGCTGCGGACTGAACTGTGTCCCCCAAATCCATGTGTTTAAGACCTAACCCCTAATGCGTTGGTAACTGGAGATGGTGCCTTCGGGAGATAATGGAAGTTACATGAGGTCATGAGGGTAAGGCCCTCAGGATGGGATTCACGGCTTTATAAAATGAGACACTAGCTTGCTTTCCCTCCACCCAGTGAGGACACAGGGAGAAGGAAGCTGTCTGCAGGCAAGGAAGAGGCCCTCACCAGAAACCAATCACAGTGGCACCCTGATCTCAGACATCCAGCCTCCAGAACTGTGAGAAAATAAATTTCTGTTCTTTAAGCCACACAGTCTGTGGTATTTTGTGATGGCAACCCAGACTGACTAATAAACATATGTATTGCTTTTCTGAACAGAAGAAAAAAAGTTAATAAAAAAAAAATCAGATTATTCACTTGAGATCTAGATATACCATTGAGAAAAATGATTATTTAAATGATATGATGATCTAATTATGCAATTATTTAAATGATGCAAAAAACTCATAGTTTTTGTGATTATTTTATATTTTTATTGAAGTAAAATTTACTTCCACTGAGGTGCACAGTTCTCAAGTGTACACTTCTTTGAGTTTTGATATATGAATACACTGATGAAAGATTTATTATATTTATGCCGCCTCAGGAAGTTCTCTTGTGCCCCTTTCTGGTCAGCCTACACATCCTCATAGACAAAACTCTTCTGATGTCTGTCCCTGTATGTTAATTTTACCTCTTCTTAAACTTCATATAAATGTAATCGTATGTATTAATCTTTTTGAAGGGCTTCCTGCCCTCAACAGAGTGGTTTTGAGACTGATCTAGGCTACATGTATCGGTAGTCATTCTGTTCTTCAGTCTCTGAGTAGCACTCTACCAGAAGATTCAAACCACAAATTTTTATGTCCTCTCCTGTTGATGGGCATTTGAAATGCTTACAGTTGGAGGGTATTATGACTAGGATTGCTATAAGGATCTTTTATTTAAGCATTTTTGTGGAAAAAGAAAGAGTGGGGGAAAAAGAGAGTGAAGGGGAGACTTTTCTTCAGGAAAATATCTAGAAGAAAATTTATTGGATCATAGGGTAAAAGTATGTTTACCTTTATAAGAAACCATCAGAAAGTTTCCCATAGTTGTTGTGCTAGTTTGCACATTTCTCCTAAGGGTTCCAGTTGCTTTACATCCTTCACAACATTTGGTTGTTGTCAGTCTTTAATCTTAGCTATTCCAGTGGGTGTAAAATAGTGTCTAATTGTATTTTTAATGAATTTTCTCTGATATTTAAGGAGGTTGAGCAATTTTCATGGGTTTACTGGCCATTAATATATCTCCTTTGGTGAAGTATCTGTTCAAGACTTTGGCCCATTTTTAAAATGTGGGTTGTTAATATTTTTATTATTGATTTGTATTATTTGACTAGGAGTTCTTTATATGTTCTGGATATAAGTCCTTTATCAGATATGCATATTGTGAACATTTTCTCTGTCTTTGGTTTGCCATTTCATGTCCTTCGTGAACAGAAGTTTGATAGAATAAAATAACTCTTACAAAAAGTTGTTTCCTTGAAATAAAAACATTCCAACAAGAAAAATATTTATATTATCAGACTACATTTCTGTATTTTGGCTATTAGGAATATTTTATATGCACATACAAAATGTATATATACATAAGTATACATATTTATATGTACATATATGAAATCTGTTACATAAATCTGTAGATGTTTTGATAAACAAAAGTTTAAAATTTTATGAAGTTCAAGTTACCAGATTCTTCTTATTAGATCTTTCTGTATCCACTTTTAAAAACCTTTGCCAACTCCAAGATCATGATGATATTGTCTTCTAAACTCTTACAGAAACTGAATAGTTTTAGCTTTTCTGTTTAGGTCTATAATCCATCCAAACTTGATTTTTTGAGTGGTGTGAGGTGGGGTTCATTTACCTAGTTTTCCAGCATCATTTATGAAAATATTTTTTCTCAATGAATTGCTTTGTTTTTTAAATTATTTATTTTTTAATTGTTTTTCAGTTCCAGAATTCATTGTTTATGCACCACGCCCAGTGCTCCATGCAATATGTGCCCTCCACAATACCCACCACCAGGCTCACCCAACCTCCCACTACCCCCCTCCAAAACCCTCAGTTAATTCCTCAGAGTCCACAGTCTCTCATGGCTCGTCTCCCCCTCCAATTTACCCCAACCCATTTCTCCTCTCCATCTCCGTATGTCCTCTGTGTTATTCCTTATGCTCCACAAGTAAGCGAAACCATATGATAATTGACTCTCTCTATTTCACTCAGCATAATCTCTTCCAGTCCCGTCCATGTTGATACAAAAGTTGGGTATTCATCCTTTCTGATGGAAGCATAATACTCCATAGTATATATAGACCACATCTTCTTTATCCATTCGTCCACTGAAGGGCATCTTGGTTCTTTCCACAGTTTGGTGATGTGGCCATTGCTGCTATGAACATTGGGGTACAGATGGCCCTTCTTTTCACTACATCTGTATCTTTGGGGGTAAATACCCAGTAGTGCAATTGCAGGGTCATAGGGAAGCTCTATTTTTAATTTCTTAAGGAATCTCCACACTGTTTTCCAAAGTGGCTGCACCAACTTGCATTTCCACCAACAGTGTAAGAGGGTTCCCCTTTCTCCATATCCTCTCCAGCACATGTTGTTTACTGTCTCGTTAATTTTGGCCATTCTAAATGGTGTAAGGTGGTATCTCAATGTGGTTTTGATTTGAATCTCCCTGATGGCTAGTGATGATGAACATTTTTTCATGAGTCTGTTAGCCATTTGTATGTCTTCATTGGAGAAGTGTCTGTTCATGTCTTCTGCCCATTTTTTGACATGATTATCTGTTTTGTGTGTGTTGAGTTTGAGGAGTTCTTTGTAGATCTTGGATATCAGTCCTTTGCACAGTCATTTGGGAATATCTTCTCCCATTCCGTGGGTTGCCTCTTTGTTTTGTTACCTGTTTCTTTTATTGTGCAGAAGCTTTTGATCTTGATGAAGTCCCAAAAGTTCATTTTTGCTTTTGTTTCCTTTGCCTTTGGAGACATGTCTTGAAAGAAGTTGCTCTGGCCGATGTTAAAGAGGTAGCTGCCTATGTTCTCCTCTAGGATTCTGATGGATTTCTGCCTCACATTGAGGTCTTTTATCCATCTCCAGTTTATCTTTGTGTATGGTGTAAGAGAATGGTCAATGAATTGCTTTGGTGGCTTTCTTGTTGCCAATGAATTGTATATGTATGAGTCTATCTCTGGACTCACTATTATGCTCCATTGATCTGTTTGTCCTTAAACAGTCTTAATTACTGTGGGTTTACAGAAAGGCCTAAAATCAGACAAAATGAGTCCTCCAACTTAGATTTTGATTCTCAATATTGTTTGGCATATTCTAGGTCCTGTTTTCATATACATTTTAAAATCAACTTGTATGAAAGAGTCTGTTGGTTTAGGATTATATGGTTTAGGATGATATGGTTTAGGATTATATAGAATCCACAGCTCAATTTGGGTAGAAATAACATCTCAACACTACTGAATGCTTTGTTTTATGAACATGGTAGAGCACTCTACTTACTAAATATTCTTTAGTTTCTCTCAGAAATGTTTTGTGTTTTTCAATATAGAAGTGTTGCACATATTTTGTTAAACTGATTCCAAATTATTTCTTCTGTGTTTTTTTGGGGGGGAAAGGGTGGTATTTTAAAAGACTCTGTTCTCTAAGTTTCGTTTTCCATTTGTTTGCTGCTAGTATCACATATTTGCCAATTATTGTCAGTATGTTGATGTGATAAATTCAATTGTTTCTAGTGGTTGTTTATAGAGTTCCTAAGATTTTCTATTTAAGCAATCATGTTATCTACAAATAGAGACATCTTTATTTCTCCTTTTCCAAACTTAATGACTTTCCTTTTTTTACCTCTTTTATTACAGTGACTAGGCCCTCCACCACTGAACAGAAATGATGAAAGTGGACACCTACCTTTTCCCAACCTTAGGAGGAAAATGTTCACAATCTCATCTTACTAAGATGTTGTAGGTTTTTGTACATGCACTTTATCAGACTGAGATAGTCCCCTAGTAGCCTTAGTTGCCTGAGATTTTTATCGTGAATGGATGTTGAATTTGCCAAGTGATTTTCAGTTGAGAAGAACTATAGTTTTAAATTCACTTATTTGTTTAATGTGGTAAATTGACTGATTGATTTTCCAAGGTTAAACCAAACCCATATTCCTGAGATAAATCCCACTTAGTTATAGTAAATTGCCAGTTTTACATATTTACATATTCAATCTGATAATATTTTGTGGAAGATATTTACATCCATGTTGATGAAAAATATTGGTCTATAATTATCTTTTCTGATAATTTCTTTACTAGATTTTGGTACCAGGGTAATGTTGAGCTCACAAAATATGCTGGGAAATGTTCCTGCTCTTTCTTTTTTCTGAAAGATTTTATGTAATATTGGTATTATTTTTTTCTTAAATTATTGGAAGAATTCAATAGTGAGGCCATCTGGGGCTGACGTTTTCTTCATGGAAGTTTTTAATAATGAACTCAATCTGTTTTATAAATCTATTCATATTCTCTGTTTCTTATTTCAGTATTGGCAATATGTGATTTCAAGCAATTTTGTCCATTCTTGGTTGTGAAATCTACTGGCATAAAGTTATTATATTTTTTTTAAATTATCCTTTTACTTTATGTAGGCTTGTGAGTGATTTTCCCTGATATTCTTGACAATGGTGATTTTCTGTCTCTTGCTTTTGGATTAATCTGCGTTTCTAGAAATTTACAAAATTTATTAATCTTTTAAAGAACCAATTTGCAGCTTTTCCAATACTCTCCATTGTTTGTTTTCTATTTCACTTGTATCTGCTCTTTATTCTCTTTATACTTCCTCTCTTCTCCTTACTTTGGGTTTAAGCGTTCGATTTTTTTTCCTAGATTCTTAAAATGGAAATGTAAATCATTAATTTTAAACCTTTCATCTCTTCTAATATAAGCATTTTTTTAAGTTTTTATTTATTTGACAGAGCACAAGTAGGCAGAGCGGTAGGCAGAGGAAGAGGGAGAAGCAGGCTCTCTGCTGAGCAGGGAGCCCTACCTGGGGCTTGATCCCAGGACCCTGGGATCATGACCGGAGCCAAAGGCAGCTGGTTAACTGAATGAGCCACCCAGGTGTCCCTAATATAAGCATTTAAAGTAATGTATTTCCCTCTACACACTGCTTTAGCTACATCTCAGAAACTAGGCATTTCATTATTTCATTATTGTTTAATTCAAATTATTCTTAATTTATTATTCTTTTTTGACTCGTGTATTATATAAACGTCTTTAATTTTCAAATTCCACTATTCTTTCAGACAATTTATTATTGTTGCTTTTAATATTCATTTGTGAGCAATGAAAATAGTCTTTAAGGCTTTAATCCTTTGAAATCTCTGACATTAACTGAAATTAATGTTATGGCTCAATAGTCTCTATCTTGATGAATGTCCCATTTACACTTGAAAAGAATGGGTATTCTGCAGTTGTTTAGGGTAATTTTATAAATATCAATTAGATGGTTGCTGGTCAGTTTCCTCAGCCAGTAAGATGACTCTGCTATGGTGATTTGTAAGCAGGAAGTTTATAGGAGAGAACTCCCACAATTAACAGCTGCAGGCAAGTATGAAAAGCAGAAATGAATTGACTTGCAATGCAGTTTTAACAGAGGCATCAGTCAATCTTCTTGAGGATGGAGCCGGGCATCTCTTTAGCTTTCCTCATTTTCCAGCCACTCTCTTTTTTTTTTTTTTTTTTCAAAGTTTTTTTTTTTTTTTTTAAGATTTTATTTATTTGTCAGAGAGAGAGAGGAGAGCGAGCGAGCACAGGCAGACAGAATGGCAGGCAGAGGCAGAGGGAGAAGCAGGCTCCCCGCCAAGCAAGGAGCCCGATGTGGGACTCGATCCCAGGACGCTGGGATCATGACCCGAGCCGAAGGCAGCTGCCTAACCAACTGAGCCACCCAGGCGTCCCTCCAGCCACTCTCTTAACCTATACTCTGGCTGCTGACTTGTCAAACCAATATAACTGCCACTTCCTGCTTTGGTTTAGCTGTTCCATGCCATGTGGACTGGGGGAATGCTTTCAGGGCAAGAGTCACATAAATGTAGATCTCACTAGTGGGTGTGATTCTTTTCTTTCAAGGGTAAAATCCCCTCCAGATTCTACCTACTTTTTTGTTTCTCTCCAGGAACCTCAAATAGTTTCTTTTAAATATTTTACCCAAAGTTTATAATTATCATCTATGAGAGGATTAGTCCAACATGAGCTACTGTGTTACTAATCAGGCTGAACCTTTTCCATTTTTAAACTACTGGATAGAAGTTAATAAAATACTAGAGTTGATGGGACTTCAAAGATTATTTAACAACCCCTTTGTTAGGAACTCTGGTCAATCTTACACAGGTGGGAATTCCACACCTGGAAGACAAATCACCTCATTATCCTTTGACCAACTCCAATGTTAGTCAAAGGCTCATCCTGTAACTTCTCCCTACTGCAGGTCCCAGTGGAGCTTACAGTGATAGAGGAAAGCAGATAATAAACAAGTAAACAAATATCCATGGATCAGGGCAAGTGCTAGTGAGGATTAGAGTGATTTTATAAAGATTAACATGTGGGTGGGCCAGAGGAGGCCTCTCTGAGGTGAACTTTAAGCTGAGACATGGAAGACGAGGGGAAAGAGAAGTATACTTCTCTTGCAAAGGCCTTAAAGAAGGAAAGAGCTAGATACATTTGAAGAATAGAAGGAAGGCCAGCCCAACCAGAAAAAAGATGGAAATTTTTATAAGAAAATGTTTAGAGAAACAGAGAGACAAGATCATGAAGGACCATACTGATGATTATTTTGATTTTAATTCAAGTGTGAAAGTAAGAAAGAGAGAGACATAATCTAGTCTGCCTGGCCACTGAGTAGAAAACAGACTGTAGAGGATATGGATAGAAGCAGCCAGACCAGTTAGGAGGCTGTTGCAGGCATTTGGATCCTTAGGTGTGAAAGACAAAAGTTGGATGATGTGATTTGCAAGGTATTTTCCTGTTCTGTGGGTGACTCACTTCTTGGGCCATTGGACACTGGATATCTCTTCTGTGCTAAATGTAATCTGATAGTGAAACAAAGTGAGGATGAGAGGGATTCTGGGAGGGAAAAAGGGCAGGAATTCTCTCTGGGACAGAATGGAGGAGGCCAGGGTAGTACTCAGCCCTATGCTGCCTCACAAATGGCCACCAGAGGGCAGGAGTGGCCACACCAGAAAGGAAACATAAAATAAAATAAAACAAAATAAAATAAAACTTTGCAAGCTTACTTCTTGGAGGCTGTGTCAGGAATGAAGACTTTACTGGGAAAGGTAAAAAAAAGGCTGAAGACTTCTCAGAGTTGTTGGTTAAGCCACAAGACAGAAATAGGTGTAAATCAAAGAGGCACAAATTTTTCATAAAAGTGGGAAAGACGGAGCATGTGGGTGGCTAAGGGGAGCCAGGGTGGCTCAGTCAGCATCCAACTCTTGATCCAACTCAGTCATGAGACTGAGCCCTGTGTTGAGCTCCCCACTCAAAAGGTAGTCTGCTTGAGATTCTCTCTCTCCACCTCCCTTTGACCCTGACCTCCTAGAACTCTCTAAATAAATAAATAAATAAATAAATAAATAAATAAAATCTTAAAAAAAAAAAAGTGGGAGAGACTCCATAAGAGTGAGAGCTGCCCCATAATAATAACACTGGCTTCTTTGGAAAAAGATAAGCAACTGATCAGCCTAGACAGGAGAGTGAACATCTCTGCTCAGATGTCTCACAGATTCACTTCCAAATCCACTTCCAGATTCACTTACTTGCTCATTCTCAAATGACTTTATGCACTTGGGCCCCCCACTTCCTGCCAGAAGTACCACTACCTGTCCATTCACTCAGACCAGAAACTGGACTCATACTTCACTTCTTCTTGAACTTCACCATTTCAGCCACTTAATCACCGGGCCATCAGTGCTGTCTCTCCCAACATCTTCAATATCATCCACTCTTCTCCATCATTCCTACCATATACTTGGTTCACATGCTGATAAATTTAAAAATGAGACAGAGACCTTAACAGACATCTCACCAAGAAAGATAAGACAGATGGCAAATAAATATATGAAAAGATGTTCCACACTGAATGTCATCAGGAAAATGCAAATTAAAACAACAAAATACTACTACAAACCTATTAGAATGGAACACTGACAATACCAAATGTGGGCAAGGATATGGAGCAACAGATGGCTGATGGGAATACAAAATGATAAAGCCACTTTGGAGGACAATATGGTGGTTTCTTGTAAAACTAAACATGCCCTTACCATACTATTCAGCAATCACGTTCTTTGGTATTTACCCAATGGAGCTGAAAACTTATGACCATGCAAATACCTGCCAATCTTGTTTACATTAGCATGTTTACTCATATTTGCCAAAAATTAGAAGCAACCAAGATGTCCTTGAATAAATAAACTGTGGTAATCCAGACAATGGAGTATTACTCAGTAGAAAAAAAGAAATGAGCTATCAAGCCATGCAAAGACATGGAAAACCTTACATGTACATTACTAAGTGAAAGAAGCACATCTAAAATGCTACATACAGTATAATTATAATTCCAACTATATCACATTCCAGAAAAGGCGAAATTATGAAGACAGTAAAATGAAATCAGTAGTTGCCAGGAGCTGCTGGGACTAAGAGGTGGGTACTGAATAGGCAGAGCACAGAGAATTTTTGAACAGTGTAAATATTCTGTATGATACTATACTAATGAATATATGTTAGTATACATTTGTCCAAACCCACAGAAAATACAACACCAAGAGTGAACCATAAAGTAAACTACAGAATTTGAATGATTATGATGTGTCAATTTAGATTCATCAATTGTAACAAACATATATACCACTCTGGTGGGGAAGTTGATAGTGGGCAGGTTATATGTGTATGCAAGTAGGGGATATATGGGAAATCTCTGTACCTTTCCCTTAATTTGTTGTGAACCTTAAACTAAAACAAAACAAAACAAAACAAAACAAAAATGCCCTTCTGGGAAAAAAAAACAAACAAACAGGACTTTCTAAGTGCAAAGCCTCTACCAAACCCAGCGAAAGACTCTTATGGTCTCAGCATTCTGGTGCTGGACACAGCAAGACAGAGGGAGTAAGCCTGAAGGTTAAGCTCACAGACCCTGGAGCCAGATGGCCTGTGTTCTAATCACAGCTCTGCTACTTAATAACTACATGGCCTCAGGTAAATTTCTTGACCTCTGTGTGCATCAAGTCTTCTCACCTGTAAGGTGGGGATAGTCTAATAGTACCTAGAATATATCTAGAATATATCTAGAATAGTGCCAGCATATGAAGAGCAATCTGTTTTAGCTGCTATTATTATCCTGTTTTTTAGACAGTGTGCATGTCCCGTGCCTGAAGGTCTAAACAGTGTGGTCAGCGTTAGTTTGGGAGACAATGTGGCAGGGACTGCAGTATTTACATGAGAACTGGCTTTAGAAAGGATCTGCCTTTGAGACCCAGCTCTGCCCCTAGCAGCTGAGTAACCTCTGCCCTGCAGTTTCTTGATTTGCAAAGCAGGATGCTAATCCCTGCCCTTCCTACTTCACAAGTCCTGGAGCAGACCAAAAGAAAATGCATTAAGTTGCTTTTCAAAATATTTACTTTTTAAGTTAACATAAAGTAAAACAGACTTTTTGGTGTAGAATTCTATGAATTTTAATGCATTTAGGTAACCACCGCCACAACCAGGGTGTGCGGAACAGTTCCATCACCCCACATGGAATTACTTTTTAATCTTTCAAGTGCTTCGCAAATGTCAATGGCATAATGTTTCACAGGCTATTACCTGGATCTCCTACAATGGGACATTAGCTAAGGAACATTGGAGGCCCCGCATATATCTTAGAAAATAAAGGAAGATGAATTCCAACCACTGAACTTCCTGCTCACCAGCTGCCTTTGCCCTGGCTGTTCCTCCACCTGGAACACTCTTTCTATGGAAACCCGCATGGCTCACCCTCTCATGTCATTCAGATCTTTGCTCAAAGGTCAGCTCCTCAGAGGGCCTCCTCCTAGGCACCCAATGTTAATCCGTCAGGTACTTTGGGTCTCTCCTTCCCCACTCCACTTGTTTTTTCCACAGCATGCACTGCCTTCCATAAAACTATATACTTATTGGGGCACGTGGGTGGCTTAGCCAGTTAAGCACCCCACTCTTGATTTCAGCTCAGGTCATGATCTCATGGTTGTGAGATCTAGCCTGTGTCAGGATCCTCACTTGGCGGGGGGTCTGCTTGAGATTCTCTCCCTCTGCCCTCCCCACCCTCCACAGGCACTTATTCTCAAATAAATCATAAAAACAAAAAAAAACAAACGAAAAACCTATATACTTATTTATTTTGCTTATTGCTGATTCTCTGCTCCATCTGATAGGAAGTCCCCCAAGAACAGAGATTATTCTCTGATTGGTTCACTGCTGTATCCCAAGCACTTAGAAAAGTACCTAGCATGTAGTAGAGGGTCGATAAATATTTGCTGAGTGAATATGTTTAAAATAACATGAATGAAATTAAACCACACTCACCTTTTGCTTGTGAAAACTAAGAGTGTGATTATATACAAGAAAAGCAGCTATGTGACACACAACCCTAAGCTAAACCACAACTGCAATAATGCAAAGGAATATCTGATCTAATTTTTAGTGAGCTCCTCCCTCATGTAAATACAGCAAGTCTCATAAATTCTCTCTCCATCTTCTGTTCAGCGAATGCTGACAGATTTTCTTCTTCCTTCCCCATTAGGAACCAGCATTTGAGTAATTAACAGCTGCTAAAATCTTCTCTGCATGAGCAGAAAGTTTAAAAATTCATGGAGACAACATGGGCTTGGCTTCATCAATATACTGATGAGCAAAGGTGGTGTGGGAGCTAGGGTGAGCCTGAGAATCCAGAGGCTGTGCCACTCAAGTTGCAAAGCTAAGAGATACTTAATTTCCTAAAGAAAGGTCAAACCTGCATCTGCCAAGGGAGCAGCTCCATTTCCACATACAGACGGACCCGCGGAGTCTTTCATCTGCAGAGCTCTGTTTCAGCCACATCAACATGAAAGTGTGTGCCATCTTTGATGAGTTCCAATCCACTCACACAGGCCTTGATCTCCTGTGAGTGGCAACACTCTTGTTCCCACAGATGGGACACCGCAGGTCCCCAGCCAAGTAGGACTCAGGTTTTAGAGCTAGGATTTATGGGTGAGAGAGGCTTCTGCATCAGTAACTCCCTCCCCTTGTTGGAGAGCACCCTGGAGTATCAGAAAATGTTATGCGAGAGAGTGTCCCGGAGTTCAAGAGAAGTGAAAGTCTTCCATTTATTTGAGACCACCCATACTAATCCAAAATATATTCCAATAGAGAAATGCCAAAACAGGGTCACAAAAAAATATGCATGTACATGAGCATTTATATAAAACAAGTTCAAGTTTTTAACCTAAAATTATAAAGCAAGTATAACTGTTATCTACAAAATAACCACAGGATTTATTTACAGACAGAATTTATAAAGCTTTTCAGGCAGCATCAGGTAGGATTGGGACATGAGCTTAGTGTTACCTGACAATCACACTGGCTTGTCTCTGATTGCCAGACCTTCATCTGAAAGTCATGTCAAAAATCCAAAAAGAGGGTCTTGATCACCTGAGGTCTAGAGCTAAATGGCCATTTTGGGCCCCCTCTGTGATTGCTGCCCATAATGGGCCCTTAAAATAAATAAAGGTGACTTTTAGCAATGTTACCTTAATATAAAATAAACTATATGCAATTTTGGGGGTATGTTTATATTTCTTCCAGGGATTTTCCTTCTAAACTGGGGCCAGAGAGCTACACACTTTGGTGATCTTAGAATGCAGACCCCTCTGGGCAAGCTAAGCCCCACTCCCAAGGGTTCTGCTTCTGTCATGGCTTCATATTCACACCACCTAGGCTAAACGCCCAAAGATAGCTCCGTAGTTCTCCATCTGCTGCTTCTTCATTGCTCCATGGATTATGGCATCCAATCTCATCTCCTCCCTGCAGTGCCAGGCCATCCTCACCTCTCTCGGGTGCAAGAGTGACAGCCTGCACCCCTTCTTCTACTTCCAGTCCCTTGCCTACATGGAGGCCAGCTGACCTCTTGGGCACTTAGACTAGATGTGATCATGTCACTTTCTGCAGAAAATTTTTCTGTGGTTACAACAGCTTCCAAGATAAGGTCATTTACATTCATGCTGCAAACTACAACCCTCTCACCTCCAGCTTGGATCAGATCACTCCTGCCCCCACTCCACCCTCCTTTCATTTATCTTGCTCGGTCTTATCTGCTAACTAACTCTTCAAGGTTGCATTCCTGATCCCCTGTTCCACATGTGCTAACCACAGGGCTCCCTAAACATGGCAGGTCCATTCTCAAGGACAGCTCTTCCACACGCAATGACCTCTTGGTACAGCCTTCTCCACATGTTATGGTTAAGTGTCCCCTTCCTTCAGCACTCACCTCCTGCACCATTCATTTGGGATGGCCTTCCAGACCACACCTAGCGCACTCCAGGCCGGGTAAAGGGGGTATCCCGATGTTCTTGGAAACCACTCTTCCCATTAGAGGCTGATTGCTCTTGGTTTACAAGTTTCAAACTCCATTTTGCACCCATAATACCTGGGACTCCCAACAATACAAATTCCCAGGCTTCACCCTCAGAAGCTTTTATTTTGTAGGCTAGGAAAGTAGCCCAGTCCTGAAAAAATTCTAATCAATATTCTCTGCGGCCCTGTTTGAAAGCATTTAGGATAAACTCACTTTTCCAAAACTAACTATGGAGGCTGGGGTTTCTCAGGTCCCCAGATGATCTTTTCTGCCGTCACATGCAGAGCTTGTCCAAGGGTACCCCAGGCTCCTGTATAATCCTGAGGTCAACATACCACTGCCTATTACCTCCAACATTAAATCTCTAAGTGGCCCAAGGGCTGACCTTGCTAAGTTGTTTTCTTTTCTGTGGTCAGTTGGGCTCTCCAGTTTACCAGCCACCAGTAATCCAATAAGACCACAGTATCCACTCTCTGCGTTGACTCCATGACTGGGGTCCTAGAGCCCTTCTTCAGGGATTGGCCCGCTGGAGTGGTGTTCCCCCAAGGGAATCCACTTCCCAACTCTCAGGAGAGCATCTGCATCTCCTAGAGCTATGGCTGCCATACCCATCTTCCTGGCTGGAAACCCAAGTGCTGGCCACTTCCAGGCTCAGAGCTGTGAATGCTCTGCTTCCTCAATCCCTGCCAATGAAAACCCAGAAAGCCCCATGTCCTGATTTTGTTGAGAAAACCTTGCTATTGTATATAATGGGAAAGCTTAGTATCCAAGGGAACATCCAGGTCTCTGGACACATCACTATGGGTCTGTGTTCCCCAATGCCCTTGCCCTTGGAGTGGCACCTACATGAAGGTTCTCTTGCCAACAGTTTGCTCTGCAGCAACAGGCCAGGAAACAGAATATTTGGGTTATTTCTATATGAAGTCAGGAAGTTTTGAGGTTTGGGTATGCCATTGAGGTGCAGAGTATGGCCGGGAGCAGGGGAATGCAGTGGGGGACCCTTGATGATTCCCTCAGCAGAGCTCCTGGTGCCTAATCTTGCATGTGGGCCTGCTCAGAAAATGCAAGTTAGGCAGCATCAGCTCCATCTTTTTTGTCTTCGTTCTCTTTACGAAGAGCATTTCCAAAGAGGCTACTTCTTAGAAACTGGGCTTTCTTTCATCTTTCCTCTATCTCTTCTTCCTTCCTTCCTTCTTTTCTTCCTTCCTAATTCTTTACCTTCCATTTCTCCATTAAATCAGAGCTGCTTTTTCAGGAACTAATTTTGAATTTAAAAGGCACTTGGAAGTTGATACTATTTCTTAGTCCATACAGAACTCCCTTCTATAGAATTTGCAATGTAAAACTAACTGCTATCATTTATGAAGCATCTATGAAATCCCAAACACTGTGCTATCATGAGCAGGATACACACACATGTGTATGCATGCACATACACACACACACACACACACACACACACACACACACACACATTTTATATGTTTATCTCCCATCCTGCTCAGGAAGAGCCATCACTGCCACTTACACAGGAAGAAACTGAGGACCAGAGACAATAAGTAATATACATGGTCAACTTGTAAATCATCATTACAGTTCTGTCAGGCATTGTTCTAAGCACCAGATACAAATGAACTCACGCCATCCTTCCTCCAGTCTTATGAGGCAGATGCGCTATTATCACCTGCATGTTATAGTTGTGGACACTGAGGCCCAAAGTTACCCTGCTAAGTGGCAGAGCTTCAGTTCAAACCCAGGTAACCTGGCTCCAGTGGGCATGATCCTAATCACTACTCAGCACTGCCCCTCCATGGTATTTGGGTTCAAACCCAGGGCTTTCTGGGTCTAGGGCCTAATGATTTTCTCTTACATCATGGCACCCTGGGCCTCTGGGAGCCCTGAATCTGGCTTGTTGGGTGCCATAAACATGGCTGAGCTCTACAGAGCTGCTCAGAGTTCCTAGTCATCTACACCCTGGCCCCCACACAGTGTTTTCACATCTCTGTTCCCTCTGCCTGGCATGACCTTCCCTTTGCTCTCCTATGTTCCTTAGCTGGTTACTTCTGACATAGCTCAGTCCCCTCTCTCTTAGGGAGGCTTCCCTGACTACTCTCACTAACCAACTGAGATTAACAGAGCTGCTCTGTGTCCCTGCAAAGCCCTGTGCTCACTTGTCTCTGTGGTTTTGGGGGAGAGACCATGAGTGGCTGTGGACTCACTGAGTTAGAGACAGTAGCAGGCACAGCTGGGAAGCCAGAGTCAAGGAGAGATGCAAGCATTTCCTAGGTCCAGGAACCAGACATGGTGTTTCCTTCTCTAAGATCAGAAAACACAAAGAGCCAAGTAAGTAACCTTCTTCCTAGAGACACAGGAGACCTTTGAGAGGCTCACTTTGGCAAAGGACGAGGACTTAAATGAAAGAAAACACCAGGTTTACCTGGAACATCTGAATGATGTTATTGACAGGTGAGAGAGAAAGAGACAGAGAGAGACACAGAGAAACACAAACACACACAGACACATACAGAGACAGGGAGAGATACAGAGACACACATACAGGGAAACAGAGACACAAAGTGAGACAGGGAGAGATAGAGAGACAAAGAAGCACACAGGGAGAGAAAGGGGGACAGAGAAAGACATAGAAAGAGACATATAGAGGGAGAAATAGGGAGACCCAGAGACAGGGAGAGATGGAAAGAGACAGAGAAAGAGAGGCAGGGAAACACTGAGACAGAGGAGGACATAGAGAGGGGCAGAGAGAGTGAGAGAAAGACAGAAGCAGAGAAAGAGAGAGAGAGAGATGGGGAGAGAACACACTCCTGCAGAGACCAGGCTGAGTACTGCACATCCAATCCTATCACCTTCAGGTGTCCGCAGCCTCCTGCCCAAGCTTGGGAGGGCAGATGGCCAGCCTGGCGGTGCTTCTGGCAGGCAGGTGCTGCCCTAATGAGTAATTTAGCAAGTTTACTCTGGAGAGCAGCAAAAGCACACTAATAGGCATCTTAAATTTATCATGTCCCAAACAGAACTCCGTTTCCTGCCATCTCCCCCACCCCAAACTGTACTCTTTTCATCTTCCCATCTCAGTAAATACTACACTTGGTTGTTTAAGATAGAAATGTGGGAGATCCCATGATTCTTCCCTCTCCAGCTGTCCCACACACACCATAATCAACCTTCCTCCCTAACACAGCCTCTGAGTGCATCTACTTTGTCCAACTCCACAGCCACCACCAGGGTCCAAGCCACTGTCATCTTCATCTGGACCAGCGAGGAAGCTCCCATCTGCCGTCCCTGTTCCCTGCACCTGCTCCCCTGCCATGATTCCCACTCTCCAGAGGATGGCACTCAAGCTTCTTTCACAGCCTGCAGGGCAGGGTGGGGAGGGACACATATATCATCTGGATTCCCTTCCCTTCATTCATTTTCTACATCCAAACTAAACTAGCCCTTCTATTTCTCAAACAAGCTGACCTCACTCTCCAACATCCCTGCCCCATTGCCTTCAGGCCTCAGCACTTGCTCTTCCCTCTGCCCAGAATGTTCTTTCCTCTGTCTTCCTCTTGCTCCTCCTTGTCATTCAGGTCCCACCTCCAATGTCATTCCTCAGCATCCGTTCCTGACCACTCCATTTAAATGTTGACCCTAGTGTACTTCACCAACTACAGTAGGCTCCCCTTATACATGGTTGGGGGGGTATGTTCCCAGATGCCCCACAGGTGCCTGAAACTGTGGATGGTACCGAACCCTCTCTAGGCTGTTGTCTTCCTATGAGAAAGCTTAATTTCTATTTTAGGCACTATAAGAGATTAGCAACAATAGCTCATAATAAAATAGAACAATTTATTACCATATACTGTAATAACAGTTAAATTAATGTGGTCTCTCCCTCAGAATATCTCGTTGTGCTGTACTCACCCTTCTTGTAATGATGTGAGATAGTAAAATGCCTACATGATGACATAAAGTGAGGTGGATGACATGGGGTTGGGGATGCAGTGTATAGGCTGCTATGACCTTCTGACGCTACCTCAGGAGACCATCGCTTCAAGATGGAGGTGGACCTACAAGAAGTGAAACCATGGATAAGGGAGCCCACTGTGCATCTTCTTCTACTATCCTGCAGCATTTTCCTTATATTAAGAATGGGTTCACTTCCTGCCAGATTCCCCCATGACCCTGCCTTCTCCATCCTCATCCAGGCACCAAGCACAGCACTTGGACATGGGACTGGCACACTGGGCACTTGGGAAGCATCTGGTGAAGAACTCTGGGATTCTGGGGGTGGGGGGGCACAGGCTGAGCCCTGACAGCAACAGTTAGTTACCTGGTGGGGGTAGACTGGGAGGGGGGCCCTGTGGAACACACAGAACTGCAGGGTGACAGTCCTGCTCCCACGACTTTGTTGCCTGATAGAGAGACAATGCACACAAGGAAGTACCTTGGCCAGGGTCACTCAGTGAAATAGAGGCCAGGCCAGGCCCAGAACAGAACCAGAACTAGCTGAGTTTTCAACTAGTGTTTTTTTCTGACTACAAAATTACCACAATTAAAATATAAGATTCTCTGGATGTCAGTGCACAGTTGCTAGTCATTTGCTTCACTCTCCCCAGACAGGGAGCACTTTTCTCTTCAAGAGCAAAAAGTAATAGCCACCATGTGGCCCACTGCCTACTAGCACTGAGCTCATGACAAGTGTCATCTCATTAATCCTCACAGAACCCTGTGAAGCAAATACTACCATTAACTCTACTTCACAGGTGAGAAACTGAGGCTGAAGAGGGTAAAGTGACCTGCAGAGCATCATGTACCAGGTATGAGGCAAGATTCAATCTTGCCTCTAGATCAGTCTAGTCCATCTCCAGATGCAGACCTTCAACCACTGTGCCACCCTGGCTTGCTGGCCCACCCTCCCCTCAACTCTCCTGGTGCTAAGCATCAGCAGGGTACTCCCTGTAACCTGACACCTATTGGGCAGCCTGTGACAGACTGCAGTGCCCTTCACCTCAGAGCGCCTGAATCCAGGCACTGGTTCAGAAGGTTCTGGGAACAGCTTAAATAGGCAGGCTCTGCTGCAATTATGGGACACAGCTCCCTCTTGTAGGCTAGGAAAGCTGGCAGCCTCACTGCTTGTGCAAAGGGGCAGGTGTGGGCAAGGCTAGCATACATATTTCCACTGAAGGAAGGGGGTGGCAACCACCACCGCTGTCCCACTGTGTGGCCCTAACAATAGTGATGATGATGATGACAGTAATGCTAATATCAGTAATAATAGCACCTGATATTTATACACTGTTTTCTATGTGCTAGGTAATGTTTTAAGCCCTGTTCCTATATTAAACTGATTAGTCCCAACAGTAATCCCTTGTTATTATCCACTTACATACAGAGGAAACTAAGGCCCAGAAAGCTAGAGTAACTTGCACAGTTGTCACCACAATTCTATGTGGGATAAGGATTCAACTCAGATGGTTTGGACTCCATTCTATCCCTAGGCGTCCCCAAGGCAAGTCACCCCTCTACCCATGGGCTTCTTTGCTTATCTATAAAATGAGGGGTTCAGCCCTGAGGAACTCGGTGGCATATCTTTGATTCTTACTTTCAGGGGCAAGAACCAGACATAGAAAAGTGGTTTTTTTCTCTCTCTCGCTTTCTTTATCCTGATACCTAATAATATCTGTCAGACTATATTAATAATAACATCGCCTGCATTCTTGCTATATGCCAGGCACTCCGTTAAGCATGTTACCTGCACTCCCTCCTGTACTCCTAGCAATCCTAGGAAGAAGGTTCTAGTACTCTGAGAGCTGAAGGTTCAGTAACTTGCCCAAGGTAACACATGGAGGAAGTGGCTGACTCTAACCAGTTTTGTCTGACTGGAGTCTGGGCCACTGACTATAGGCTTTGCCTATTTATTTCCACTCCTCCCTCTTCCTGCAGCAGCTGAGCTCCTGAGTGTATACAGGGAAGGTGTTAGCAGTGCCCTGGGCTAGCACTGCACAGAAAACAGGCTTGATGGATTGATAATGGATTAACAGAGTGAGTAGATGAAAAGAAGGAAAGAAAGGGGAAGAAAAAGAATGATCTAAGAAGAAAATGAGAATGGAAGGAAGAAGAAGAAAAAGAATGGGGGGGGGTGCTGAATGAATAAAATAATAATAATAGAATAAAGAAAAAAAATGTAAGAAAACAGAAGACTCAGACAATGAAAAAAGGAAAAAGGAAAAGAGTAGAGGAATCCCAACCAATGCTGTGCCCTCGCTCACTCCCCTGCTCAGCAGTGGCTTGCTGTCCCCCAAAAGCAGCCTTGGGAAGTGGCTAGCCTTAGCCAAGCGGCAGTAATGCCCCCTCAGGCAGGCACCATGATACCAATGGTTGATGACATGAGAGAGGCAGAAGGAAGCGCCCACGGGAAGCAGAGCTTTCATATCCTAGATCCCCAGCAGCTGCCGCTGACTCCTTCCGGAGAGCAGCCCTCTCCTCTGTCACTCGCAGGCAAGGAAGGGCTTTTTCACAGCCGGATGGGAATGGCGGCTTTGGCAGCTGCCTCCTCTAGCCCACGCAGAAAACATCCATTTCTGTTGTACTCACCGGTAAAACTGCTCAAGAAAAGCCAGACTTGCCTTCACACCCACCAATTTTCACCTCCATTATTTCTTTAAAGCACAAAAAGCTTCTCTCACATCCTTTCCCAGGGGGCTGGGACTTGCCTAGGGACAGAATCCTCCCCAAGATGCAGAACATGGCATGACACTGGGTCTCATGGCTCTCCTGTCTTTTCTACTGAAGAAGCTGTTCGGAGACTTTTGCCTCTCTGCCCCCAAGGGCCCATGACTCAGTTCTGCAGAGCCTGCAGCAGCAGAGCAGAGAGCCCTAGTCAGGAAATCCTGTTTCAAAACCCCCTGGTGCTCCTCCTAGGGCCCTTTTCCTCGGGGATGCCCCACCAGAATCACCCCCAACATTACGAATATGTACCATATGATGAGCATTTTCAATATGCCAGGCTCAGCATCAAGCAAGAAGTATCACTTTCCATCTTCACAGCCCTCCTGGGAGATGAATGTCACCAATTCCATTCTAGGGTTAAGGAAATCCATGTTCAAGGAGGTGAAATAATATGTCTGAGGTCACCCAGCCAGTATAGCATGGAGTCAGGATTCAAATTTGTCTGTCTTTCCTCAAAGGTCGTGTTCAAAGTTGCTATACCATGATGTCTCCAGATAGGTATTTTAGTTTCTATATTTATGGATATTATTCCCTTTCCCCCTTTAGATCTTTATTCAAATGTTACCTTTTAAAAAATTGTAGCCCCTCCTCTAACACCCACTCCCCCTTCTTTTTTCTGTAATATCCGCTACCATGTAACATATTATATATCTTAACCTTTGTAGTGTCTGCTTTCTGTGCTCTCTCCAACTTGAACGTGACCCCCATGAGGACAGGAATTTTGTTGGTTTTTTTTTCACTGTCATATCATAACCCCCAGAAAGGGTTGGCACATAGGAAGCATTCAAAAGATATTTGTGAATCGAAGAAACTTGGTAAATCCATCTCTTGCATTGCCAATGGTTTCTTAGATATCTCTATATTATAAACTTTTTGAGAACAGGGATCATATCAAATTCACCTTCAGACAGCCCCATAACAGAGAAAAGGGGGTTATTTTGGGTATGGGGCTCAATAAAGGGGAAGCTTTGATACTGTCTTTATCTCTCAACTTCTAGCTCAGACATATTGCATAATCTCTTGTGTGGACCACTGCAGAATCTTCCTTCCTGGTCTCCCTGCGTAGAATTAGGTCTCTTTCAAATGCATTTCCATAGCACAAACTTCGGAGACATTTTTTAAAAATAAAAATCTGACCACATGACTTAAATATGGCAGCTGCTCCTTGATGTCAGTCCAAGCCCTTCCATGCAGCACTGAGACCCTTTCTAATCTATGCCAGTTTTGTTTCCAGCTTCATCTGGCAACATTACATTCATTAACACTTACCTGCTTACCTGCCATGTGGTCTTGTGCCTTTGCAAATGCTGTTCCTGCCTCTTGGAATGGCATCCGATTTTACTCTTCTTTAAGCTCCTCCCCACCCCCAACGGATTAGTGAACTCCACTCATCTTTCAAAACTCAGCTCTAGGCTCAGGAAGCCTCCCTAAAACTCCTGCTCTCTCTGTGGCAAGGAAACTTCAAAATTCTCTCAGATCACACTGTACTCCTTCTGCTCTGTCTGGACATCTCTTGCATAGCAAATTCAACCACCCAACTGCTATGGACTGTTTGTGTCACCCGCAAATTCCTATGTTAAACCCCTAATCCTCAGCATGATGGTGTTTGGAGATGAGGCTTTTGGGAGATAATCAGGTCATGAAGAGACAGACACACAGAGAGCTTATGTCTTCTTTCCCTGCTCTCCACGATGTTAATAAAAAGATGGCCATCTGTGAACCAGGAAGAAGGCCCTCACCAGAACCCCTGATTATGGACTTTGCAGCCTCTGGAACATGAGAAATAAATGTCTATTGTTTAACCACCCAGTCTACAGAAATTTGTTACAGCAGCACAGTTGAGAACCTTAAATAAGGCAGGAAAGGCCTCCAGATCCATGAGTCTACAACACCTCTCTCCGAACGTAACAAAAGAAGGAGAAAATCCCGTTAGTCAGAGCCTATTGATTCTTCCTTAGAAAACAATGCACGTATATTTGGTAATTTGCCTTCCCTGACCAGCTAAACAGACGTGGTAAATTAGAAAGAATTCTACTGGAGGAAAATATACCAGCCACTTGAAAACAGTTTTAGAAGAACTCTAAAACATAATAACCTAGGGCCATTTAGTATACAGGCAAACAGTTCCACATATAACAACAACTTTTAGGAGCGTCATGATACTACAACACCTTATGTTGCTATTTTGAACCTCACAATTGATTTAGCATATTGTTACTAACTAGACAAAAAAAAAGAATAAAAACAGTAATGTTTAACCCAAAAGCTAAAATCAAAAAAGAAAAATCTTTTAACATTAAAGTGTATGACTGAGATAGGCCCCACAGGGAATAATAACCCTTCGAATGCCGCACAACAGGGCCTGGGCTGCAGTAACTACGGTGCCTGCGTTACTGCAGCCGCTCTGGCTTCTCAATCCGTCTCATCCTCTACAGGTGCCCCTAGAGGGCATACGTGCCATAACAGCTAAAAGCATGGGCTCAGAAGTCAAAATTCCCTGGCTTAACATGCCAGCTCTTCTACCTTGTAGCACTGTGCCCTTGAGCCAGTCATTCATCTTTCAGTGCCTCGGCTGCTCATCAAAAAACAGAAATAACTGTTCCATCTCATCCATAGGCTTGTTGGGAGAATTTGATGGTTTAATCCATATAAAGTGCTTTGAACTATGCTTGGCACATAGTGATTAGTAGTTGTGCCACAGGAAGATATGGCTCAGCGTCCTTGGGAAGTAGGCAAGTTCATGTGTGAAAAGGAGATGCAGAGTCTGTAAGCTTCAAGAAAGGCCCAAAGTGGTCCTGGGGACAGGGCATCCTTCTGCAAACCCCCTGCCGGCTCATTCTCTCCTCAAAGATACTTGGTCACATGAGACTTTGAAAGCACAACAGCCACTCTGCACAACTAGCATCGGACTGCCTGGTACATTTCACCACGTGGGCTCCTTGTTAGTACCTGGGGAGCTGCTGGGTGGTGGTAACCACTTTAGACTCATTGAGCACAGTGATGACCCATCACTAACTCCCAGACAGGTGCTCTCTGGTCGACAGTCATCATCATCACCCCACATACACTACTCTAGGATCCAGCCAGTCTCTATAGTTTTTCCAAGTTTTCCTTTTGCTCTTCCCTCACAAAAGCTATGCCATGCCTGGCTGCCCTTTCCACAGGTTTTTTTCAAGTCACAATTTCCACCAAACACTCAAAGTTGACCTCAGACATCACCTCTTCTCTGAAGTGCCCATAGTTCTCCCAAGGGTTTCTCATAACAGTCAGTCAATCACCTACACAGAATGATTTGTGGAGTTGATAACCATAGGTCTTTTACTTTTGGGGCAGGAGACTAGCCAGCTGCATTTTTAATAACCTTCTCCCCTGATTCTTAGAGACATTGAAGTTTGAGAGTGGCGGTCCAGAAAGCTGGCCTCACAGATCTTACACTTAGTAAATTTTCCATCACCTGTGCTCCCCCAGTTCATTCCACATGACCTCTGTGAGCAAAGAGGTTGTATTCCAGGTGAACTGTTTATAGTACGTACCTGAATTATATTTAAATTCTCAGTCCCTCCAGCACTATAGTCATCCTTGATGTCTCTTTTCCCTCACATTCCACATTCTACCCACCGTCAAGTTCAGATGGCTCTGCTTTCAAAAGATTCCTTGATTTTGACCTCTTTTCACCTCTTCCACCCAAATGACTTTAGTGCAAACTGCCATCATCTCTCACCATGAATGACTGCAATGGTCTTCTGCTGATTCTTCTGCTTCCACCCCTCCCCCACTACAGCTTTCCTCCCGTACAGAATTCAGAATGATTTCTTAAAAACAAGTTAAGTATTTATAGATCACATATTTAAGAAAACACTGATATCTAGAAGATATAAAGAATGCTCAAAACTTAGCAGTAAGAGACACAAAAGCAATTTAAAAAGTAGGGAACAGATGTGAACAGACACCTCACTAAAGAGAATATAAGGATGGCAAATAAGCAGGTGAAACGATATTCAATCATCGGCTGCTAGGTAAATGTAAATTAAAACCATGGAAAGATACAATTAAACTATTAGAATGGCTAAAATAAGGGTTGCCTGGGTGGCTCAGTGGGTTGAGCCGCTGCCTTCGGCTCGGGTCATGATCTCAGGGTCCTGGGATCGAGTCCCGCATCGGACTCTCTGCTCGGCGGGGAGCCTGCTTCCCCCTCTCTCTCTCTCTCTCTGCCTGCCTCTCTGCCTACTTGTGATCTCTGTCTGTCAAGTAAATAAATAAAATCTTAAAAAAAAAAAAGAATGGCTAAAATAAAAAAATGCTGACAATGACAAGTACTGGCAAGAATGCATGGTAAGTAGAATTTTCACATATTGGTGATAGGAATGCAAAATGGTAAAGCCAGGCTGGAAATTGTTTGGCAGTTTCTTATAAAGTTAAGTGTAAATTTATTGTTATGTCCCAGTAATCCAACAGTAGGGTATTTACCCTAAAGACCCAAAATGTGTGTTCATAAAATAATCTGAGCACAAATGTTTATAGCAGCTCTATATGTAACTGCCAAAACCTAGAAACGACCCAATTGTCCTTCAAGGGTAAATGAATGGACAAACTGTGGTACATCCACACAATGGAATTCTAGCCAGCAATAAAAATGAACAAGCTATTGACATCTGCAATAACACGGATGAATCTCAAAGGCATTGTGTTCAGGGAAAGAAGCCAGCCTCAGAAGGTTACATACTGTATGATTCCACTGATGTCACCTCAGAAAGACAAAAGGGCCGTGATGGAAAGTAGCGTTCTTGTGCCAAATGTTAGAGATGAGGAGTTTGTGACTACAAAGGGACATTAGGAGGAAGGTTTCTGGGTGATGAAACTGTCCTTATTGTGATGTTGGTACTTCCATGAATCCTCACATGTGGCTACACATGTGGTAAAAGTCATAGAACTAAACACCAAAACAATATCAAATTTACCATACGGCAATTTAAAAAACAAAACCAATTAAAAGAATAAGTCAAGCCATGTAACATTCTTACTTGAAACCACTAACTAAGAATAGAGTCCAAACCTCTCTCTATAGCCCATGAGTCCCCACCAGACCTGGTTCTGGGTACCCCTCTAGTTATACCTTCTCAAACTCTCCCCCTGCTGAAATAGCAACTCCTCAAAGACCTTTAATGGACTTTTCTATAAGGGCCTCTTCCTATGCCCTTACACTGTTTTATTTTTTCCTCAAGGCCCTTGTCACTGACTGACATACCATAATGTAACTATTTTGTGGTTATTTTCCATTCCTCATCAGAATATAAGATCTACAAAGGTAGCGATCTTATCTGCATTATTCATTGATCTATTCCCAGCACCTAGGATGCTGCCTATCACAATATAAAAACTCCATAAATATTTGTTAAACGGATGAATACATAAGCCCAAGGAATGAAAATTCAGTGAAGAAACCCACAATGCTTTGAATCTGGAGCCATACTTTGGCTTCTGTAGCACCCCTCAAATTACATGCCCACTTGGCCCCTGAGTAAGTATCCTAGCCCAGAATATTTCAATCAGCCCCTGGGGTTTTAAAAATGTAGGGGCATCTGGGTGGCTCAGTGGGTTAAAGCCTCTGCCTTTGGCTCAGGTCATGATCCCAGGGTCCTGGGATCTAGCCCCGCATCGGGCTCTCTGCTCAGCAGGGAGCCTGCTTCTTCCTCTCTCTGCCTGCTTCTCTGCCTGCTTGTGATCTCCGTCTGTCGAATAAATAAATAAAATCTTTAATAAAATAAAATAAAAATGTATTAGGCACAACATATCCCTTCTGAGTGCAGCTTTCTGATGCTTGGTTAGGTGACTGCCATGAAGATGAGCTAGGAGGGGACAAGGCTGCAAGCAAATGCATTCTTAGAATAATGTCACATAAGGTTTCCTGAAAGTTTGTACAAAGCTATATAGAAATGCTACTAATGTGGGCAAAGAAGTTTGAGGTGAGAGTGAAGGGGGAAAAAAAACCCAACACCTCTCTGTAACATCTTTGGTGGAGAATAAATAAAGTAGCCATTTATAGAACATCTACTCTATATATGTTCAGACACTCTCTAAAGGTTCTCATTTAAGCCCCCATCCACTCTTCAAGGTGGGGTTGACTGATCACATTTTCACAAGTGAAAAAACAAACATGGATTGGTTAAGTAACATGGGCAATGACACATAATGATAGGTAATGGCTAGTGTTTTGAATTTAGGTCTGTGAAGCTTCCAACCTCATTCTTTTTCCACTTTGGATTTTAGAAACAGTATTCCGAGGCAAGAGGGTGAACACTGTGGGGAGAAGCCAAACAAGACTGTCTTCAGATAGGAAATGGCAGCCTGGACACAGGTGGCCAGGTTCTTCTCTAAAACTTTTGAAAGACCTGCATAGACAAGTATGCTAAAGCAAGATGCTTATTTCCCTTCAGTAAAATTATACTGAGCATCTATTCTGTAACAGTTCCCGGGTTCAAGGTTTCCACTACATTATCTCATTTAATTTTCACTATCATTAAAAACAAACTGTTAAACACATTTAATGGTATTAGAGACTGGTTATCCAAAGAGAACAGCATTATACTTATAAGCAAGCAGGACACTTGAGAATTCTCCATCCCCTACCCCATGGAGGTGAGAAATTTAGAGCTACCTTAAACACAGAACAGTAGGAAGACCCAAACAACTACAGATAGGCTTTATGTTGCTACGTCTCTTAGTCTAAATCAGTGTTTTACACACTAGTTAGCATATGAATTACCATTTAGGGTTGTATATATAAAACCACATTAATGCAATTTTTTGGCAATTAAAATACTGTCAACAGTTATTTTGGCTATGAATGACTTCCACCCCATACTATGGCTTTGGACCCTAAAGACTAAGGTACAGCTCTGTTCTAGTCCAGGCCTCTTTTCATTTACTCCTGCTTACAAATAATCAAGAAATCTTAAGTCTACAAGGGGCATTAAAAACTACCAAGTGCTACTCCTAGCTGGGGGCAGTAATCCCTGAGGGTTACCACCCTCTTCTGATGACAAGGGCGTGGAAGGTAGGATGGACCCATTGAACAGCTCCTACCATCAGTACACTTTTCTTCTATTTAACTGCTATCTACTCCCCTTCGACTTTCACCCATTGCTGCTAGTTTTGCTCTTCAGGCCAGCAGAATAATTATAAGCCCTCTTTCCGATGATAATCATTAGGATGTTTGAAGCCTGGTGTTAAGAGGATTCTTTCTTAACGTTACAGTGATCAAGGAAGGAGTCAAGTATCTGCATATACTGTAATAACAATAATAATAATAACTGTAATAATTACAGTTTTTAATAAAAACTGGAGGATTTTTATTTCTGGGTGTACATCTCAGCAGTCCAAGATACTGACACCTACCTCTCCATTAGGCAGCTCCATTGATTAATTAAGTTCCACATTTTGGGAAACATGCGGCTTAGTTGGAAAGACAAAGAACAGAGACCACATATCATACAGCAAGTATTCTTACAATGGTGTGAATTAGGTGCCAGCCACACACACAGCAGTAGGGGCAGGGTCCCACCCAGCTCATCCTGCAAGAGAGGTCACTGACCTGTGAGTTAGACTCTCATGAAATACAGCTTGCATCATGAGGCTCCTGAAAGAAACTGACCAGGTCTCATACTTAGCTTGTTTACCACCCTCCTTTCGTGGTTCAGACGCCAGCCACAACGGCAAGTGCGGGTTAAGTGTCAGTGATTCTTACTTCAACCCACTGGCACTTCAGAGAGCACTGGCAAGAAGAGACAAAGGTAAGAATAGCTAAATTCAAATGATCCCAAATTTCTCAGATGAAGGTATTTTTTTTAAACTTATTAATAACAATATACCTTCAAACACCTAAGTCAAGGAGTCTTGGTCTCCATCCCGGCTATCTACCAACTCACTGGGTAACAGGGAACAAGTCACCTAATTTCTCTGGACCTCCGTTTTCTCAGCTATAAATTGAGGGACCTGGTCCAAAAGATTGTAAGGTCCTTTTCAGACCCAGGGTCCCCTGATTCTCTGCTGTCCCAGATATTAAGTTGGATAGTCCACATTAATCTGGCTGAAATAGTCAATCTTAAAGTCAGTTCTTGATCTGAAGTAGAAAGAAAAACATGCATGGAAGCAAAGGAGGGTAAGGATTCCAGCTCCAGCCCTTCCATTATCCTGACATGCACCACCATCCCAGTACGGTCACAGGCACAAATACCAGTCTCAGCATTTACTGTATGATGATCTTGGGTAATTTCTTATCTGTAGAGTGGGGTTAATTCCATGTACTCTAGGGCTACTGAGGGAGTGAAATGAGTTAAAACATATATACAGCCCCACACTTAGAGGACTCATGCTGCATATTCCTTTATTCAAAGATTCTTTACCTATCCAACCCATTCAATCAATAGCCTCAGATTACAAAGGCTTTTTGCAATCCAAAGCACAAACAGCCAGAGCTATGAGGGCTCTAAAAGTCAGCTAGTTCAACTCTCTCCCGCCCCTGTGATTGACAAATGCAGAAAACAAGGCTCAGAGGGACACAGTGACTTGTCCAAGGGCTCATATATTCCTCAGCAGCAAAGTCTGACCCAGAACACAGGGCAGCAGAGGCCAACGGTCATATAAGACACAGAGAGAACCCTCTGCAGGCTCTACTCTCCCTAAAGAAATTGGAAACTCCACACACATAACTAAATTCTGAAAAATAAAAATAACAGAACTTTTTATTTATGTATTTTTTGGAGAGGAAGTGAACAGAGAAGTAGCATCATAGCTTGTCTGTAAAATGCAGACTTTGTTGAATTACCTATGAAATGGAAGGCCAGAGTTTATCATCAGCCTTTTCCAGTTACTCTGCTCCCCTCTCCCCACCCCACCCTATTTCTACTTTTTTCAATTTATAGTGTGAGGCTGCGTGCTTACATTAAGACCTCTTTGGGCAAGGTGAGAAGTTTCAGGCTGGGGCAATAATGCGTGGCCCACTAAAAACACACAAAAAAACTATCACAGCTAAGCTATCCAATAATGCGAAAATAGTTTTTCTCCAACCTTAGGAGCTCCAGCATGGGACAACTAGGAAAGCCAAATTCATTAAGGCACACTGATAACTCAAGGGTCAGGACCCAAAGGTCCCCTCAAAGGACATGATTAAACCCTGAGACCATTCAGGTCTTTCTGGAGAAACCTCAGCCTAGAGTCTACCAAGGGCTACTCAGCCAAGTGGGAGCACTGAAGAAAGAGTACAGACAATATGAGGAAGAGCCTGGATTTTAGCTGGCTCCTAGGAGACAGCCCTCGCCTGAAACTCCCCTGCTGCCCAAGATTTCCAGAGCAAAGCATTTATCTGCAGAGATCATTTGACAGAGGCTATACCAAGAGTATGCTTGTTTATCGCTCTGGTCAGCACACTCCCTGGCGGGTGTCTCCCAGAATTCAGAGGGCGCTAATCCAAGCCACACACTGTGAACTTGAGCATACAGACCCAAAGCGGGAAACCATCCTGCCCAAGCTTACACCACATGCCAGGGCTATGGGATGGACCTATGCTTGACCTTCAGTCTAGAGCTGTTCCCTTTCTCTAGACCTCCAGTCTAGAGCTCCTCTCTGCTAGGCCCACTCCCTCTTCCAAAACCCTGGGCTCACCTCCCGGTTCTGAGGATCCCGCCAGGTTGAACAATGCTCAGAAGCAGGTGACAGTTTAGCAATTCATCCAGTGGGACATTTGTAGGCCAGAGCAGCAGGGGCTGTGCCTGTCCCCAGTGGCAAGGAGAGACTGCCGCGTGGAACTTTGAAAGGGTTCTCTCTTCCCTAAAGGATCCTGATCCTCCTCCTCCTCCTCCTCCCCTTCTCCCTCCTCCTCTTCCTCCTCTGTAGTACTACGGAGACATGTGCTCTGCTTGGGAAGAGGTAAGGAGGAAGATGCAGCTGTTTATTGGAAGGAGAAGGGCAACAATCTGCTGAGCTGGGCTTTATACTCACACCTAACAGAAGAGGAATGGGAAAAAAATAGCTCTATCTGCTGCCACAGAATTATTAACCCTTGGGCTCCAGCTTAGCTCCTCACACAGCTGAAGCAGCGAGAGAAACAATACACTTAACCAATGGAGTGCCAGCCAAAGACATTACATCATCGGTCAGCACTGTCATTGGCTAATAATTCCTAGAAGGCAAAATTCTGCTTTTAGGTGCTTAACCCTTTCATGTTCATCATAGCAATGACTCAAGTATTTGGTCAAGCCAATGGTTCCTGGACTTGCTTTTACCAGGATCATGTGGGCGGCTTTCTAAACATACAGAACGCTGTGCTCCATCCTGAACCATCAGAGCCTTCAGAGGAAAGATGGATATCTGTATTTCAAATAGTGCAGAGTGCGAGGACTTAGTCTTTTCAGAAACTCTTCCTCTCCAAAAGATAAAAAAGATATTGTTTTTATGAGCATTTATTATGTACTTAATGCTTTACAGTGTCATTTCATTTATTTCCTACATTAAGCAATGCACATTATTGGCTCCATTTCATAGATATAAAAAGTAAGGTTCAGAAAGAATAAGTCACTTGCTCAAGAGATGAAGCCTGGCTTTGAAAACCAGGCTGTTTGCACTCTACCTGGCTACCCCTCTGAAGCTTGAAATCAAACTAGGCCAGTTGTCTGCTTACTACTTCCAGAGTTATAGAAAATATAGGAAACCCTCTCAATAAGTTGGAAAATGCCAGTAACCTATGAGGAACTGGGGAATGAAGAGAATGGTGAATTCCCATAGCAGGTGTTCAGGTATCATGAACCCTCCAGAGAATCATCTCTTTCTCAGGCTCCATCTTTCTGCTTCTGCTGCAAATATTAGCTTGCGGTCATTTTCTCTAGGAAGCTTCCTGCTACTCCCAAAACTGGGGCGAATGCTCCTGCTCCAGGTTCCTAAGGTGCCCTGTATTAGTGGACTGCAGTTGCTTGTTTACTGGGTAAACTCCACAAAATTAGAGCCATTTCTACTTTCTCCACCAACATATGCCCAGCACAGTGCCTGCCACATGTGAGTATTCAGTCAGAGTGGAGAGAGGAGGAGGGGAGGGAAGGCCCTTGCTAAAGTTCTAAATGGCATCATGCTGAGATGGGAATGGCAAAGCACTGGAAGCCAGAAGATGCTCAAGAACAAAGTGTCTGACCTCCGGCAAGTTCATGTGGGGGACAGGGAGGGGGGTTAGTTTCCTCATCTGAAAATGAAGACAACAGCACCTCCTTCATTGGTAGGTATGAAGATCAAATTAAAGAATGATCCAGGCTGTGATGTGCTCCTTTACACTGTCTCTCCCTAGATCTCATCCATTTTTGTTGGCTGACATCTAAGTGCTGACAACTCCCATATTTATATCTCCAGCCCAGACCTCCCCATAGGCTCCATGTGGATGTCTCACGGGTATCTCTAAGACAGCACGTGAATTCTACAACCTGCTCCCCTCCCAGTCTCCTCCACTCTGTTATTGGTTCTCCCATCCACCCAATTTTTCCTTTTTTCTTTTTTTTGGGGGGAAATTGAGATGAAATTCACATAACACAAAATTAACCATCTTAAAGTGTACAATTCAGTGACATTTAGTACATTCATAATGTTGTGCAACCACCATCTCTTTCTAGTTCCAAAACATTTTCATCAACCCAAAAGGAAACTGTTTACCCTTTAAGCAATTATGCCTCATTTACCCTTTTCCCCCAAGTCTCCGACAAACAGCAATCTGCTTTCTGTCTCTACGGATTTGTCTACTCTAGACATTTTATATAAATGAAATCATACAACACGTGACCTTTTTTGTCTTTCTTTCACTTAGCATCTTTTTTGAGGTTCATTCACATTATAGCATATAGGAGCACTTCATTCCTTTTTATGGCTGAGTAATATTCTACTGTCAGTATATACTACATTTTATTTATCCATTCACCTGTTGATGGGCATTTGGCATCTACCCAATCTTAAACTGTTAAACCCACATGTCACCCTTGATTCTTCCTTTTCCTCTATTCCCAACATCTAATGTGTCAACAAGTCCTTGTCCACTTTACAACCAAATATAACTCTATTCTTTCTACTTTTCTCCAATACCACTGCTGTTCTGTACCTAAGACACTAACATCTCTCTCACCTAACTCTGAGTTTGTGACAAAATCCTATTGCTCTCCCTCCTCCATTTTTCACTTGGTAGCTACATAAACCAGATCATCCATTAACTCTAGCAATATTTACTGAACACTTTTCTTCATGGGGCTTGCCTCCTAGAGGCATGACAGGCAACAAACCAATATATGTTACAACCTTAAGTCATCATCAGGCTTAAAATCCCTCAGTGACCTCTACTGCATTTTGAATAAAATCCAAGCTCAGCATGGCTTTCCAAGGATGCATCTACTTCTCCAAATTCATCTCAGGCTGTTCCCCAGTCACACTGGGCTCCATTCCTCCACCTCATGATCCTTGAACAAGCTGCTCTCTCTGACTCTTGATCTTGGCATTGCTTGGTATTGCTGGGTCCTTCTCATCCCTCAGATCTCAATAGAAATATCACTCCTCAATATGACCTTCCCTAACCATCCTGTTAAGCAAATCTACACCTTACTCATTTCACTCATTCAAGAAATCTGTATTAATCACTGTGCTGGGATCTTGGGATAAAGCAATATGTGACCTCCTGAAGCTTCATTCTAATGAGGAGGACCACCAACAAGGAAATTAATAGAATGAATGATCAAGTTCTATGACAGGAGAGTAAAAGGGAGGAGACCTGCCTTACACAGAAGGGTCCAGAAACCTTTCCAAGGAGGTTATACTAAAACTGAAGAATGAGGAAGTAAATTGGGAAAAGGGACTATTTTTTATGCAACAGGATGTTCTATCCTTCAATGTTTGCTCCTGAACAATCAAAGCATTTAATGTCTGTCTCTCCCCTGATAGACTCCACTGCATTCCCAGCACCTAGGACAGCACCCTGCCATTTAGGAAGCACTCACTGCACATTGTTGGAATTAATAATTGATAAATAAATTAATTAATTAACCATCAGTGAAATCACTTCATGGCGTGTAACAAATCACACTGTTTTGATTTCTGCTGTTGTTATTGCTATTATTTTATGGCAAAGGATGCATACTCTGTTGTGTTTTGGAAAAGACCAGGTTGACTATAAAACAAAAGTTACCCGACTCCGAATATTACTAGACAACTAGGAGAGAACGCATATAGATAATAGGCACTCAGTAATGGGAAGTGGTAGTCATTGTGGCTATTATAATTAAATTCCTTTCTTCTAAAAATCCTATTTACCCAACTCTAACTTCCCAATTCACTTTCAGACACAGTCAAGAAGTTTAAAGGCAAGAGAAATGAACTCTTTTTAAATGCCTGTTCTGCATTGGATGCAGTGCCAACCAGTTTCTCTCAAGTTACTACATTTACTTCCCAAGGCCATCCTGCAGAGGTGGCTGCTGTGGCACAGCTCTCAATCCCCCCAATTCCCCAGCCTCAGTTGACCCCTGAAGTATGAGGTCCAAGCCTTTGAAGCCCCATGTTGACCATAACCAAAGTTATGACCCCCCTGCATCTAATGGCTGGTCAACATGGGGCTTCAAAGGCTTGGCCCCCGTACTTCAGGGGATCAACTGAGGCTTCTTTTGCACTGCATCACAGGTCCACTTCTCCCTCTGCCCAATCTTGTTTTCCTTACCCCTCACCCCCTTGGACAGTGAGACCACTCCCCCAAAGTCCCACAAACCTCTGAATCTCTGAGTCTTTCTCCAGGGAACCTGACCTAATAAAGGTAGTTATGATATTTCCTTTTGAGTCACAAAACTGAAACTCAGAAAGGTTGATTACACCCTCCAGGCACATAGCTAAATGACCTTCTGATCTGACTCCCCAGTGACACCTTGCTTTTAACTACAGCCTCTACTAGCTGAGACACTGTCTCTGTAAGACAGAAAAGAGAAGGGGAGAGGTACCCTTCCATTCTCCAGAGTCCAACCCTGATGACAAGGTTCAAAGCCTCCAGAAACAATATAAAAATGGCCCGCAAGTTGCAGAATCAAGTGTAACGTGAGCTACATCTCCTACATGCCTGGTGGCCAGGGAGCAAGGCTCCTGGGTAGCTAGGGCTGCCTTCTGGAACCAGAGTATTCACAGCCAAGTCCGTACAGCAACTACAACTTAAGCAGCTCTCTCTGCTGCTCTGGTCTCCATCCATTTTCCACAGAGCTGCCAGAGTGACCTGGTCACTGGTCAGAATTCCTCCACTGCACTCCATCCCAGGACAAAATTCAGATAGTCTAAGGCTGCATTTTTAAGGCCGGAGCGTGTTTTAGCCTCCTGCCATGCCCACAGCTCTTTTCCTACCCACAGTAAGCCTTAGTCCGATGGAACACTGGACTTTCAGCTTCCTTAGCCTCGCACAAGAAAATCTATCTGGAATTCCCGCTGTCCCACCAGCCCTCCCCCTGGACCCCCTCCCCGCAGCTCTCAGCGGGGCTAACCCTCCAGTCCTCACTCAGTGGTCACCTCCACCCTGAAGCCCTCCAGGCTCCTCACTCCTGCTCTCCACCTCAAGTCCCCCGTACTGCAGTGTTCGGTAACTGTTCCTCCTACTGTCCTTCTTGGCCCCAGAGGCCCTCCAAAGCCCGTCTTCGTACACCAAGGCTCACTACAGTGCCTGGCACACAGCAGGGAGAGCCGGGTAAAGGCTGAATAAATATACGGGGCGCGGCAACCAGGGCCAGTCTTCGCTCCGAGCTCGGCCGTGGAGCCGATCGGAGATCTCCTCCTGCGCCTCAGGACGGGTGGAAATAGGAAATGCGGTGATAAATCTGACCCCAGCCCCAGGCCAACAGGTCCTGAGGGGTCTGAAGACCTGGGCCGAGCGGAGGTCCGGCCGGGAGCCACCGTCCCGCGCCCCGGGCATTTCCCGCGCGCCGACCCGTCCGTCGCAGGGTCGGGCCCCGGCCGGGCTGCGGCAGCCTGTGGAGGCAGCGTGCCGCGGCGGCTCGTCGCCTCCCTCCCGGGCCCTCCGCGCGCCCGCATCCCGCGGGCACAGGGCCGGCGCGCCGGGGACGCGGCCGGGCGCGAGGACGCCACCGGCAGCCCCTTTCTGAGGGACCGAGGGCGGGAGGGTTAGCTCTCAGTTTCCGAAAACCCCACAAAGTCTACTTCGCGGCGGCGCTCCGCTTACCGTGCGAGCTGCCAGGAAACCGGAGCCCGGGGCGTAGCGGGGCGGTTGCCTCCAACGCGCCGCCCGCCTGAGGAAGCGCTCAGGGTCCGCGAGCTCAGCCTCCGCACCGACCGCGCTGGAGCGTCTCTCCTCGGCTGCCTGGCCTCCCCGCCGCGCCGAGACGCCCCATTGGCTGGGGCAGAGAGGCCCCGCCCCCGGAGACTCCGCCCCCTCCGTCTCTCCCCTCCCCTCCCCCCAGCTCCCGCTTCACCTCTCTACGCGGGAAAGTTGCTCCCAGACTCTGATCCCTCCCTGGGCTCAGGCAGCCGAGTGCGGTGATTAAGCTCGATCCCAGGAGCGTCTCGACGCCCCTTGGGGAGTGCGAAGAGTGCAGCGTCCTTGGAAGCCAGCTTTGAAAAGGGCACCTGACTTCTCAGGACCTCAGGAGGCGCCTCAGAGAAACCCCACCGCACGGTCCGCGCGTGTCTCAGGTAGTGTGATGGGCACTCAGGGCCGGGGTGCTCCAGGAACAAGACCAAGTCTGTCGCCCTCTTGTAGTTTGCATGGGGCCGGGGGGGTGGGGGACAGGTTAAGTGCAGAGAAACAGACAAAGAAGATAATGTCCGATTGTTATGAAAGGGAAAGGTGATTTTAAATAAGGAAGGGGGTCAGGGACGCTCAGAATCGGTTTCCTGTGACCACTTGAGGAGGTGATAATTGATGTGAGAGTTGAAAGAGAAAAGGGATTCCAAGGCTGGAGGAAGAGCGTGGCCGGCAGGGGGCATCAGATGCACCTTGGTTCTGAGGACAGAACCGGAGACTAGGCTGGCCCAGAGCGCTGAGCAAGGACGGGGGGCGCTAGGTTGGAAAGGTAGCGGGGGCCGATTTCCCCAGAACCCAGTGGGCCACCCTGAAGGGCTTCGTTTAATTGTAAGGACAAAAATAAGCCACTGAAGAATTGGGGGGAGGGGGTGCCTACGACGTGTTTAAAACAGCTTGCTGTTGTGTGGGGAACACATTTTGGAAGAGAAAGAATGACAAATCAGGGAGACCATTTAGGAGGTGTCTTAGTCTGCTCACGCTATCATAACAAAATACCATAGACTGGTTGGCTTAAACAACAGAAATTTATTTCCTCATAGTTGTAGAGGTAAAGATCAAGGTGCCGTTGGGGTCTGTTTCTAATGAGAGCTCTCTTCCTGGTTTGTGAATGGCTGCCTTTATCCTGTATCCTTGCATGGCAGGGAGAAAGAAAGAGAGCGAGTTCTCTCATGTCTCTTATAAGGACACTAACCCTGTGATGAGCTCCCACCCTCATGAGGTCATCCAAATCTAGTTACCCTCCAAAGGCCCCATTTCCAAATACCTTCCCATTGTGAATTAGAGCTTCAACATATGATTGGGGGGGGGGGGGAATCATAGTTCAGTGTATAACAGGAGGATACTGCAGAAGCCCAGGCAAGAGATGATGGTGACTTAGACCAAGGTGGTGACAGCAGAGATGGGGAGGGTAGACCAATTGAAATACATTTATAGAGTATTATGGAAAGGCTTGATGATGAATTGGATTTAAGGAATGAGGAAAACATATGAACAAACAATGACTCTCAGGTGTTCAGCTCTAGCCATCCATGGGATAATGGTGCCATTACCAACATGAGGAAGCCTAGGAAGGAGCAGGTTGGAGGCAGAAGGAAATAAAAGCTCCATCATGAACATTCTAGAGACCCATAAGGCAACTTACAACAACAGTAGTGCCAGATTCTCTTCAAATTGTTTTGCATATATTAACCAATTGTATATATAATTCTCATAATAACTGTATGGTGGAAAAGCACTCTCATTGTCACCATATCACAGCTGAGAAAATGAAGGCACCAAAAGGTTTAATCAACTTGTCCAAAGAGAGGGCTGGATACCCAAGTGTAGAGCACAGATATGAGTCTGGGGCTAGAGATGTACCTGGGGGAGTCTTCTGACCTGGAGCAGTATGAGACCACCTAGTGTGGGACCAGAGGAGAGCCAAGGATTGAGCCCTTGGAAGTTTGTCTTCCAACATCTGTGCTTACTGTATGACCCTTAGTAAGTGACCTCAATCAATAGGAGGGAGTGACCCAACTTCAGTGCCTAAGGGAGTAAGACTAGCTTAGGAATCACAAATTTTGGGGACAGGCAGTAATGTAGCAAGTGAAGTTGGCAGGATGTGATAGAACAGGGAGGGGTGGAGACTGTGGCATATTGGGGTGTGCACAGCTGCCTAAGGGGGGCAGCTTGTTACTCGGCAACAACTCATTTTTGCCATGCGGCAGTAGGGACCTTGAGTTGCCTGATGATCTGATTTTTACTAAAGAGTCAGAAATTCAGATTATGTTAAATCTCCAGGTTTTTACATGTTGGCAATTAATTTAAAACAATTTTAAAGAACTGTGTGAACCAAGAATGTTGAGCAAAATCAAACCCGTGTACAGGCAGGATTTGCCCCTTTGACTACTACTTTCTACCTCTGGATTAGGCAATACCTCAGATCCTTCCTGAGTTTCTGTTCAGAAGCAAATAATGGCAGTAGTGGACATAAGAGGATCAAGGAAATCTCAACTCAGAAACCCAGCATAGTCTTTGATGGCATTTGGCCCGTCTCTGCCTCTACCTACCAGGCATATCCTTTCTAAGCTTCCGTTTCCCTACCTGTGAAATGAGGTCAGAGCAGAGCTCCCCTAAGATGCCTCCCAACTCTAAGATTTGGACTTCTTTGTAGTTTAAAAAAAAAAAAAAAACTATTGGCTTTCAAATATACACAGGAGAGTTGCTTGGAGAAAAATGGAAAGGATGTTCTTGTTTGGGTTAATAAATTCAAAAAGCTTCACTAGTATTAGTTTTGTTTTGTTTGTTTGTTTGTTTGTTTGTTTTTAAGAGGAAATGGAGTGGGATAGAAGTGTAGATGAAAAACCAGGCAAATTATGGCATGGAAAATTATTTTTTTATTGCACCATGAATAAGAAAAGAAAAGGCGGTTAGATGCAGAAGTGCTTAATGGTTACAACTGAAAATTCAATGTATCATAGCCAGTTCTCTATATTTATCACCAAGGATTTTGCAGTAATGAGATTCTCCCACCATGTATTAGAGGTCAGCTGCAGTCCAGCATTATTTATTCTTATGTGCTGAGCTTATGTAATAAAAAGGGTCTGAAAACAGATAATGACTCTCCATAGTAAGTCCCTTTGTCCCCACCTGAGATATTGTTTAAAGCTGGAGAAACAACTTATAACTTTATAAATTGCTAGGTTTTGTGTAAGAGAGTGAATATGGGGTTGGAAAACAGAAGACTTGACACACAGTCATTGAACAACCTCTTTGAACCTTCTTCATCAATGAAATGAGAGCTGGACCAAAGGTGGCTGCCTGGAAGATACTGGGGGAGTTTCATTGTGTGGGGATCTGGCAATTCCCAGGGCCAGACCCTTCCACAATTTGCTTTCTCCTGGTCCCCAAAAATATTTGAGGTAGAGGTGTCACCTAAGTTGGGCCAAGTTGCTCACTCTTGGGACTTTGTCTTTCTAGAATGTGACAGCTATGGAAAGAGATTGGCCGTGAGATTAATCAGACTGATGATGGCAGCAGCATCTGCATCCTAAAAAGGCTGGACCATTGGTTGCTGCTTGGTCATGAATCTTGTTGGCCAACCTCCAGATTCCTTTAATTTCTGCCTGTTTCCCAAGCTTGATCCTTCATGCCATCCTGTCCCCCATCCAACTTTATTTTATGAATGTTCCATCTCTGCTAAATCCCCCCCTTGTGTTAACAGCCTACATTATTTTTCTCACTTTTAACCAAGAATCCTGATGGGTCCAGGAAGGAGAGAGACATAATGCATCATAGGATCCTTTCTCTGGGGAACAATTCAGCTCAGGAATTTGCATACATATGGATGCACCCACAGTGACAGGTGTACACATTGTCTCACCCCTCAGTAAGAAATCCAACCCTACAGGATGGTGGTGGTGGCGGTTTAAAAAGATATTTATAGGGGCGCCTGGGTGGCTCAGTGGGTTAAGCCACTGCCTTTGGCTCAGGTCATGATCTCAGGGTCCTGGGATCGAGTCCCACATCGGACTCTCTGCTCAGCAGGGAGCCTGCTTCCCTCTCTCTCTCTCTCTCTGCCTGCCTCTCTGTCTACTTGTGATCTCTGTCAAATAAATGAATAAAATCTTTAAAAAAAAAAAAGATATTTATATTTGATAAGAACCCAGATCTGCTATTCTTATCTGATCTAAAAAAAGCAAGCAAGCCCTTATAATAACAAATGAACTGTAGAAGTAAGCCCCCTTATATGTAAATTTTCTAGCTTGTTAAGTCCCTCATTTCATATGCCCTCCTGTGAGGTAGGCAGATTAGATAGTATTCATTAGAGTAATAATACTTTCATTTATTGAGCACAGTTTTAAGTTATCAGACACTGTGCTAAGTGCTTTATATATCCATGGGCCAACAACCTTCTTAAGGAGATATTATCTCCATTTCATAGGGGAAGAAACAGACTTGCACAAAGTCACTTAGCACATAGTTGAGGTGAGAACTCAAAATGCTGTCTTAACAATGAAGGCCGTTGTGTGTGTGTGCCTTAACACACACAGCTTGGTATGATGTAACACAGCTAGTGAGTGACAGAGCTGCAGCTGGAACCCAGGTCCCAAGCAAGGAAAATTTTTCTCTATTCAGCTATGGCTTGTTCATACTTGCCAACAAGGGCAGAGTTAATTTTGTTATCTATCCATGGAAAGATTTTTTTTTTAAAGATTTTATTTATTTATTTGACAGACAGAGATCACAAGTAGGCAGAGAGGCAGGCAGAGAGAGAGAGAGAGAGAGAGAGAAGGAAACAGGCGCCCTGCTGAGCAGAGAGCCCAATGCGGGACTGGATCCCAGGACCCTGAGATCATGACCTGAGCCGAAGGCAGGGGCTCTAACCCACTGAGCCACCCGGTGCCCCCATGGAAAGATTTTTTTATTTAAGATTTTATTTATTTATGATAGAGAACGTGTACCCAATGCACATGTACACGCCCGAGCAGGGGCAGGGGCAGAGGAGAGGCAGAGAGAGAATTCCAAGCAGACTCCAGCACTGAGTGGGAGCCCAAGGCAGGGCTGGATCTCATGACCTTGAGATCATGACCTGAACCAAAACCAAGAACTGGACACTTAACCAACTGTGCCACCCAGGCACCCCATGGAGAGATTTTTAAGATGACAACAATGATCTTTCAGTATTTCCTCCTCACTACCTATCATGGTGCCTAAAATCTGCAGAAAGATGAATTGCTATAATTAAAGATTGATAGGGGGTACAAAACACAAATAAGTCTGTGAGAGTTAAAACACATGCAGTAGTAAGAGGGCTCTGGAGTCTATCCAAAGAGGGTTGAGGTAGTAATCATTCCCCTATATATATGCAAATAATCATGTTGTATGCCCTAAATAGGTACAATTTTTATTTTAAAATGAATTAATTAAAAAGCATAAAAATACATTTGACTTATAAAAAATAAGAACGGTAAAAATGAGAGAACTTTTCAATTTCAGCTATTTTCTCTTTGGATTAAAAAATGTCTTAGGAAGATGGGGAGGTGAGGTATAGAATAAAAGAAAATCTGAAAATATTAATTTACTCCCTGACATGAGGCAATTCATCTTATCTCTGAGCCCTAGTAAAATGAGGGGAATGTTTAGAGGGTCCTGACATCTATAGTTCTTTTCTAGAATCCCTAGGTAATGTCTCAGAGGGGGCATGGCATGGTCTGGAGCTGAGATGAATTCTGAGCTAAAGATTTTGAGTGGTTTTATGGTTGCTTGTTTGTAACACAGAGCATTTTTGCTGACGTTGCAAAAGATTGTCATGGCAACCAGAAAAATAAGTTTCCATATCCTTGGAGTCACCCTTAAGGGGAGGCAGATGTCAGTGGGTGTTCCTTTGTAATTAAGGGTGCTTAAAGGTTTCATTCACTTTCAAAGGTAATGTTCTAATACATCTGCCTTCACAACTCACTGGCAAGCAGCTGTATTGAGGCAGAAAGAAGACCAGCTCCAGTGGGATGGGCCATGAAAACACCTAGGCAGCAGTCCATACCACTGGTGTATATTTTCTCACCAGTAGGTATGTATTTTGTCAGCATCCCAGGTGACATCATTGTATAGTCAAGGTTGAGCACGGCTGAGCTGATTTTGAGTACCTGGCCCATAGCTTCTTGTCTGGCTGTGAAGTCCTGGACTGGCCTCTACACTTCTTCAAGCTTTGGGTGCTTCCACTGTAGAATAAGGTAATATAACTAGCTTTGCAGGACTGTTGTGAAGTTTAACCATGAAAGCGCCTGGCTATTACCATAACATCAATAGTAGTTGCATGTGACTTACTACCAGCATGGGGTTAGGAAACCCACTTCTCAGGGAGCATTAAAATCTCCTTGCTCTCCATTTCCACCACTTCGAGTGTCTGGAGTCTGTCCACACAGGCACACAACAAAGAAGCTACCCCTTCCGTGTAATTTTCCTTCCTTCCTAAACCCCACGTAATAATGACTCTGCATAGGTTGGCCTCTATAAAGACCCCCATCATTTCAGCCAAGTTCAATGGCCAGAGGAATAGCCAGGCAAGACGGAGAATGGATTTTTTTTCCCTCAACAACATGGAGAAGCAATAACTATATGTGTTGAGAACATGAAGGTTGGAACTAGGCTGTGTTTGAATCTTTGCTCTGCTACTTCTTAGATTTTGACTCTGGGCAAGCTGTTTGCCTAGACTCCTTATCTACATAAAGAGGGAGATAAATTTACCTTCAGGAGTTGCCCGAGGGTAAAATCTATTAAAACATATAAACTTAGGGGAGTACCTGGTACATAATAAGTGTTCTTCAAGTGTTCCCCATTTTATTTGCATTGAAATGATCAAATCCAAGATTTCCCCAGAAAGAACCACATAAATCTCATCATTTAGAGCTCAGGCAATGAGCAGACCCCTTGACCCCTGGGTTATGAGGGAGTATGACCCAGAGGTGTGGAGCCTAACATTATACACCACTAGCTTCTATCTTATTTGTCCCAAACTTCAAGTATTTTATTGGACCATGGGTTTTACAACAGCATCAGCCAAGTCTGGCATCCAGCTGTCCTTACCCTCTTGGGGCCAGCTACAAAGACAATAAAGTGTGTCCCTTTTGCCCTTCCTCTTTCACTTTCTTCTCTTTCCTCTGACCCCTAGAGATCATGGGCTGACTGTGGCATTTCACCTAGGCCCACCTTCCCTGGAAGGTACCCATACTGCAGGCAGGCCTCTAGAAGAATAATAAGGATCATGGTGATTGTCACAATCATTGTGGCAGCTGCCAAGGAGGCACTGTGCTAAGCATTCTGCAGTCATATGCTTATTGAATTATCCCAACAACTCTCAGAGATAAGCATATACATGATTCCCATTTTACAGATTATGAAAACAGGCCTACAGTGGTAAATGAACTTGCTGAGATCACATATCTCATACATAAGGGGTCAGGGACATAAGCACATAATTCAGTGCCCTTTGCTAGCATGCCCTTTGGGTGGCTCCCCTGCACTGGGGGATGGGGCTCCTTCTCCTGACTTTCAAGCTCCTGGGAGAAGAGTGGAGTTTAATTTCCAGAGGCAGACAATTGCTTTCTTCCGAAGGATCTCTATCCAGACGTCAGAGAAGTGACCATCATATTAAGTGAGAGGATGCATCCAAAAGCACTGCTTGGTCTCAAAACTGCTGTGTAAGAGTTAGTATCATTTTCAACACCATCATGTAGTGTCTCCTAAGTCTTTGTTGAAAGAACGCATGCTTATGGCTTTTCCTTTCCAAGAAGGAATGAAATGATGACAAAAGTTGGCTTTGGGATTACTAGAGACCCATATTCAAATCCCAGTTTTATCATTTAAATGGCGTAGGACCCTAAACAATAACAATAATAATGATAAAAGTTGTTCACATGTGCACCAGCATCTGAGTTAGTGCTTCAGCTTCTATTATCTTACTTAGTTCTTTTCAGTGATACTGTGAGATAGATGTTAATATCTCCAATTTACAGATGGAGAGACTAAGGCTCTAAAGTCAAGAAACTAAGCCAAAGTTGCAAAGGTAGGAATTGAACCTAGGTCTACATTCTTTCAAAAACATTGCTCTTAGCTGTTTTAAAGGTTTTCCTCTCTGTTGAACTTCAGTTCTGCCTGCTTTTCAGAGTGATCACAGGGATCAGTTCCAATTTATATGACCCGACCAGTAATTCAGAACCTGGATTTAAAGGCAGGATAGAACACAGGAACAGTAGTCTTTTACATGGAAGAGAACAGCAGGGGAACTTTTATTATCAATACTAAAACACACTACTGTGCTTGTGATTTTTGTGATAGAGTCACCTCCTTATGGGCAGATAGGATTGTACAGAAGGATTTCTGCCACCTCCAGACTCCCCATTAGGCTGCTGTATCAACATTAGATGAAAAGCACATTTCAGACAGGTGGAGTTAATGAAATCTGCAATGTGCTGCTCTGGCTGTGGCCACGGCTCCTACTGTGAATATCTCTGCTCATTCATTCATTTCTCCTCTGGGAGCTGGCAGTCTCCATCACTGTGTTACCAGGCAACCAAAACAGCACCTGCATCAGGAGGTGAGCAAACCAATCAGGACAGTTGGGAGAGGAGCTTTACCTGGTTGGCCTCGGTGATGGAAAGAGCGCTCTCTGGGTTCACTCGGGACTGGCTGCTAGAATCAGCATCAGAGCTGAAGGGAACTCGGGAAATTGGAAAACTCCCGTTTTAGAGAGCTAGATGGGGACCTGGTTGTGTGGGAGTGAAGTCTTCAAGGTCACACAGCAACTCAAAGGCAAAATCAGGAGGAGAAGTCAAACCTGACCCCTAACTGAGCATCCCATTCCTTGTACTTGACTGCCATCATTTTAAAAAATCATGTGTGGGGCACCATCTATGTATTAGGCACTGTGCTTGGTGATGGGGGGGGGGGTTCAGAAAGTATGTAGACCATTCCTCCAATCATCTAGGGGTTATTTATTATGCTTCCATATCTGGGGCAGTATAACATGGTGGTTAACAGCACAGGTCCCCACAGTCAGACGGGGCATAGAAGTCAGCTCAGGCAATTACCACTTATGGGAGAATTCAGGTTACTTAACCGTCCTTTGCTTTAAGTTTCCTCAAATAAAATGGTGCTAAGGACAAGGTAAAAGAAATCACTTACTGTGTTGTTATGCCACTGGTGGAAAGTTCCACCAGTGTTGGCCATCCTTGGTAACAACATGTGAGTCACTTGAGCTTGGACTCTGGAACCAGGCTGCCTGAGTTTAAGTCTTGACTCTGCCTTGCACTCATTACATGATCATTGCCAGGTTACTTAAAATTTCTATGCTTTAGTTTGCGTATCTGTAGATGTATAATAATAGAACCTCATAAGTTCTTTATGGAGCTCAATTATTTCAATATACATAAAGTATTTAGAAGAGTTTCTGGCACATTAGAAGTGCTCTGTAAATTTTAGTTGGTATGATTCCTCAACATATATTTATTGAGCTTTTAGGATGTCCCAGATACAGTCTTACTTGCTGGGAGATACAGAAATGAACCAAATACCACAAGTCTCTCTCAGCCTTCATAGAACTATGATTATTATTACATTCATAATCATGTCTTTTCTTCTTGATTTCTGCTGCTTAAAGGCAGGGGCAAGTGTTTTGTCCACAGTTGTATTCCCTTTGCATGGCGCAGGGCCTGAAAAGTAGTACATGTTCAATAAGTACTTGTTTAATGAATACCAGGCACTGATATAGGATGGTGGTTCTCAGCTAGGGATGGTTTTGTTCCCCCAGGAAATATCAGACAATGTCTGGAGACATCTTTGGTTCCTGCGTCTTGGGGGAGGCTGGTGGGTAAGATGATGGTAGCATTACTGGCACCCAGTGGTGCACAGGACAGCCTTTCACGGCAAAGATTTTTCCAGCCCCAGTGCCAACTGTGCCAAGAGAACTCTGGTGTAGCAGAGCAGAGATAAAACCTCACAAAGACTCCTTCCTTCCAAAAGCTTATGGTCTAGCGAGACCACGATAATATGGCACAGTGAGTGCTGTGTGGCAATGGTGAGAGCACTTTGAACCCACACAGAAGAAGCACCTGAACAGCAGAAGCTTCTGCTGGAGTTGATGTCTGAGCTGACTCTACAAGGACATGATCATCTTCAGGAGAATTCTGTGTATGTTGGAGGATGTTCCAGGGCTTGAAGAATGTGTGTGTGTGTTGGGGGACAGGCAGCGTGAGTCAAGGCTTGGAAGTAAGAACAAGTTTGGTTTTGTTAAAGTGCAAGAACCAGAGTGGGAAGCAGAGCTTTGGCAGGAGATCATGAGGGATGTGTATATGAACATTGCGCCCGTTGTGGTCAGACAGAATTTTCCAAAGTCTGTTTTCTAAGCAGTAGTTATTTAAGATGTGCCCCCAAAGTGCCACAGTCACATAAAAATGAAAAGGCACTGAATACTACTCCTTCCCCTCCCTTTTTTTTTACTTACCTCCCCCTACCCATCGTTTGGAGATTTACAAGGCTTGTTGGTATGATATAGTTTCTGACAAATCCTGCATCAGAGAAACCTGATTCATTTCATTTAATTTATCCCAGAGTCTTCCACAGTTACTTGACCATGGAAGCTTCTTTTCTAGATACCTATCTACATGGAGGCTATAGACCCTCTTCGGGAAGAGGAGTCATAGGGGAACTATTGACTGTCTTTAAGCAATATCATGGCTGGATTTGTGTTTTAGGATAATCTCCCTGGGTCCTGTGTGGGGTGGATTCAGAAGGTAAGAAATGTCTATGTATATTGTTTGAATACTTGTCATGTTGATGTGACTTATTGAACTAAACCCTGGGACTGAGCAAGTCAGATGCCGTTCCTATTCTCACTCAGTTAGCAGACTAGTGAGCGTGAATGAGAGCCATAAATAAGACGGAGAGCGGCAGGGATCACAAATGTGGTGGGGCCTGGGAGTCTGTGTTTCAAACTAGTTCCTTGGCTACTTCTGATGTCCAGGGTCTGGTATTTGGGAAGTACTGCGCTGTCAATCATAGATGATGTGTCTCTGATCTGCCAACTGACATCAAGGCCCCAACCTTCATACCTTGGCTGTTCCTGACTCTTGCCACCTGGGGCCTTGAAGTCCCTGGTCTCACTGTGCCTGAGCCATCACCTGACCTTTCTTAATCCTGCTAGAGTCCTGAGTTGAGTTTGGAGTACTATGGATCCTTTATCCACAAATCCTAATGGGAACCTTTCTGCTTCATGCTGAGTGAGATATTTGCTTCTTGTTCCCACCTCTTAGCACTCCTTCCCAAAATCTCATGATTCCCTCATGCATTCCTGGGTCTACAGGATTGTCTCACAAGAGCTGGTGAAGACAACTATGTTTCAAAGCCCATTTATGTTTTGACGTGGGTTGTGTATACATTAAAGCTATTTTGTGTTCGGTGTAAAATTAAAAAGAAGGAGGAGGATGAGGGTAGGAGGGGAAGAAGGAGGAAGAAGAGGATGGGGGAGAAAGGGAAGGAGGAGGAGTAGAAGATTGCATGGTCATTTAAAAGAGGCTATGAGACTTTTCTTCATTTTGTCATGAAGAGAGTTTACTGTGGAAATGGAAAAAAAAAAAGGAACTCCCTAATTGATAGTTTTGTGACAAGTGGAATCATTGTCTTAATGGTCTGGTTAGAGAGGGAATAGTTGTGATTGCCTCAACTGGCAGTTCTGAAATTCTGGCTTGCGAATACGTTTCACGAGAGTTAAGCAAGAAACTTATGAAAGAGTCATGCCCAGGCTTCATCTGAAATCTGAATCAGGGTCTCCACAGGTAAGGTGCAGGAATGTATATTTCTAAAGATAGTCCCTGGAGATTCTGATATGTAGACCAACTGGCAAGTTCTGGGCTAACATTTAGTGGGTGATGGACCAATTCCCAGCCTGGCATAGTCTCATCCTCTCAGTAAGCCAGCTCTGACTCTCTCTGTCCCAGCTCTAAGTCCCAGCCCAGTGCCACCTGCCCCAGACCACAGTTCAGAGCCCCAGATCCTTTTTCATCAATTCTTGGGCCCTGCTCATATTAGTGAAGGCTGTTTATAGTCCTGGCTGTCAAACACTGGTCTAGGAAACCCCAGGGCTCATTCCCGTTCCAGCTGCACTCCCTGTGAGTCCCCAGCACAGACATTTCTGAGCAATTTTTCCTTGCAGCTGTCTCAAGGGATAAGTGTTTCCTATTCTTGGAGTTGCTAATTTCCCTGATGATGTGAGCATTATGTCAGCTCCCATCCAATTTAAACAGGTCATCTATTGACTGGCTTTTCTTCTCCAGAGAGGTTAGAGGTGGTAGTGAAATGCCTTCTACTTCAGCTCAAGAAAAGACTGAGGATTTTGTTTTATTCCCTTTAAACTTTATTCCTAAAGTTTAAATAAAATTTGTTGATATTTTCTCATTTTCCTTCTCCAACAATTCTTCAGAAGAGCAAAGTTGTTTTCCTTGGATAGAATAAAGGGGCTTGCATGTCCCAATCCCTGTCTTTAGTGAATGGGAGTGAATTTCTAGACATCAGTATGCACATGCATAACCCTGATTACTGGAGACCCTGGGCCAGTCTCTAAAATCCTATCTGTAAAAGTCGAATCTAGCAGTCAAACGGAATTTTAAAGGAATTTTAACCTATACTTGGCCCTCTTGAAGACCAATAAAAGGAGTCTATTTTACAACCTAGAACAACTCTCTAATGTCTCATTTAATCTTTTCTGTTCTGCCCCACCCCCATGGGTCCTCCAGAACCCATCCTCATGAAATCCCTCAGACTCTAACACCCCAACCCTGCAACTTTTATTGTTTTGTTTTCTCTTCTCCTTTCTTTTGAATCTCCAGACCTGTCTCTTCATTCATGTTCTTCCTGTTCTTCTCAACTTGCGTCATAAAACTCTAATAACTGAAATAGGCCAGAACTCTACCAATTGCTGAATAAATAAGAAAAATTGCCTTAATGGGGGTGACATAGAGGATATGGAGGCTGGGAATATAGATACACTAATAAATCTTGTGTCCTTCATCTGTAGATAACAGTCCTGTAGACAGCCACTGTAATAATATTCATCTGATATTCCTATAATCCTCCCATAGTAGGATGGAGGCATTCAGACCTCCTGTCTCTCCTAACTAGAGGTTTCCTTCATGAATCTCTCTTCTCTTCTCATCTTAAGTGCCTCCAGGTCCATTATCTGTTCATTCTAGTGATTTCTCTTATGTTTCTATGCTCTGGACTCAACGTCAACAGGGAGGCATGACAATCTGGCTGAATCAACAGATGTCTAGATTAGCATTTGTAAATATTAGGACAAGAGCACAAAGCTTTGTTTCAAGCCTTATTCACTTTTCTTTATAGCCTAGGTCTCCTGCTCCTTCACTCAGACCCCTCTCCACTTCTCCTTTGGTTCCATAGAATGAACTCCATACATCGTGATGTAGAGTAAAATAACACCCCCCCATAATCATGATCACAATTATCATCAGCCAAGCAAAGAATGGCCTTAAGAAAAATAAATAAGTGAAAAATAAGATATGGTTTCATAATAAACAGATCTACAGAGGAAGAAAGATCCTTTCTCTGTCTTTAGTCTTCTGTCTGGGAAGTAAATAAAGGGGGTACCCACCAAAGCACCTGGACTACTTTATGTCTGGTTGGTATGTTCTCTATATTGTGACATTTGTTGAGTCCTTCTTATGTGTCAGATACTGTCCTAAGTGCTTTATACCTATTAGCAATTTTATCCTCATAACATCCTCATGAGATGGTTGTTGATATTATCCCCATTTTACAGATAAGTAAATTCATGCCAGACAGATTAAGAAACTTGCACTAAGTCACTCAGTTTATGAATGGTAGAATCAGAATTTAGGCCAAATCACTTCTAGAGCCTGCACTATTATCTAACTTTTAATCCAAGCAACTAGCTGGATTCTTTTTTTTTTTAATTATTATTATTTAAAGATTTTATCTTTAAGTAATCTCTGTACCCAATGTGGGACTCAAACTCATAACCCTGAGATCAAGAATTGTATGCTTTACTGCCTGAGCCAGCCAGGTGCCCCCTAGCTGGATCTTTTACCAATATATAAGGATAACTATATTTCAGTGAAATAATTATATTTTTTGTAGCCTACAGAAGTAAAAGTTGGCGAAGAAGGAAGGTATAGTATCTATTCTATGCTAGAGATGAGGTTTGAGGCCAGTTCTCACTTCAAATCACATGGCTTTTTTTTTTTTAAGATTTTATTTAATTATTTGACAGACAGAGATCACAAGTAGGCAGAGCAGCAGGCAGAGAGAGAGGGGGAAGCAGGCTCCCTGCTGAGCAGAGAGCCCAATGTGGGACTCGATCCCAGGACCCTGAGATCGTGACCTGAGCTGAAGGCAGAGGCTTAACCCACTGAGTCACCCAGGCGCCCAAATCATATGGCTTTTTAACATTTGGTTAGTTGAAGAAATTTATTGATAGTAACAATGAAAGTCCTTAAGCCAGTCCTTAGGGGGATTTCCTTCATTTTTAAAAAACTGTATGTCAGCCCCCTTAGGTGAGTCGGTCACCTGTGCCCTATTTGCTCTGGTTCTGCTTGCCACTGTTTTATACCATGCGGTAGCAAATTATCTCATTATTCCTCACAGGGCCCCAGTGAGGAATCACAAGTCAGAGAGTCCTCATTATACAGGAGAGGTGACCGAGACTCAGAGGACTTCAGTAACTTTCCATGATTACATGCTAGTACTTGATTAATTGTTGAAAGGAGCTCAGAGAAGAAAGATTTAGGGTGATCCTTATTTATATCAATAGAGACTCCTTGAAGAGCTTTGCACTATTATAATAAATGTAGTCTTGAGTGATTAAATCTATAATTTTATATTCCTTCACAGAATCACATTCTTTTCCCTTTCAGCCTCTCATAGCCACTTTAATGGAATGGGATTAGTGAAGCACAGCAAATGGAAAGTTTTTCTTTCATGAGCTCTGGGAACTATCTGCCTAAAATGTATCTTCCAGACAAGATGATGTCATCCAGATTAGACATGTCCTTAGAAACTGATAACACACTTACTTGGAGTGAGTCACCTTCCTTTGGGACATCAGAATTAGGCAACATCAAATCTAATAAACATTGATAGGCCGGAAAGAATTCTAATGTACTCAGTGATGTCAAAGAAATGCAGTGTCTGAGGCAGGGTCAGTAAGTAGTAACTTGGATCTGTTTCTCCTCTAATGAACCTTGAAACTTCTATTCACCCATGCTTTCAAATATATTAGGAAGTATACAGGGAAAAGGAAATAATAGATAATAATATTAGGAAATGAATCTTCCTAACTGACTGAATAATGTTTCCTCTGGAGCTTAAGCCAGAGTACTTGACTTCTTCCTCAATTCCTATTTAAGGATTTGTCATCGTATGGGACATCCATGTCACTGAATATATACACAGTTCTGCTTGGTGATGACAGCACATTTGAGATTAATTGTAACTAGACTAGTTCTAAGAACTTAGTTCTTGGCTTCCCATGTATGGCCTTGTGGAGGCACATTTCCCTTTCTGTTCCAGGGATGTGCTTGGTGAATCTAGGATTCTTGTTCAGATCTCTCTGTCTCTCTGTCTCTGTCTCTGTCTCTGTCTCTCTGTGTGTGTGTGTGTGTGTGTGTGTGTGTGTGTGTGTGTGTGTGTGTGCGAAGATATCAAATCTTAATGAAGCCTGAGAGAAAACTTCATATATCTTCCTAATGCTTATTGTCGTTTTTTGTCTACTGTCCCTGGTGCTGAATTATACAAGACATTAGACTTCCAAAGGTGGATCTTTCCAGCTAGTAGGGGAAAGGTAAAAGAAACAAAACCAAATGTTTAGGCTTCATAAAGAGCTATAGACCTGGAAAATAATATTTATCCCTATGAACAAAATGAACATGGACAAGCTTAAAAGAATCTATATCTATAGAAATATGTATTAAATATATTAAATATTAATGAGGGAAAGATCCTGTGTTTCTCATTGTTTAGTAATGTATCCCAAAGTGGGTTGGTACTTAGCCCAGAGCAGATTCTCAGTGAATATTTTTTGAGTGAATGGTGAATACATTCAGGCTAGTGCTCAAAAGAAGTGGCTATAGAGTTAATGCTCAGAAGTGAGAGCTCTAAAATCAGTCTGTCAGGGTTCACAGCCTGGTGTACTACTTACCAGCTTTATGACCCTGGACAAGTCACTTCACCTCCATCTGATAAGACTATCTCAAATGGGGATGCCTGGGTGGCTCAGTCAGTTAAGTGTCTGCCTTCGGCTCAGGTCATGATCCCAGGGTCCTGGGATCAAGTCCTGCATCAGGCTCCTTGCTCAGTGTGGAGTCTGCTTCTCCCTCTACCTGCTCTGCCTGCTCTGCCTGCTGCTCCCCCTGCTTGTGCTCTCTCTCTGACAAATAAATAAATAAAATCTTAGGAAAAAAAAGACTACCTCAAAGGGTTTTTATGAGGATCAAAAGGGTTAACATAAAAAACTGCTGAAAACTTAACCTGCAATATTAAAATCCTATCCATTATTGTTATTATACTTTTTCTTTCCATGCCTTTTTTAAGGATATTTATGAATAATAAATTGAAGATGCATAATAATGATTAAAATTTATTGGGAGATAATTATGTAAGAGACATTAATTTACTAATTCCTTGCAACAGTATCACAATCTAGGTGTACTATTATCTCCATTATAAAGGGAGGAAACTCATAGACAGAGAGCCTAGGTAACTTCTCAGGGCCACATAGCAGTTTTAAAACTAAGATTTGGAGGTGCCTGTGTGGCTCAGTCAGTTAAGCATCTGACTTTTGGTATTGGCTCTGATTATGGTCTCAGGGTCCTGAGATTGAGCCCCTCGTTAGGCTCCAGGCTCAACACGAGTCTGCTTGAGTTTTTCTCCCTTTGCCCCCCACCACTGCCTACTCTCTTTCTCTAAAATAAATAAATAAATCTTTAAGAAAAAAAAAAACGAAACTAAGATTTGAACCTAGGCTATCTAGATCCAAAATCTGGACCCTTAAACACAACACTTTACCACTCCTAAATATTTTTGATTTCCCAAGTTGATGATAAGGAGATCAGTCTGGTTCTGGAAGCATCATTTTTTGTAGAAGAGAAGGTGGTGGCTCAAAGAGACTTTGCAGGCTCAAAGGGGACTTTGACATTGAACGTCTTCCTTCAGTATTGAGCCATAATAACTGCACAGAAAACATGATGAATTTCCAATATTTCTGTCTTTTTTCTTTGAGGGGATTAGAAGGGGTACATTTTCCATTCCTTTTCCAGTTAAGCACAATTAGTGTGTAGATCCTAAAGACATGCTGTGTATATTTTATCTGTGAATATTGATACAGAGATTAGGACACGTTATGCTTTTAAGTTTACTGTCCTCACGTCTAATCCTGTTATTAAAATAATTTTGATGAGTTTTGAGTTTTGAGTTTTTTGTTTTGAGTTTTGAACTGTTTTGAGTTTTTTGGGTTAATAGTCTAAACTAGAATTCTGAACATTCTTCACCTGAAATTCCACATGCATAGTGAATATAATAAATTGTTGTTCATGTCCAGTCAGGATGGATATGCTTATACACCATTGTTTTGTTTCCATTTCTTTTCAAAACCAGGCTTCTTTTCAGAGATATCTGAATTGCATGTACTATTTTCAATTTGCAGTAAGAGACTGGCATATAAAAGAAATAATGAAAGCTACATTATTATGGTCCCAGAAGATAACTGGTAATGGTATAATCAATTTTCTCAGGGTTATTTCTTTTTTCCCCATTTTTGACTGCTCAACCTCTATCCATCTGAATGGAAAAATGTTAAGCATGTGCTGATTGCTGTTGGGCATGAATTAAATTACTAGAGTACAGCAGCTTTACTGATAGATTAGCTTACACCTCTCAGTCTGCCAAGTTGTCATCATTTAGCCTTATTCGTCTGAGGTATTTTCTCATTAGTCCGTGATAGGCATATCTATAATGCACCTTCAGTGTGAAATGTACCAGGATGCTCAAGCAGAAGGAACTAACATTTATTGAACATACATTCATTAACTTAATATGTTCCAGGACCCAGCTTAAGTTCTTTACTACATCATTTCGTTTAATCCATGCAGTGACCCATGGTGGTTTGTACTATTATTCTCCCCATTGTATAGATGCACAAACTGAGGCACAAAAAAATAAAAATTCCCTTGTTCATACCTGTGAGTTATGAAAATTAATGTTTGGTATTTGAAGCTAAGCAATCTGACTCCAGAGGTTATACTTGGTGTTGGTATGTCTACTGTCTTTTATGGACTCATATCTTTGAACATCAATTCAGTAACAATAAATTAACCTTTATTTTGTGCCAGGCATTGTGTCAGATGTAGTCTCTGCCCCTAAGGCACTCATGGCTTAATGTGAAATTTGTTTGTTTGGTTTTTTAAGTTTTTATGTACGTATGTATGTATGTATGTATGTATTTAAGATTTTATTTATTTATTTAAGATTTTATTTATTTTATTTATTTATTTGACAGAGAGCGAGAAAGGGAACACAAGCAGGGGGAGCAGGAGTGGAAGAAGCAGACTTCCCACTGAGCAGGGGCCAGATATGGTGCTTGACCCCAGGACCCTGGGATCATGACCTGAGCCAAAGGCAGATGCTTAACCAACAGAGCCACCCAGGCGCCCCTGAAATTCTTTGTAATAAAGGCAGAGAGGGTCACAGAAGAGCAAGTGACAGCCTTAAAGGGGAGGATTTGAGAAGTCAGGGCAAGCTCTGGATATAAGTTTCAAAAATTCAGAAGAAACAGCGCAGGCAAAGGCAGGGAAGTGTGAGACAGATGAGAGTACCCCATGGTGACTAGAAGCAGAGATCCTGGAGCCTGACTGCCTGGATTTGAATCCTGGCTCTACTTCGTGACATGGGGCAAGCTCCTTAGCTTCTTTGTGCCTCAGTTTCTCATTCATACCATGAGGGAGGTAAAAGTAATAACTTCCTGGTAGTGCAGTGAAGATTAAATGGGTTAAGGTCCATGAATCATTTGGAGCAGGCCTGGCATATTTACTAAAAGCACACCACAGTGGCTAGTTATCACACTTATTACCTACAACCTTTATTACATATATTAATATATGTAATAAATCCTATATTATTATATTTTGATGCCTATTAATTCCTCATTGTTGTATTAGAGATCATACAGAAGACTGGATGACACACTATCATTTTCTTTCGAGCGTGTCCCAGCTTTCCATAAGCACCAACAGAGTTACCAAACACAGTTGCCTCACAAAACAGATGCCCTTATCCCTTTTTCAAACCTTGAACTGTCTCTTCTGCTGAGAATATCCCAGCCAACTAGTCCTGCCCGGAAATTTTCCCTCAAGGCACAATTTCACTCTGGGCCCTGAGAAAAGAAGGAAGGGAAATGATAGGAAGGATGTTCTGCTGAGGGAGAAACCCATGACAATAGGTCACTGCCCTTCTCCCCAAACTGAAATCATTGGTCAGGGTGACCCTGTTCTTGCATGTGCTCAGGAACTTGTCTTCAGGAATAGTCATCCTCCCAGTGTTGGATTTCTTAGAACCAGAGGCATGTGGCATGTGTGGGCAAGACTTCTGCTTATCCTTTTCCTCTCCCTCTCTACTGTTCTTTTGTAGATTGTGGAATAACATGTGGTGGAAACCACATCATAATCCTAGTCAGAAAACCGGAATTCCAGTCCTAGGTTCAACCTTAACTGAGTAATCATAATAATAAGCACTTATGTAATACTTACCATGTGCCAAACACTGTTTTACACATGATACTTTCATCAACTCATCTAATCCTCACAAGAGCTCAGTGATTTGGTATATATATTAGCCAGACTAAGCTAGGTTACGCAGTGATAACAAAAAAATCTCAGTGGTTTGTTTCTAATGCACACCATATTTTCATTGTATGTCCATGCGAATTCTGTTCCACACTGTATTTACCCCAGGATCAGGGCTAATAAAGAAATCTCCATCTGGAACATTTCACATTTCATATCAGGGAAAACAAAAGGATGGATCACACATTGGCTCTTAAAAACTTCCATGTAGGGTGCCTGGGTGGCTCAGTGGGTTAAGCCGCTGCCTTCGGCTCAGGTCATGGTCTCAGGGTCCTGGGATCGAGTCCCGCATCGGGCTCTCTGCTCAGCAGGGAGCCTGCTTCCCTCTCTCTCTCTCTGCCTGCCTCTCTGTCTACTTGTGATCTCTCTCTGTCAAATAAATAAATAAAATCTTTAAAAAAAAAAAAACTTCCATGTAGAAATGATACAGTTACTCTAATCACAATTCTTGGCCATACCTAACTTCAAGTGGGCCTGAAAGAAGAGAACCAGAATGTTAATGAACAGCTCTAAGGCTACCATAATATATTATTATTATCAGCATTTTACAGATGAGAAAACTGAAGAACAGAGAGGTTAAGTGCGTTGCTCAAAATTACCTAGTTTTTAAGTGGCAGAGCTGGGATTTCAACTCTACTGGTCAGGTCCAAAGATTGCTCTTATTAACTGTGTACAGACCTTTTCCAAGACACTGAATCTGTCTAAATTTGTTTCTTCATCTGTAAAAGGGGGAGGGGGGCATTTCTTCCATATCTCGGAAAGATACACTCAGAAGTCATCCATCCTTCCATCCATCCATCCTGACATCCATCCATCCCGACATCCGTTCTTACAGTAATTGGCATGCCCACTATGTGACAATTATTGTTCTAATTGCTGTGAATCCATGGTGAATAAGACTAATTTCCTGTGTTTATGGAGGGTACATTTCTCTACACCCTATGAAGCATTGGGTAAGGAATAAAATAAATAAGGGAATGAACAAGGTAAGGATAAAGACTCTGAAGCCATTTAAATGTAATGATATTGATATGGTCTGGATTGTGTCCCCCTAAAATTCATATAGTGAAGCCCTAACACACAATGTGATAGTATTTCGTGATGGAGCCTTTGGAAAATAATTAGGTTTACATGAGGTCATGAGGGTGGGTCCTTCATGATGGGATAGTGGCTTATAAGAAGAGGAAAAGAGAGATTACTCTTTCTTCACCATGTAAAGACATAGTGAGAAGGCAGCCATCAGCAAACCATGGGTTCTTTCCAGAAACTGAATCAGGCAGCACCTTGATCTTGGACTTCCCAACCTCCAGAACTGTGAGAAATAAATGTCCGTTGTTTAAGCCTGCCAGTCTATGCAGCAGTCTATATCCTTCCTGAATTAGTATAATCCACTAATTATACATGTGATAGGAAGGGACAGGGTGAGGGTCTTTTTAGATTGGGAAATCAGGGAAGGACCATCTCAATAAGTAATATTTGAGCTGAGTTTATTATGTGAACATCTAGGGAGCAGAGGGAATTAAAAGCAAAAGGTTCTGAGGTCACAATGAGCATGGCATGTTTGAAGAACAGAGAGAGGGTTAGAATAGCTTGAGTATAATGAATGGGAAGGAAAATGGTAGGTAATGAAGGTGCAGAGGGAGGCAGGAACCAGACCATAAAAGAAAGATATGGACTACTGATGTTTATTTTATTTTTTTTTTTAAGATTTTATTCATTTGTTAGAGAGAGAGAACACACAAGCAGGGGGAGAAGCGGGCAGAGGAAGAGGAAGAAGCAGACTCCCCACTGAGCCAGGAGCCGCATTTGGGGCTTGATCCCAGGACTCTGGGATCATGACCTGAGCTGAAGGCAGATGCCTAACTGACTGAGCTACCAGATGCCCCAGGCCAGTGATTTTTAAACCTTGTTTTTGGGTTAAAACCCCCCTTGGGAATCTGTTAAAAACCGTAGACATGGGGGCACCTGGGTTCAGGTTATGGTCTCAGGGTCCTGGGATCGAACCCTGCATCCGGCTCCCTGCACAGCAGGGAGCCTGCTTCCCCCACCCCCCATGCCTGCCTCTCTGCCTACTTGTGATCTCTGTCTGTCAGATAAATAAATAAAAGTCTTTAAAAAAAAAAAAAAACCATAGACATGCTCACCAGAAAAGATAACACTCATAGAACATTTTACCTGTACTATAGGAGCTTCACAGCTCCCAACTGTCATGTCCATCCAGGCCACAAGTTGGGAACTTGTGGAAAATATAAAGACGTTTGAACAATACATAGGGAAAGAGAAGGGAGAAAGCTTTCTCTGTGCCAGAAACTTTGCCAGTTGTGGTAACTTATTTAACATATTTCTCAAAGTCTTATTTGGTAAATGATGAAACCAAGTATCAGGGAGGCTAAGCAACCTGTTGTAGGCTAAACAGGTAGTAAAGGACAAAGAATTTGAATCAAGGTTGGCTTCACTACGGAGGTATTACTATTATTAGATGGAGGGTCCTGTTTCATTCTGCCATAGGTATTTTTACTACTAGGTGAAGGGTCTATATTTTCAACCAACTGAGGCAGTATCCATTTCCTTTTCAACTGGCTCTAGTTGAATAACAGAGCAGCTCAGATTCTGTTTCCATTTCTTTACTGCCACACTGATTATAACGTCAGTCTTTATTACTCCCAGCAGAGCAGTGAAATGTAAACCCTACACCACTACCAATTAAGGCAGCACCAAGTCTATCTGCATATGCTGTCTCTGTGTGGATGCCAGAAGACCTGCTCCAAGACTTTTCCAGTGGTTTAGTATTCTGCTCAAAAAAGTCATTTGCTGAGCATCATCTTTCTTAATTAGGAACCTAATGTATTACAGCCAATCCTTTGAACAAGAGTAGGATGGTGACCTAAAAAGGAGGCATGACCATTCATTTCAAGATAATCAGCTTTGAAGCTGCTTGACAATAGATATTGATTTCTAGTGCCTGAAAAACCTCCTGAGAGATGCTTCTGGTCTCAGCAGCCTGAGCAATCTTTGCATCTCCTTATTCACTCACCATCGTACAGGGCCAGGAAATGGCCTATAATGCAATGAGCAAAGAAACTACCTTCTCTGAAAACCAAGTGCATGAGAATGATTGGAAGGATCCTTCTAGACCAAAATGAAGACGGAAGAGTTGGAAACAGACAAGCAGACCATTCACTCCATTTTCTTCCCTCTCTCATCTTCTATTGAAGCTAATACTAGCTATCCTTTATAGAACACACTCGAAATATGTTATTTCCAATGTCAAACACCATTGGTTTTATTGCCCATTTTTCAGGATGAAGAAATGAGCTCAGCGGTGTGAGATTTTTTGCACAGTGTCACACAGTGTCACATAGCAAGTAAAAAAGCCTGAGCTAAAGTTGAAACCTGTGTCAGTCTAAAGTCTTTTTTCTTCCACTACACTAGGCTGCCTCATTTTTCTAGATATACATTTTCCTCCCTTAACTTTCCACTTCCTGTAGTTAAGTTTTTGAGCCAGTTAAGTCAGCATCATTCAGAAATAATGACACCCTGTTGGTGGAATTGGGCTTCTTTAGTGTCTTATACAAGAATCTACAGATGGGGCCGTCTGGGCGGCTCAGTGGGTTAAGCCTCTGCCTTTGGCTCAGGTCATAATCTCAGAGTTCCTGGGATCAGGCCCCGCATCAGGCCCTTTGCTCATCAGGGAGCCTGCTTCCCTTCTCTCTCTCTGCCTGCTTCTCTGCCTACTTGTGATCTCAGTCTGTCAAATAAATAAAATAAAATCTTAAAAAAAAAAAAAAAAAGAATCTACAGAGGGCAATTGAGCTGGGTTGCAATGCTACATGTTACCAGTAGGTGCCACTATCTCATCTATATATTCAAACCTGTTTCCTGAATACCAACTGTATGAAAGACTGTCTTATAGGTGCTAGGTGTACAGTCATGAACAAGACAGTCTCTGTCTCATGAAACTTACATTCCAGTGGGGAAATCTGAAACACAAATATATAACATTATATCAAAAAATTATCAGTGGAATAAGTAAATGCTGAAATGTAAGGCTTCAGGCCCAGAAATACATCAGCTGTGCAGTTTAGAAATATGTTATATGAGGAAAGCCTGAATCTAATGACATGAAACCAGCTGCCCTATAATATAAGTGTTCATCTCTTGGGCAAGATCCCTGCAGCTGACATTGTTCAACCAACCAGTGAAAATGAGCAGTGTGCTCACTCCTCCTCTGCGAAACAGATTAGAAAAGAAAAACCTAGAACTAGAGTTTACAGAATTTACTAGGTGTACCTTCACCTGCAAAATAAGCCCCAACCCAAGCCTGCTCTACTACACCCATGATGATCCAACTGACCTCTCTAGCCTGATCTCTGGCCATACCCTTCTCACATTTTATACCCTCAGAAACCATCTTGCTTTTCATTCGCCACATGAGTATACTATTTTACCCCTTCAGGCCTTTGCCAATAATAACTACCCCAATGGAAATCCATTTTTATTTTTTATTTTTATTTATTTATTTTTAAGATTTTATTTATTTATTTGACAGAGAGAGAGATCACAAATAAGCAGAGAAGCAGGCGGGGGGGGGGGGGGGAGAAGCAGGCTCCCTGCTGAGCAGAGAGCCTTATATGGAACTGGATCCCAGGACCCTGAGATCATGACCTGAGCCGAAGGCAGAGGCTTTAACCCTCTGAGCCATCCAGGCACCCTTTTTATTTTTATTTTGTTATTATATAATCCTTAGTCCTCTTTTAAAGGTCATATCTCGTTATCACCTTGTTTTCCTCAAGAAGTCTTCCTTGTTTTCTTCAATCTAAGTTAGGTGCTCTCCCTGTTACTTCTTCCACATCTTTTGGATGATATCCCTTGATAGCATCTACTATCTACTGTCTATACTACTGCTTGATAGCATCACTGTTTCACCATGAGATGTCTCTGTGCTTCCTTTTCTTTTTGAGGGAAGGAGCTAGGTCTTAGTCACCTCTGTCACCTCTTTGACTAACTCAGAACTGTCCAATCAAAATATAATGCAAGCCACATATGTAATTTAAAATTTACAAGTAGCCACATTAAAAAGTAGAAAGAAACAGATGAAATTCATTTTCATAATGTGTTTTACTTTACCAATATATTCAAAACATTACCATCTCAACACATAATTGGTGTAGAAAATAATCATCGAGCTATTTCACATTCTGTTTATCACATTAAGTCTTCAAAATCTGGTGAGTATTTTGTGCTTACAGCCATGTCAACGCAGAAACTAAATTTTCATCAGAATTACTCGATCTATGTTTAGATTTTACAAAATTTATTCTCAGAAAAGTAAAACCACATGCTCAAACTGTTCTAAACATACTTTAAAAGTTTTCTAAAAACTGAAATAAATACAAAAATATCACTTTTCAGTGGTTAAGGGTCTGGCTCTTGATTTCAGCTCAGGTCATGATCTCAGAGTCCTGGGATCAAGCCCCACATAGAGCTCCGTGCTCAGTGGGGAGCTGCTGGAGAATTGTCTCTCCCTTTCCCTCTGCCCTTGATTGCTCGCATTCTCTCTCTCTCTCAAATAAATAAATAAATCTTTTTAAAAAATATATCATTTTCCTTTAATATTCAAATCCACATTGACAAAAGTGCTCATCATTTTTAGAGCAATTAATTTGACTTTCAAGCTAAAACATGTCCATTTCAAAACTATATCCACAATACATCCACCAACTCTTAGCATTGGGTTCAAAAGATACTGTGTAAGTTGAAAAGGAGTTCTAAATTTACCAGCAACAACAACAACCAAAAAAACCTTCAAATTTCTCTTGTCATTTTTGCAGCCAAAGTACATGATTTTGTTAATTACACTGATAATTTTCTGGGTATTGGTTCTCATTAGAAAAAGGCATAAAATTATTATTATTGTTCTGTGTAATGGAATTTTTAATTTCAGCAAATTCTCACACTGGTTTTGCTGAGTCACAAATGAGCTTTTCTTTTCCACAATACTTCAAATTTAGCCTGTTCTTTTGTAGTGTGATGTATCACACTAACTTTTTTTTTGTCTTTGATTTACTCAGTTTTGTTTCAAGAAAATCTTGAATTAGAGTTAATAATACAGGGACACCTGGGTGGCTCAGTCAGTTGAGCATCTTCCTTTGGTTCAAGTCATGATCCAGCCAGGGTCCTGGGACCAGGGTCCTGGGATTGAGTCCCACATTGGGCTCCCTGCTGAGTGGGGAGCCTGCTTTTCCCTCTGCCTGTCACTCCCCCTGCTTGTGTGCTCTTTCTTACTCTCTCTGACAAATAAAAAAATAAGATCTCTCTCTCTGAGAAATTAAAAAAAAATACGATTTTTTTTTTAAATGAAGTTGACAATACAGTGAATTTTCACAAAACAACTCAACTGATAAGTACTGGCAAAAAATCCCAGCAGATCATTGACTTCATTGCTCTTCTGTTTTGGTCAACAGATCTGTAAACTGGCAATGATTCACAACATTTACATATATATACTAAAGAATTTTAACAACTGCAAAATGACAGTTTTCACAGAGTATGCTTCAAAAGCTTAGTCCAGATATTTTCAATAGATATCATAGACTGAAAAAAAGTCTCAGTTTGTTGTTCAAAATTCCAAAAAATCAAAATTATTTTTTAAATCTAACTTAGAGCATCATCCATCATGATAGGAACTTTCTTTTTACATCTAAGTAAAATTCTTCTTTGACAGATACAATGATTTAAAATTACCTATGCCACAAGTTCCATATTTTAAGTTATGTAGTGACAACATTTATTGTAAATGTTTATTTACATTTATTGTAAATTTGAGACAATATGTACCCAAAGTATTTATTAGGCAGTACCTCTTATATTTACCAACTCATTGAAGGCTGAAAAAATACTTGAAAATGGGGCGCCTGGGTGGCTCAGTGGGTTAAGCCGCTGCCTTCGGCTCAGGTCATGATCCCAGGTCCTGGGTTCAAGCCCCACATCGGGCTTTCTGCTCAGCAGGGAGCCTGCTTCCTCCTCTCTCTCTGCTTGCCTCTCTGCCTACTTGTGATTTCTCTCTGTCAAATAAATAAATAAAATCTTTAAAAAAAAATATTTGAAAATTTTCAAATTTAGATTAATGTTGATCTTTGATATTGTTAGAGAGGTCTTACAGTCTGTGGGCAATTGTTTGATGTGTTAACTGAAGATCTTCCACTTTTGTGAAGTCTCATTTTTAGTATTTTCCTAATTTTCTAAAAATTTTTTATTTATTAGGTGCAATAATAATTCATTTTACTATCTATCAAAAAATGATTCTGTGTATGTATGTGTAAGAATTTGTCTTGTATATGAGGTACCTGGGTGGCTCGGTTAAGTGTCCAACTCTTGGTTTCAGCCTGGGTCATGATCTCAGGGTCTTGGGATTGAGCCCTGTGCTCAGTGAGAGTCTGCTTGAGATCATCTTCCTCTCCCTCTGCCCCTACACCCCCACTCACTTTCTTTTTCTCTCAAATAAATAAATAAATCTTAAAAAAAAAAAAAAAAAGAATTTGTCAGGTATACCTGGCCAGAATTACAAGTTCAGATTCTGTCAAAAATCTTTAAAATTTTTTGATTAATGCTGATTCTGATATTAGGTGACTAATTTAGTCAATTATATTTTGACTATTGAGAAAAAACATTTTATTAAATTAACCATATTGCTGTAAATGTTCCTAATACTGTCTACTATTTTTTTATTGACAAAACAGAGCTTTTTCGTTTTATTCTGCTAAATATACAATTACCATTCATTGTAAAATTTTCTTCCAATCTCTTATTTTCTTTTCTATTCTGATCATAGTATTAGCTTCTGCATTTCCACTTAATTCTGTATCAGTGGTCTGTTTTTGTTTTGAAAACTTAAAATTTATTCATACTTATTCTGTATATTTTTAAAAATCTAATGGTATTATAATTAAAATAGTAGCAAGTATTTCAATTTAATTAGCAATTAAAATTCACATAGTTATCACAGTAGTTGTAGCTGTCAGCATAAAATATTCTAAGAGACACATTATAATATTACATGTATAGAAAAAAAAACTTTTTTTTTCCTGGAAACATCAACTTTAAGTTGATCAGCAATGTGTTTATCTGTATTGGTGGAAACAATCCATGTACCCGATGAATACATTACTATACAACAGAATTGTCTTTTGCAGTGCAAAAGCTAAAGTGAAGTATTCTTTTACTGAAACAAAGCCGTGTTTAATGGAAAGTATTTTATGTTGTTTCCATTTTAGAATTAAAATTTAAAGTAATACAAATTAAATAATATTAAAAATTTAGTTCATCAGTGACATTAGCCTATTAGTATCAACTGTTCAAAAATCACATGTGGCCAGGGCTACTGCACTGGACAGCACAGACCTAACAGACTGTATGCAATCAACAACCCTCTTTAGGATCAGCTAACTCAGGTATACCTCTTTCCCCAATTTTACATTTGAACCCTGGAAATTAAGACCTAAACATAGTGGCATCATTCTCAACTTCTCTCTAATCTAAGATCAGTGGTACAGAGACAATGTCCAAGTTTTAATAGACTGCTGGGGATTCTAGAAGTTGGAGTGGTATAGAGACCTGTATAGTTGAAGGCAGCATGGTGTGATGGAGAAAATCGTAAGACCTTAGGCCATATGACCAGGGTTGTAGTCTTTACTCTGTAGGTCCTTAGCTGGATGTATTAGATTTCTCCTCATTAAAAAAGACTGTTTATTGGGACACCTGGGTGGCGCAGTCATTTAAGTATCTGGCTCTTGATCTCAGGGTCATGAGTTCAAGCCCCATGCTGGGCTCCATGCTGGGCATGAAACCTACTTAAAAAAAAAAAATAGACTGCTTCCAATACTTCACATATTTGCTGTGAGGATCAAATAAAAATATTTCTATTTATAAGTTTTAAAACACTCTCCAAATGTTAGTGTTTTTGTCTTGTCAATGCCAGTGGAAATCTGTCTCAGGCTGAATGCCACACCAATCAGAAAGTATCCGTGTCATATGTAGAAAGCAGGACAGCTTTGTTAAGCAGCTAGGGAAACCCATATTGCTGACAGAATATGTATAGGCATAGTTGATATGTCTTACAATTAACTAAATCACAGTGACACATAAAATTCAGAGACTAGTACTTAAATTGTTTATTTTATTTTTTCAAGCTGTGAAAAATAGTTGAGTCCAGGCTCCTGAACCAGAGTATCCTGCTGTTAGGGGATTTAAGATTTAAGATTTAGGATTTAGTAGCTATATGACTTTGGGACATTAATTAACTTGCTATGCCTCATTTTTGTCATCTACAAAATGGGGATGATGTATAATAGGGCCTATCTCCTAGGGTTGATTAAAGAGTGAGATAACCCTTGTGTATTGTTTTAAAGACTGCCTGGCACATATTAAGTTCTCAGTAAATGGTTAATGATGGTTATCATCCATGCTGAGTGTACCATGGATGAACATCTAGGAATTTCCTTCTTTTTTTTTTTAAGATTTTATTTATGTATTTATTTATTTATTTAGAGTGCAAGAGGGGAGAGGGGTAGAGGGAAAGGGAAAGAGGAGACTCCACACTGAATGTGGAGCCTGATGTGAGGCTCGATCTCATGACCCTGAGATCATGACCTGAGCAGAACTCAAGAGTTGGATGCTTAATCAACTGAGCCATCCAGGCACCCCCTTTTTCTTTTTTATTGAAGTATAATAAACATACAATGTTATATTCCTTTCAGACGTACAACATATTGGTTCAGCAATTCCATACATTACTCATTGCTCACCACGTTAAGTGTAATTACCATCTGTCTCCATACAATATTATTACAGTATTAATGACTATATACCCTGTGCTGTACTCTTCACATCCATGACTTATTTATTTTATAACTGGAAGTTTGTACCTTTTAATCCCCTTTATCTGTTCCACCCATCCCCCTGCTTACCTTCCTCCTGGCAACCACCAATTTTTCTCTGTGTTTGAGTGTCCATTTTTTGGGTGGTTTGTTTATTCATTTGTTTTGTTTTTTAGGTTCCACATATAAGTTAAATCATTTAGGTATTTGTCTTTCTCTGATTGACTTATTTCACTTAGCATTATTACCCACTAGGCCCATCCTTGTTGTTGCAAATGGCAATATCTCGTTCTTTTTTATGGTTGAGTAATATTCCAGTGTGTGTATCATATATATATGTGTGTGTGTGTGTATATATATATATATATATATATATATATATATATATTCAGTTATTTATATATGATAACCAGATTTTTATCTACTTGTCTATTGATGGACACTTGGGCTTCTCCCATAACTTGCCTATTATAAATAATGCTGCAATAAACATAAGGGTTCATATATCTTTTCAAATTAGTATTTTTTGTTTGCTTTGTATAAATATCCAGTAGTGGGATTACGGGAACATAGGTTATTTCTATTTTTAATTTTATGAGGAAACTCCATCCTGTTTTCCACAGTGGTTTCAAATGTACATTCCCAGCAACAGTGCACAAGGGTTCCTTTTTCTCTACATCCTCACCAACACTTGATATTTCTTGTCCTTTTGATTTGAGTCATTTTGACAGGTGGGAGATGATGTCTCATTGTGATTTTGATTTGCATTTCCCTGATGAGTAGTGATGTCAGGCACCTTTTTGTGTTTCTGTTGGGCACCTGAGTATCTGCTTTAGAGAAATGTCTATTCATGTTCCCTGCCCGTTTTAATCAGATTATCTGTTTTTTGGCTGTTGAGTTATATAAGTTCTTTATATATATTGGATATTAACACCTTATTGGATATGTATTTGCAAATATCTTCTTCCCTTTAGAAGGTTATGTTTTTGTTTTGTTGATGGTTTCATTTGCTGTGCAAAAGCTTTTTATTTTGATGTAGTCCCAATAGTTTAATTTTGCTTTTATTTCCTTTGCCTGAGGAGACATATCTTGAAAAATGTTCCTAAGGCTGATGTCAAAGAGATTACTCCCTATGTTTTCTCTTAGAAGTTTCATGGTTTTTGGTCTCACATTTAGATATTTAATCCATTTTGAGTTTATTTATTTATTTTTTATTTTTTTATTTTTCAGCGTAACAGTATTCATTATTTTTTTTTAAAGATTTTATTTATTTATTTGACAGAGAGAGATCACAAGCAGGCAGAGAGGCAGGCAGAGAGAGAGGAGGAAGCAGGCTCCCTGCCGAGCAGAGAGCCCGACGCGGGGCTCGATCCCAGGACCCTGAGATCATGACCCGAGCTGAAGGCAGCGGCTCAACCCACTGAGCCACTCAGGTGCCCCAGTATTCATTATTTTTGCACCACACCCAGTGCTCCATGCAATCCGTGCCCTCTCCAATACCCACCACCTGGATTTTGTATATAGTGTAAGAAAATGATCCAGTTTCATTCTTTGGAAGGTAGTTGTCCAGTTTTCCCAACACCATTTATTGAAGAGACTGTCTTTTCCAGGAATTTCCTTTTTGTGATTTCTCTCCATCTACCTCCTCCCTGATATCTCTGTCCTCCACACAGCGTACTCATTCTAACTTAAGAAATCACAAGACTTGGGGCACCTAGGTGGCTCAGTTGTTTGGGTGACTGCCTTTGGCTTGGGTCATGATCCTGGAGTCTTGAGACCAATCCCACATTGGGCTTCAAGCTCAGTGGGGAGTCTGTTTCTCCATCTGACCCTCTCCCCTCTCGTGCTCTCTCTGTCTCTCTATCTCTCAAATAAATAAATAAGAAATCACAAGTCTTTAAGATCCAGCTTATCACCAGGAGACAATAAGTCTTTCATTTTTCTGCAGGATAGAATATCTGTTAAATCTTCCTGCTGACTTTGACCATATTTCATAGCTGAATTTAGCTGTGTTATCTCATTAAGCAATTTCTGCCTCTTCACTTAGGCTTACCAACAAGTGTCCTCCCAACAATGAAAAATGAGAATGGAAGGAAAATCTCATTCGTTCATTCGTTCATTCATTCTAAAAGCATTTATTAAGTACTTTGTATCAGACACTGTTTATATGCTTGGGGTTCCACTGTAAACAAAATGGTAAAAACCAAAACAACAACAACAAACAAACAAACTTCCTGCCTCCCTGGAGCTTGCATCCTAGTGGTGAAGGGAGATCAGTAATAAATAAGCAAAATATTCAGTATGTTAGAAAATTATGGACACTATGAAAAAATAGAACAGACTAGGGGAAATTGGAACTGTAAGATGTAGAAATGGGAAATAATTTTAAACAAAATTTTTAGATTGGGTCTCATTGAGAATCAGGGTTATGGGGCAAATAACTTGAAGGAAGCCAGGGAAATAAGCACAGAGTTCATTGAGAAAAGGCTATGCCAGGAAATGGAACAGCCACTGGAAAGGTCCTGAGGTGGGTGTCCACTTGATATATTCAGAGCACAGTAAAGAGACCAGTGTGTCTGGAGTGGAGTGACAGAGGTGGGGCCATAGCATGTAGGGCCTTGTAGGACACTGTGAAGACTGTGGCCGGGTATTACTAATTGCGTAGTGATTTCAAGTCAGTTTGGGTGCTGAGAGTATAAGTAGACTACAAAATCAGATTCTCTGAGCTATTAGAGACACTGAAGGGAACTGAGTTTTCTTGTTTGTCAGTCTGTGAATTCCTTCCACAACATTGCCACCATAGAGTTATCTTGCCTTTTCTTGGACACCCTAGTGACAGAGTGCTCTCATCTTCCCAAGGTAAACCATCTTTCTAGTTTTTCCAGTGTAAGAGTCTCTCTTTCACCGAGCTGACATCTAATTGCCTGTCACTGCCATCCATCACCTTTATTTCTACCCCCTGAAGGCCTTTCAGATTATAAGTCTCATTTTTCTTCCTCATGACAGCCCTTCAAATACTTGAAGACAGCTGCCACATCCCAAGAGTTTTCTCTTCCCCAAGCCAATACCTAGTTCCTGATGTCATTTCTCATATGACAAATACATGTGATTTATGCTCTTTGTCCTCAGACTCTGCTCCAGCTCTGTTTACTTTATGGCCAGAAGGGAGCCCAGATGTGCCTGGTTGGAGAGGCACAGGCCAGGCTCTGGCCAGGCCAGAACCATCCTATCCTTGGCTTGGGCCTTGGCCTACATCCTGGTGGTCGTGTAGTGAAGGAGAAGAAGGACTTTGAAATCGATAGGCATGAGTTCAGATCCTGGCACTGCCCCTTTATTGTTGTGAGGTTCTGGGGAGTGGTTCGGTCTCTCTAAACCTTTGTTTCTCCATCTGTGAAGTGAAGATGGTAATTCCAACCTTGGAAATGTATTGCAAGAATTTAGTGGTTTGATGAGTTTATAGTTGTCTGGAACCTTGTGAGGGTTTGAAGTTGGTTTTTGAAAATTTTTTCTGTACCTTTGACAAAATTTTCCTCCCCACATCCTCTGTAGCATTTTATTCGCAGAGCCAGATCTCACAAAATACAGCCTCCTAAGTCCCTAGCTAAAATACTAGAGAGTATTTTTCAAAAATACTCTTTTTTAAAAAAAGTTCTTTTATTTATTTTAGAGATTTTATTTATTTGAGAGAAAGAGTGAGCAAGAGAGAGAGCACAAGTAGGGGGAGAGAGAGAGAGGGAGAAGCAGGCTCCCTACTGAGTGGGGAGCCTGATGCAGAACTCGATCTCAAGAACTTGACCTGATCTCAGGATCATGACCTGAGCTGAAGGCAGACGCTTAACCAACTGAGCCACCCAGGCACCCCTAGAAACACATTCATGCTTTTCTTTTAATTCCTTAAGAGGAGATATGTAGACTCTGTAGGATTTTTTTCCTTCCTTATTTCCTTTGACAAATTAATAAATACAGTGAAGTAGTTTCATTGTTCCATGTCCAGCTCCTCAGAGGCTGTAGAGGTGATTTGGGGAGTCATTCTAGTGGGTCCCAGGCAAGTATTATGGGTAGGTGGAGTGATCCACCTACATTCTGGCTGCCTAACCTTGTAACAAATGTGCTTTTATTCTAAATCCAGGAAAGTGGGTTCTTTCCTTATAATATGGTATAATGAATATAATTAGAACTCTCTTTCTCATCATGGACACAGCTCTGCAATGAGTCCACTGTGCATCTGAGGCCAAGGGATAAGGGCAGACACTGTCTCTGAAGGGTTGTAGCCATTCTGGTGTGGGAGATGGGAAGTTGGGGAAAAGGCTGCAGTGTATCTGGATCAATATAAGGACTGGTTATTTAGCCAAATTGAGCCTTTCTTTCTGCCGTCCTGGTTGAGAAGCTCCTCGTCTCTTGCTTGGACTGTTGTACTTAACAATCTCCTGACCAGGGCCCTGCCTCCAGTCTCAACTCCAGTTCTCCCTGTGATCTGATTATACATCACTTTCGAAGGCTTTCCTGGCAATCAGAAGGCTCCTGTATACTTCACTCTCTTGTATCAGTGGAATTTCCCAACCTCACATCCAGCTCACTCTTAGCTATGGTCTTTTTTTTTCTTCCTTCCGTCCTTCCTTCTTTTTTTTTTTTTTTTTTTTTTTTAATTTTTTTTTATTTTTTTTATTTTTTTCAGCATAACAGTATTCATTATTTTTGCACCACACCCAGTGCTCCATGCAATCCGTGCCCTCTACAATACCCACCACCTGGTGCCCCCAACCTCCCACCCCCCACCCCTTCAAAATTCTCAGATCGTTTTTCAGAGTCCATAGTCTCTCATGGTTCACCTCCCCTTCCAATTTCCCTCAACTCCCTTCTCCTCTCCATCTCCCCTTGTCCTCCATGCTATTTGTTATGCTCCACAAATAAGTGAAACCATATGATAATTGACTCTCTCTGCTTGATATTTTCACTCAGCATAATCTCTTCCAGTCCCGTCCATGTTGCTACAAAACTTGGGGATTCATCCTTTCTTTCTTTTTTTTTTTTTTTTTTACAGCTTTATAAACATATATTTTTATCCCCAGGGGTACAGGTCTGCGAATCGCCAGGTTTACACACTTCACAACACTCACCATAGCACATACCCTCCCCGATATCCATAACCCCACCCCCTCTCCCAACCCCCTCCCCCCATCAACCCTCAGTTTGTTTTGTGAGATTAAGAGTCACTTATGGTTTGTCTCCCTCCCAATCCCATCTTGTTTCATTTACTCTTCTCCTACCCCCTCGACCCCCCATGTTGCATCTCCTCTCCCTCATATCAGGGAGATCATATGATAGTTGTCTTTCTCCGATTGACTTATTTCGCTAAGCATGATACCCTCTAGTTCCATCCACGTCGTCGCAAATGGCAAGATTTCATTTCTTTTGATGGCTGCATAGTATTCCATTGTGTATATATACCACATCTTCTTTATCCATTCGTCTGTAGATGGACATCTAGGTACTTTCCATAGTTTGGCTATTGTAGACATTGCTGCTATAAACATTCGGGTGCATGTGCCCCTTCGGATCACTATGTTTGTATCTTTAGGGTAAATACCCAGCAGTGCAATTGCAGGGTCATAGGGTAGTTCTATTTTCAACATTTTGAGGAACCTCCATGCTGTTTTCCAGAGTGGTTGCACCAGCTTGCATTCCCACCAACAGTGTAGGAGGGTTCCCCTTTCTCCGCATCCTCGCCAGCATCTGTCATTCCCTGACTTGTTAATTTTAGCCATTCTGACTGGTGTGAGGTGATATCTCATGGTGGTTTTGATTTGTATTTCCCTGATGCCGAGTGATATGGAGCACTTTTTCATGTGTCTGTTGGCCATCTGGATGTCTTCTTTGCAGAAATGTCTGTTCATGTCCTCTGCCCATTTCTTGATTGGATTATTTGTTCTTTGGGTGTTGAGTTTGCTAAGTTCTTTATAGATTTTGGACACTAGCCCTTTATCTGATATGTCATTTGCAAATATCTTCTCCCATTCTGTCAGTTGTCTTTTGGTTTTGTTCACTGTTTCCTTTGCTGTGCAAAAGCTTTTGATCTTGATAAAATCCCAAAAGTTCATTTTTGCCCTTGCTTCCCTTGCCTTTGGTGATGTTCCTAGGAAGATGTTGCTGCGGCTGACGTCGAAGAGGTTGCTGCCTGTGTTCTCCTCGAGGATTTTGATGGATTCCTTTCTCACATTGAGATCCTTCATCCATTTTGAGTCTATTTTCGTGTGTGGTGTAAGGAAATGATCCAACTTCATTTTTCTGCATGTGGCTGTCCAATTTTCCCAACACCATTTATTGAAGAGGCTGTCTTTGTTCCATTGGACATTCTTTCCTGCTTTGTCGAAGATGAGTTGACCATAGAGTTGAGGGTCCATTTCTGGGCTCTCTATTCTGTTCCATTGATCTATGTGTCTGTTTTTGTGCCAGTACCATGCTGTCTTGATGATGACAGCTTTGTAATAGAGCTTGAAGTCCGGAATTGTGATGCCACCAACTTTGGCTTTCTTTTTCAATATTCCTTTGGCTATTCGAGGTCTTTTCTGGTTCCATATAAATTTTAGGATTATTTGTTCCATTTCTTTGAAAAAAATGGATGTTACTTTGATAGGAATTGCATTAAATGTGTAGATTGCTTTAGGTAGCATAGACATTTTCACAATATTTATTCTTCCAATCCAGGAGCATGGAACATTTTTCCATTTCTTTGTGTCTTCCTCAATTTCTTTCATGAGTACTTTATAGTTTTCTGAGTATAGATTCTTAGTCTCTTTGGTTAGGTTTATTCCTAGGTATCTTATAGTTTTGGGTGCAATTGTAAATGGGATGGACTCCTTAATTTCTCTTTCTTCTGTCTTGTTGGTGTAGAGAAATGCAACTGATTTCTGTGCATTGATTTTATATCCTGACACTTTACTGAATTCCTGTACAAGTTCTAGCAGTTTTGGAGTGGAGTCTTTTGGGTTTTCCACATAGAGTATCATATCATCTGCGAAGAGTGATAGTTTGACTTCTTCTTTGCCGATTTGGATGCCTTTAATTTCCTTTTGTTGTCTGATAGCTGAGGCTAGGACTTCTAGTACTATGTTGAATAGCAGTGGTGATAACGGACATCCCTGCCGTGTTCCTGACCTTAGCGGAAAAGCTTTCAGTTTTTCTCCATTGAGAATGATATTTGCGGTGGGTTTGTCATAGATGGCTTTGATAATATTGAGGTATGTGCCGTCTATCCCTACACTTTGAAGAGTTTTGATCAGGAAGGGATGCTGTACTTTGTCAAATGCTTTTTCAGCATCTATGGAGAGTATCATATGGTTCTTGTTCTTTCTTTTATTAATGTGTTGTATCACATTGATTGATTTGCGGATGTTGAACCAGCCTTGCAGCCCTGGAATAAATCCCACTTGGTCGTGGTGAATAATCCTTTTAACGTACTATTGAATCCTATTGGCTAGTATTTTGGCGAGAATTTTTGCATCTGTGTTCATCAAGGATATTGGTCTGTAGTTCTCTTTTTTGTTGGGATCCTTGTCTGGTTTTGGGATCAAGGTGATGCTGGCCTCATAAAATGAGTTTGGAAGTTTTCCTTCTATTTCTATTTTTTGGAACAGTTTCAGGAGAATAGGAATTAGTTCTTCTTTAAATGTTTGGTAGAATTCCCCCGGGAAGCCGTCTGGCCCTGGGCTTTTGTTTGTTTGGAGATTTTTGATGACTGTTTCAATCTCCTTACTGGTTATGGGTCTGTTGAGGCTTTCTATTTCTTCCTGGTTCAGTTGTGGTAGTTTATATGTCTCTAGGAATGCATCCATTTCTTCCAGATTGTCAAATTTGTTGGCGTAGAGTTGCTCATAGTATGTTCTTATCATTGTCTGTATTTCTTTGGTGTTCGTTGTGATCTCTCCTCTTTCATTCATGATTTTATTTATTTGGGTCCTCTCTCTTTTCTTTTTCATAAGTCTGGCCAGGGGTTTATCAATCTTATTAATTCTTTCAAAGAACCAGCTCCTAGTTTCGTTGATTTGTTCTATTGTTTTTTTGGTTTCTATTTCATTGATTTCTGCTCTGATCTTTATGATTTCTCTTCTCCTGCTGGGTTTAGGGTTTCTTTCTTGTTCTTTCTCCAGCTCCTTTAGGTGTAGGGTTAGGTTGTGTACCTGAGACCTTTCTTGTTTCTTGAGAAAGGCTTGTACCGCTATATATTTTCCTCTCAGGACTGCCTTTGTTGTGTCCCACAGATTCTGAACTGTTGTGTTTTCATTATCATTTGTTTCCATAAATTTTTTCAATTCTTCTTTGATTTCCTGGTTGACCCATTCATTCTTTAGAAGGATGCTGTTTAGTCTCCATGTATTTGGGTTCTTTCCAAATCTCCTCTTGTTATTGAGTTCTAGCTTTAGAGCATTGTGGTCTGAAAATATGCAGGGAATGATCCCAATCTTTTGATACCGGTTGAGACTTGATTTAGGACCAAGAATGTGATCTATTCTGGAGAATGTTCCATGTGCACTAGAGAAGAATGTGTATTCTGTTGCTTTGGGATGAAATGTTCTGAATATATCTGTGATGTCCATCTGGTCCAGTGTGTCATTTAAGGCCTTGATTTCCTTGTTGATCTTTTGCTTGGATGATCTGTCCATTTCAGTGAGGGGAGTGTTAAAATCCCCTACTATTATTGTATTCTTGTCGATGTGTTTCTTTGATTTTGTTATTAATTGGTTTATATAGTTGGCTGCTCCCACGTTAGGGGCATAGATATTTAAAATTGTTAGATCTTCTTGTTGGACAGTTCCTTTGAGTATGATATAGTGTCCCTCCTCATCTCTTATTATAATCTTTGGCTTAAAATCTAATTGATCTGATATAAGGATTGCCACTCCTGCTTTCTTCTGATGTCCATTAGCATGGTAAATTCTTTTCCACCCCCTCACTTTAAACCTGGAGGTGTCTTCGGGTGTAAGATGAGTTTCTTGTAGGCAACATATAGATGGTTTTTGTTTTTTTATCCATTCTGATACCCTGTGTCTTTTGATTGGGGCATTTAGCCCATTAACATTCAGGGTAAGTATTGAGAGATATGAATTTAGTGCCATTGTATTGCCTGTAAGGTGACTGTTATTGTATATTGTCTCTGTTTCTTTCTGATCTACTACTTTGAGGGTCTCTCTTTGCTTAGAGGACCCCTTTCAATATTTCCTGTAGAGCTGGTTTGGTATTTGCAAATTCTTTCAGTTTTTGTTTGTCCTGGAAGCTTTTAATCTCTCCGTCTATTTTCAATGATAGCCTAGCTGGATATAGTATTCTTGGCTGCATGTTTTTCTCACTTAGTACTCTGAATATATCATGCCAGCTCTTTCTGGCCTGCCAGGTCTCTGTGGATAAGTCTGCTGCCAATCTAATATTTTTACCATTGTACGTTACAGACTTCTTTTCCCGGGCTGCTTTCAGGATCTTTTCTTTGTCACTAAGACTTGTCAATTTTACTATTAGGTGACGGGGTGTAGACCTATTCTTATTGATTTTGAGGGGGGTTCTCTGAACCTCCTGGATTTTGATGCTTGTTCCCTTTGCCATATTGGGGAAATTCTCTCCAATAATTCTCTCCAATATACCTTCTGCTCCCCTCTCTGTTTCCTCTTCTTCTGGAATCCCAATTATTCTAATGTTGTTTCGTCTAATGGTGTCATTTATCTCTCGAATTCTCCCCTCGTGGTCCAGTAGCTGTTTGTCCCTCTTTTGCTCAGCTTCTTTATTCTCTGTCATTTGGTCTTCTATATCGCTAATTCTTTCTTCTGCCTCATTTATCCTAGCAGTAAGAGCCTCCATTTTTGATTGCACCTCATTAATAGCTTTTTTGATTTCAAGTTGGTTAGATTTTAGTTCTTTTATTTCTCCAGAAAGGGCTTTTATATCTCCCGAGAGGGTTGCTTTAATATCTTCCATGCCTTTTTCAAGCCCGGCTAGAACCTTGAGAATCATCATTCTGAACTCTATATCTGACATATTACCAATGTCTGTATTGATTAGGTCCCTAGCCTTTGGTATTGCCTCTTGTTCTTTTTTTTGTTGTGAATTTTTCCGCCTTGTCATTTTGTCCAGATAAGAGTTTATGAAGGAGCAAGTAAAATACTAAAAGGGTGGCAACAACCCCAGGAAAATATGCTTTAGCCAAATCAGAAGAGATCCTGAATTGTGAGGGGGGAGAAAGGGGATAAAAAGGGGTTCAGAAAGAAAGAAAAAAAAAACTATTAAAAAAAAGAAAGCCGATAAAGAAAAAATATAAAAAGAGGAAAAAAAATATATATATATTAGATAAACTATTTAAAAAACGTTAAAAAAAGAAAACGGTAAAAGTTAAAAAAAATTTAGCAGAAGAAGAGAAAAAGAAAAAAAAATTGAAAAAGAAAAAAAATTAAATTAACTGCAAGGCTAAAAAATCATGGGGAGAAAGCCATGAGTTCCGTGCCTTGCTTTCTTCTCCTCTGGAATTCCGCCGCTCTCCTCGGTAGGTGAACTTGGTCCTGGCTGGGTTTCCCGTAGATCTTCTGGGGGAGGGGCCCGTTGTAGTGATTCTCAAGCGTCTTTGCCCCAGGCGGAGTTGCACCGCCCTTACCCGGGGCCGCGCTGAGTCATCCGCTCGGGTTCGCTTTCGGGAGCTTTTGTTCCCTGAGCGCTTTCCGTAGAGTCCGGAGGACGGGAATAAAGATGGCGGCCTCCCGGTCTCCGGCCCGGAGGAGCCGAGAGCCCGGGGCCCCACTCCTCAGTGTGCCCTCAGAGAACAGCGCCCAATGACTCCCGCCACCCTGGCCTCCGGCCGCGCTCCGAGCTGACCGAGCCTGCGACCGGTTCAAGGCAACCCTGAGCTGAGAGTCACTCCTCGGCTCTGTCTCTGCAGCCGGCTTCCCCGTTCTAATACCGGTAAGCTCTGCGACACTCAGACACCCCCGATCCTTCTGCGACCCTGCGGGAGCTGAGGCCGCGCTGACCCCGCCTGGGCTTCCAGTTAAGCCTCTGGTGCGATGTCCCTCAGCGGAACAGACTTTTAAAAGTCCTGATTTTGCTCCGTTGCTCCGCCGGGAGCCGGGAGCCGGCCCCTCCCCCCGCGGTCGATCTTCCCGTCGCTTTGGATTCACTTCTCCGCCAGTCCTACCTTGCAGAAAGTGGTTGATTTTCTGTTTCTGGAATTGCTGTTCTTCTTCTCTTCAATCTCCCGTTGGATTTGTAGGTGTTTGCAATCTTTAGATAAGCTATTTAGCTGATCTCCCGCTACCCGAAGTAGTCTCAGCCTGCTACTTCTCTGCCATCTTCTATTTTTTCCCTTCTTTTTTTTTTTTAGAGAGAGAGAGCATGCACATATGCCCATGAAGAGGGGGAAGAGATAGAGGAAGAGAAGAGAGAAGGAATCCTAAGCAGACTCCATGCTCAGCTTGGAACCCAAAGCAGGGCTCAATCTCATGACCCTGAGATCATGACCTGAACCAAAACCAAGAGTTTGACACTTAACCGATTGAGCCACCTGGGCGCCCTATTAGCTGTGGTCTTTCAAAATTATTTGCCATCCCTTAAAATTACCATTCAAATCCAGCCTCCAATATCCTCTGTGTGTGCTGTCTACTTTGCCTGAAATAGCGTTCTCCAGTTTTTTTTTCTTAATGAATTCTCATCCATTTTTCAAGATCCTATTCAAATATCACTTTATTTATGAGGACTTCCTGGGTCCTTTAGGAAGAGTTTATTACTCCCTCCCACATGCTCTTAAAACACTTTGCACATAGCTCCATTACATTATAATTGGTGTATTGTATTACAATGATCTCTTCATGCCTCCTCCACTAGAATATGAATGGACTCAGTGTATTATTTTCCTAAGAGCTACCATAACAAAGTAGCACATACAGGTTTAAAACAACAGAAATGTGTTCTGCCACAGTTCTGGAGGCTCGAAGTCTGAAATCAAGGAGTCTGTAGAGCCATGCTCCCTCTGAAGGTTCTAGAGAAGGACCCTTCCTTGACTGTTCTTAGCTCCCAATGATTGCAGGTGATCTTTGGCATTCTTTGGTTTGCATGAACATCCCTCTTGTCACATCCCCTTCTTCCGTGTGACTCTGTCGAAGTCTCCCTCTCTTTCTCTTATAAAGATAGTAGTCACGGGATTAGGGTCCACCCTATGCAATATGGCCTCATTTTAACTTCATTACATCTGCAAAGACCCTGTTTTCAAATAAGGTCACATTTGCACATTGGGGAGGGTTAGGACTTAAAAATATCTTATTTCAGGGACACAACTCAACCTACAACACTACTTTTTTATATATTTGTGTATTGACATTGCCTGGTATATAAGATGTACAAAAAAATGCTCATTAAATGGTGAGGGCATAAATGACGAGTGAAAGGAAAAATATGTTATCTCAGTACACACTTATTCACTGTGCCTTCATCTATACTAGTCCTATACTAGGTACTGAGGTTACAGAGGAGAATAAGATGAGGCTTCAGCTCTCATTTCCTCCCTATGAAGTGCCTGGGCTTCCCAGCCCTGTGTTTTTTACAATCCTGAGCTCACCCCGAGTAATAGCTTTAAATAGACCTATTGATGCTTCTGATGCCAGAGTGCTCATGACTAATTCAGGACCTCCCTGTCAGTAAGTTCACGGGCGTGGGCATCCAGCTGGGATCCCCATTACCCAAGGATCGCTGGGTCCTGCTCCCATTCAGCAGTGGTGAGGGTTTTACCCTCTGCATCTACATGGAGAATAGACCTGTAGGATCTTTTGAAGCAAGTCCCCATTTCCCACCCCTATTCTGCTCTGAGTTTTATTTTTTCACTTGTGAAATGGGGATAATACCTAGTGTTGAGGTTGCTGAGCGAGGGGATGCAGAAGTAATTTATTAGTTATTTAGTATTTAGTTATTTAGTATTAGTATTTAGAATGTATTTTGACACACATTCTTCTTATCCCAGTTTTCTCACTCCTTTGCAAGAAGACCTTTCAGTTCCTCCCATCGAAAAGATAGAGACCATTTGTCCTTGAACATAGCCTTGACCCTGTGATTCACATTGACTGAGACAGTAGCAAGTAGGATGCAAGCACTGTGTTGAAAAACATTTGAATATTGGTACTTGTTCTTGGGGCTCTTGATGGTCTTTAAAATATTTCCTTGGGACTCTGAAAGATGGCACCGCTTTCCTTCTGGACAGTTCCCAGGGTTCAAACATCCCTTGGAGTCCAGTAAATTCAGATATCCTGAATCTCATCATTAGTGCCGTACTCACTTATTAATGAGTCTCTTTTTGCATACTATGTACACTACTGAGCAAATAAAAAACTGGCCTTGGCTTCTGGGAACACTTGCTCTAAGACCAGGTACACTTTGCATAGTCTGTAAAGAGAGATTGAAGCAGTGCCAAATATGTAGATTAATTAAATATCTCAAAATAAGTGCCATACTTATAAATTGATCCTCACTTAGAAAGGGATTTTACAGTCATTTCAGCTGACCTTTATAACAGTCCTGTGAGCCAGGATGGTGATGCTATCCCCTTTTAATTATAAAGAATCTCAGGCTTAGGGGCTCCTGGGTGGCTCAGTGGGTTAAAGCCTCTGCCTTCGGCTCAGGTCATGATCCCAGGGTTCTGGGATCGAGCCTCGCATCAGGCTCTCTGCTCGGCAGGGAGCCTGCTTCCTCCTCTCTCTCTCTCTGCCTGCCTCTCTGCCTACTTGCAATCTCTGTCTGTCAAATAAATAAAATCTTAATTAAAAAAAAAAGAATCTCAGGCTTAGAGAGTACATGTCTTCCTCAAGTCACATAGCTAGTGTATCAGCTAGTGTTTGCTGCATAACAGCCATTGCAATAATTAGTGGTTTAAGCTATTACTTATTTATTAGCTGATGTTCCTGTAGGTTGGCAATCTAACTTGAGATCCCTTGGGCAGTTCTTCTGCTGGTCAGGCTTGGTCTCATTTTCTACAGCTGAGAACTGGTTGTTTTAGGATAGTCTTATTCAGGTGCTGGACAGTTGGTGCTGGTTGTCAGCTGGGGTGATGGAGATGATTGGGTCATGTCTCTAGTAGACTATCCCGGGCTTATTCATATAGCAGCTATCACAGAATTTCCAAGAACAACAAGGGAAGAACTAATGTTCACGTGTTTTACAATCTATTCTTGTATCATATTGTTCAATGCAAACCATACAGTCAAAGTTACATTCAAGGAATCAGGAAATAGCATCCACCTTTTTGGGGGGAGGAGCTTCAAGGTCACTTTACAAAGGGGCAAGAATATAGTGATAGGAAGATTCATGTTTATCTTTACAATTTACTACAGCTAGTAAGTTGTAGATATAGAATAGGAACTAAATATTACTCAGTATTCCTCCTGTTCTGGCAGGGACCAAAGAATATGACCAAATAATGTTCATCTGATCAATGTCCTTTTTTGTTTGTTTTGCGTAGTAAGTTAAAATTATGTTTCTGTCCTATATGTATAACATATATGTATAACATTATAATTTATAACATTATAATTTTTAGAATAGGTGTATATCCTAATACAAAGACCAGCAAATAAATGTGGGCTGGGAACATGAGAAATGCAAGCTGAGAGAAGGGTCACTCACATTTTTAATTTCAACTTAAATCAGTATTTTTTATTCAGCATCTATTATGTCTGACACTTCATTAAGTTCATGAATATAAAAGTAGCTAAGTCCTGGTCCAATTGCTCAAGGAACTCTCAGAAGTCTAGTGAAAGAGATAAACATAGGACAGAAATTAATTATAATGCAGTTCCATTAAAGAAGTTTTATATATAGTGCTTTGGGGAGCACACAAGGAACAATTAATTCTGTCTTAGAGATTCTGAGATGTGGTCAGAGGCAGCTGCACAGAGAAGGGTAATGGTGACAGGTGCAGTTTTACCAATGTAAAGGCACAGAGGTGTCAGCTTGTAAGGAATAATCTGGAAACAGCAAAACCACAAGACCACATGGGGGGTGGGGTGAGCTCAGTGGCCAGAGATGGAGACTGGGAAGGTTATAAGTGACTTTGAATGCCATGTTATAGGATTTGAAATTCATCCTGGGAGTTACAGGGTGACACGGAAGACTTTTAAAGTGGTAGGGTGAGGGCATAGTGATAGTTTTATATCTGTAGAGTAGGATGATTGTAAGCTACACTTAGAAAAGAAAAACAAACCAGGGACGCCTGGGTGGCTCAGTCAGTTAAAAATCCAACTCTTGATTTCAGCTCAGGTCATGAACTCAGTTGTGAGATTAATCCCTATATTGAGCTCTACATTGAGCGTGGAGCCTGCTTAAGACCCTCTCTCTCCTTCTCCCTCTGCCCCTCCCCCCTGCTTATATACACGCTCTCTCTCTCTCAAGAAAGAAAGAAAGAAAGAAAAAAGAAAGAAAAAACCAGAGAGTGGAGACCAACTCAGAAGTTTTGCCAATTAAGAGGTGGTAATAGACTGACTCAAGGAACTACAAGTAGGATTGAAGAGGAGAAGATGAGCTCTAAAAACTATTTTGGAGGACAGCTAAATGAATTCTTTTGTGGGGGAGATGGAAAGGAGCAACCAGGTGAGTAGGAGCTGGGACAGAGGAGGTCATGAAGACTGAGGGACAGAATGGCAAAAGGGCAGAGGAGAAGGGATGGCAGGTTCAGATGGTGCCATGTTTAGCTGAGGGACCTGTAAGGATCTCTAGAGAAGTATCCAGATAAGTTGGTCACTGAATACCCAGGTCTGAAACTCCAGAAAGAGACATAGGTAGATGTCCAGTTGGAGGTCATCTCCATATGGATGGAAAATTTTTGTTAGAATTCGTTTGATGGTAATGGATAGAAAGTTCAATTCAAGCCACCTTAAAACAAAAGAGTAAAAATGATGGAGGTTTGAATTCTGTTAAGAATATCAAGGATAGTCCTAGGATAGTCTTGCTTCAAGCATGGCTGGATCAAGGATCCCAGTGACACTATATTATCTCGCCTCTTCTTTTTGCTCTGCTTTCTTCTGTATGTTGGCCTTATTCCAGGCTTTATTCCATGTTGTTGTTTTTTTTCCTAGATGGTAGCAGCATGCTGTCAATCAGTCATTTATTTGTGATATTTTATCAGTCCATCCAGACTGAGAGGACACAGTTTTAGAACCTGTGTTGGGCAAGGCCAGGGCATCCCCAAAGAACTATCCAGAGGCTTTTGGACTCATTTGGTTTGCAACCTTCTGAAAGTTCTGCAGGATTTTGAAATTATCTGAGTCCATTCAGTGGAGTGACTGGTCATATTCACACCATAGTGTGATGTGGTGTGAATATCTGGATACTTATTTTTCTGGAGCCAACTGATTCTAGTTCTGTTCTGGGCAAGGCTGGGGCACCTCAGGAACATCCACATTTAAGGGGTCAGCAAGGAGGAGACCATGAAAAAGATGCTTCATTTATCCTCCTTCCAGAGGAACACCAGAATTATCAGACATCCTGTCTGTCTCTTGCTCTTCTGTCTCTGGAGTCCTCTTCACCAGACAGCTAATTTCCTTAAAATGTTAAGCACTTCACCAGTTGCTATTAACAGCCCCACAGTACACATCCAACACTTATCAGGAAGATTAAACTATTAATATGGAGGAAGGGGACAGCAAAAGAGATAATCAAATTAAATCGATTTTTTTTCCCCCCAAGAAAAGCGTAAGTCAGGACAGAGTACTGTATCTTTTTTTTTTTTAATTTCTTTTCAGCATAACAGTATTCATTGCTTTTGCACCGCACCCAGTGCTCCATACAATACGTGCCCTCTCCAATACCCACCACCTGGTTCCCCCAACCTCCCACCCCCCCTTCAAAACCCTCAGATTGTTTTTCAGAGTCCATAGTCTCTCATGGTTCACCTCCCCTTCCAATTTCCCTCAACTCCCTTCTCTCCATCTCCCCTTGTCCTCCATGCTATTTGTTATGCTCCACAAATAAGTGAAACCATATGATAATTGACTCTCTCTGCTTGACTTATTTCACTCAGCATAATCTCTTCCAGTCCCGTCCATGTTGCTACAAAAGTTGGGTATTCATCCTTTCTGATGGAGGCATAATACTCCGTACTGTATCTTAATAGCCTCTAAAGACACCTCTATCCAAGAGAATTAGCTCATTTTCTTTGAATCTTAGCATTAGAAGCTCCAGTACCCCTACAAGAAGATCTTTTGGTGTCTTTTGAATGGCTAATTCAAACATTAAGAGTTTAGGTCAAGTGAGAGGAAGGTGGGTACACTTACTCTATCAATCTCATCATCTGAGATAATATCACTGCTCTGTTAGAGTTACTGTAAAAATTACATGACATAATGTTTGTTAAGTGCTTCAAATGATCATGGCGTATAGTGGCAAACTTAATCATATGATATCTATTAATAAATAACTAGTTACCTGAAACCCTTCAAAAATACTTTTTTGTTTTGCTATCCTAACTAGTGTTAGGGAACACTAGTATTTGCCTTCATAAAGCTTTTGTTGAACTGAGACCATACACAAATAAGCAATTAAAATACAAAGCGTGTGTAGGGGATCAACATAGGCCACTTTCACATAAGGATTATTTTGAAAGAGGCCAATGAGAACCAACAGACTCAGAAAGATGCCTTCCAGGAGCTTCCCTTATCAGACCAAAGCAAAACTATTGAGAAGTGAGGGCTACCGTAAATCCTCCCTCCCAAGGAAGTTTCATGGTCATGAGAAAGACAGAAGTTCAGCAATGAGATGGATGTGGAAAAACCATTCTCCATTAGTTTCCACACATATTTACTTTCCCTAACTTGCCACCCTTGGAAATCTAAAGCCTTCTTTGTCTTATCACTTCTGCACACTTATTGTTCTTTGTTAAGATGCACTATAAGCCCAAGTTCTAATCCCCCCTTTGAGTTACTCAACACAGGTTTTCTCCTATGTGTATGCATGCTGCATATGTGAATAAAATCTGTTTTACTCTTGCCAGTCTGTTGTTTGTCAGCTTAATATGCAAGCCTTCAGCAGGGCCTCCTAGAAAACATAGAGAGTAGAGGAGAAAGGTTTTCTTCTCCCTCCCCCCGACATGTGTCAAATGGGAATAAATGGTACAGAGAAAAATAAAGCATGAAAGTTGACAGGAGTGTGAAGGAGGAGCGTGGTGATTTAAAATTGGAAGGTATGCAAGGGGTGTTTCTGAGAACATTTTTTTTCCTGTCACTTATAGCTGAGGGCATCCTGAGGGCTATAGCAATTTCCTAATAAATCTTGGCTCTTGTCTTTGGAGATCTTGTGTTTGGTAGCTAATTCAGGTGAGTAACCAGAAGATGACACTACGTATGTGACCATAGAATGCACAGACAGCTAAAGAAACACATAGGGGTGTCGGGCAGACAGCAAGGTTAGTCAGCTCATGGAATGCCTTCTGTGCTATGATTCCTGGTCTCCTTGAATGCTCTGACCCAAGCCAGGTGGAGACACAAAGTGCTCCACCTTAGTCCCTAACATGGCTATTTCAAGATAAGGCTCTTTTAATGAGACTTCACAAAAGGTTATCGGATCATAGGGAGATAGACCTAGGGGAACAGTAAGCCTAGAATCTGTGCTGCGCAGTAAGATAGTCACTAGCCATGTGTGGCTTTTTATAGCTAAGTTTATCAGAATTACATAAAATGAAAAAATCACCTGTTTAGTCATCCTAGCCACATGCAGCCATAGTACTATAGGGCTTATAGTACTGGCCAGTGCAGATCTAGGGCTTTCCCATCACTGCACGAAGTTTCATCTGCTGCACTGGCCTAGGTAATATGGCTCGAGCCATATGCTGCTCAGACTTGTATGTGCATAGAGATCACCTAGGGATCTTTTTAAAACGCAGATTTTGATTCATTAGGTCTGGAGGTGGCACCTAAGAATATGCATTTCTGCTAAGCTCCCTGGTGATGCGGATGCTGATGGTTCATCAGCCACACTTTAGTAGCAGGGACTTAGAAGCCGCAGCGTGCTCCCCAGTACTCATAGGAAAGAGATGGTGCCCAGGGGGCTTCTGCATTAACTCCTCCTACACATACCTTGGGTTTTATTTCTCCCTTCAAGGTAAAAAAAAACATAGAGTATATTAGTCCCACTGTCCTTTACTAGAAGCTCATGGCTTATGGACAAGTGCATGGATTAAAGAATCAAAATGTCTGTGTTAAATTCTTGGCTTTAGAAATCTACTCGCTGTGTGAACTTGAGCAAGTTACTTAACCTCTCTGTGCCTCACTTTCTATCATCAAAATAGAACAATATCTTCTAATGTCTGAAACTTTGGAAGTGTCTTATAGATGCTAGCAATTTTATTTATTAATCAAATAGGTTTTGTTGCAAGGCATATTTTTTCATATATCTACTCTGTGCTAGGAACTAAGAAACACAGTGATGATCCTTACCTAGAAAGGTTCCCAGGTAGAACTGCAGATGTCTGGCATCAGTATAGGTCTTTGGGAATGAAATATCATGTACTTTGTGGAATAAGAAAAAGATGTCTCATCATGGCACATTTCTACAAAAATCTATGCTTTTATTCTGCTGCTCAGTATTTTTGTTGACATTATAGGGCAGCCATGCTTGCAGCTTGATCAGTAAGTTAAGGTTCCTACATGTGCAATTGGAAGATATGTCATCAGGCCCAGTCTTTGCACAGAGTCCTATTTAAGGAAAGGCAATCCAATACGAACATTATTAAGAGCAAATTTATGTTTTCCTGGCTTCTCTAAAAAAAAAAAAAAAAAAAGACTTTATTTGAGAGACAGAGAGAACATAAGTGGGAAGAGGGGGTAGAGGGAGAGAGAGCAGGCGGCCCAGCAAAGGCTCGATCCCAGGTCCCTGGGACAATGACCCAAGCCAAAGGCAGATGCTTAACCAACTGAGCCACCCAGGCGTCCCTTTACTGGATTCTTTAAAGAGTGTCTCAGAAGATACAATTTAAAACTGAGAGCAATGTTTAAGATCTTTTTTTCTGTTCCTCCCAATTCCCTTTCTCATTCTCACCTTCTCACCAAATCTTTACCTGGAACCAAGCCCATGATTCTTTCCTGCCTCTTTCTTCCTGTTTCCCACTCATGTAGTGGGCCCAGACATTGCCTCTCCCACCTGCCCATCCCTCACTCATCAGCTGTTTCCTATGACATCCTCCTTGTCCAGTCTTGAAGTTCACTGGCCCACTTCCTTCCTTTTCAGAAAGCCTATGCTCCTGGCCTTCTCTACATCTTGCCACCTGCTGAGAGAGGAAGTGTAGCTGTAGCTCTTACTGCTTCTGGGTGGAAATCTGCCCAGTTCTCCATTTCCAGGGGAGAGCAGAAACTGACCCTGAAAGCAAAATTCCTTCCTCTGTAGAAAAGAGTGTGGAGAGTACGGTGGACAGAATTCTAAGATGTCCCTAAGAACCCTGTCCAGGACTATGAACATGCTAGATTTTCCTGTAGTTAGGTTGTGCTATGGACTTTTTAAGAAAAGGGGATCACTCAGGGGGAGCTTGAACTAAGCTCCCCCTGAGCACTTTAAAAGCAGAGGGTTTTCACAGATAGGACATTGACATAGCTATGGACTAACTCATCAGTTGGTGGAACAGAATGTAGAATCCTAAAGTAGGTCCTAACATATATGATAATTTAATATTTGACTGAAGTTGTGGGTAATTTAATACATGGTGCTGACAACTAGCTATCTAAACGGAAGATAATAAAATTGGATCCTTCCCTCAAACCATTAAAAGGAACCTCTTAGATAAATTATACACATAAGTATAGTAATAATAAAATTGTTTTACTGTATAATTTAAGAGATTATGTGTATAATCTCAAGCAGGGGAGATCTTAACCAAGATCGGAAACCCAGAAGTTATTAACAACATGTAGATATATTTGATGTCAATAAAACCGAAGATAAGTTAAAAAAAAATGGTCATGTAATGATCCTTTGGTGATTAATATCTACAGTATAAAAAAAAAATGAGCTCTTATAAGTAGACAAGAAAAGATTACCTAAAAGAAAAATTAGTAAAAAAGATGAACAGGCCATTTAAATAAGTGCAAATAACCATGTGAAAATGATAAATTTCACAATAAAATGAAAATGCATATTTAAATAATAAGACAGTCACCTTTCTCCACACAAAACATTTAAAATCTTTATCTTCAGTTGTTAGTATGGATGTCAAGAGTTGCATATACTCTTAAACATTGCTAATGGCAATAGGAATTGTTATAACCTGTTTAGAAACAAATCACTGAATAACTGTAATAATTAGTATATATATATATAATTTGTAATTTTCAAATTATAATCTATATAAATGTGTAATGTGTATTTGTTTATAATTATAATGTGCATTACTAAAAAAAAAATAAACTGCATGGCAAAGCAAACAAAACGAACAGACAATAGCAGAGATTTTTCTCCACTTGGTCACTAAGGAGTCTGCTCCAGACTCTGCCTACCCAGATCCCCTTCCTGCACAGGTCATGTAGTTTCACAACCCCAAGAATTTGCGTGTGCTCATCCCCTGGCCCTAACCCCCTCTCCTCTTCCCTACTTGTCTTTCATGATCCAACCCAGGACTCCTCCCCTGCACACCTCCAACTTGCCCGTCTCAGAAAAGCTAATCCCAAGCTCATAGCTCATTAATGGAAACAGGGCCTCCCAACAGCCTTGCTCATTCTACTGCTCCATATTCAGGGAAGAAGGGAAAGAAACTCTTTGCTAGGTCAATAATCAACCTCAAATTTGTCCTTTTTGCCTAATTCTCATTTCCAGATGGCAGGTTTTCCTAAAGCAGGCACACTGAAACCTGGCCAGGCTGGCAGCCCTAATTCTATAGGAGCCTCTGGCTATGGATTTCTAACAAAGCTGGAGCTGCGAGGTGCTGCCGGAGGCCCCCAGTGAGAACTGGAGGGCCCTGGGCTCTTCCCACGGGATCCTTGATCGTGTTCTCATTTCCTCCTCCAGAAAGTGGGGCTAAAATAAGCCCAGGGGCTGAGGAAGGGGTGAGTCAGAGCTCTCAGAGTGAACAATCACTGCATTGCAGCTCCTTGTAAGAAACATCTCCCGTGGGCCTGGGTTGTTTATGCCAAGACCTGATAAGTCTGAAAAATGAGCTCTCCAAAGACAGGGTGGCAGCAAGCTCCCCTTCTTGGAGATGGCAGGGTACTTCACAGCATGGAAACTTCCTGTACTTCGGATAAAGCAAGGGCACACATCCCTCTGAGCTGAGGAAGCTGGTGACGGGGAGGAGGAGCCTGGGCTGGAAACCAGGTGATATGAGGTTTAGTCCCAGCTATTGACAATACCCAGGTGACATGAGGTTTAGTCCCAGCTAAGGCAAAACCCTTTACCTCTCTGGGTCCCCTTTTGCTCAGTTGCAAGATAAAAACTTAAGTCCGGATGATTTTCAAGTTTCCCTTTGGCTCTTTCAGTTTATCTGAGCAGCTTCCCAAGTGCCAAGTCTCCTGGTTCACTATCAGGACCTAGACTGGCATGGGATGTTAACTGCAGAGAAAGGAATGCCGACATGACCCATGGCACACTCCCATGAACCAGGCTCAATCAGCCCCCACTGATTGGGTGCCTCTCCTGTGCCAGGCATCTGGAAGACAGCTGGGGATGAGAGGGGAAAGATAGAGGGTCCCTCTCTAGCTTCCTGTCCAGCAGACAAGAGTGTGCACAGAGATATGGACAATAAGATATGGACAACAAGTAGCACCAATGGCTTCACTAAGCCCTGATGAAGATACACACAAGGAACTCAAACTGAAGAACAGTCCACAGGAGTCCAAGTGACAGAGGGCTTCAGTCAGTTAGTAGATTTTCCCCACCTCAACCAAAAGTTGTGATGAGAAAGAGGTCAGTATGGAACGACCAGAGAGGTCAAAAGTCGTTTTCCTCAGACGATCCAGCATTTTAATATCCATATAGTTTTCTCCAGACAGCAAAAGTAGTTCAAGATGGTTTCATCCCTGAGTATCACTATAATTGAGAGAAAAATTGTTCTCATGCTGTGATAGGGGCTACTCAATTGAGAATGGTTTTTGTTTGTTGTTTTAGAGAGAGAGAGGAAGAGAATGCGCACGTGCGCGCGCACACACACACACACACACACACGCACACTTGTGGGTGGGAGATGGGGAGGGAGAGAGAAAATCCCAAGTAGGCTTCCATGCCCAGCACAGGTAGCCAGACACAGAACTGGATTTCATGATCCTGAGATCACGACCTGAGCTGATATCAAGAGTCTGATGCTCAATTGATTGAGCCACTCAGGCGCCCCTCAACTAAGAAAACTTTTAATCCCAAGAGTTAAGAGATTGAATAATGCTTACTGAAGATTCTAGTGAAGATTCTAGCCCTATTATGCTCATCATCCAATATATTTACCACAGCTAGCACTTCCAATATGCCTTCAGTCATTTTAAAACATTTATTTAGGACATTGCATCTTAAACCAAATTAAAAACAAATATTAAAAATTAATTACAGATTTTAATATTCCAAATACCATGAGGCTTCATTTAATTTTGTGATTTTCTTACTAATGAGGTTTTTTTTTGCCTTCAAGTTTTTGTTTTGATGCTTTAAAAATTAAGTAAGTAAAATTTGAGATACACACATGGAAAATGAATAAAATATACATACAGAAGATGAATAAAACATGTATGCATACATATATATTAAATAAATAAATAAATAAATAAATTACCACCAGATTTTATCATCTTATAGATTTCCCTCCTTTTCCTGAGCTTATCTAAATCATGTGTTTCTCATTTGTAACCACAGCTGTAATGCAGCATGGGAAGCACGCTGGGTGCTACCTCATAAACAGTCAGTGTTCATTGGTGTTCATCCTAATTGTGATTTAGGGATTTATTCCACAAATATCCATGAGTCTATACATGTTCCAGCTCCGTATCAAGCAAGGAAAAAAGGTGGCTGGCATGTGGTGTCCCATCCCAGGACCAAGAGGGAGACAGACATGTAAACAGATGAAACAGATCAATTATATCCTCTGCTAATGGACAGCTCTGCCCACTGGTTCCAGGACACAGAGGAAGGAGGGATTCATCTGAAGAAGAAGGAGTCTGTCAGTCAGCGTGGTGGGAGAGGAGGTGACTCTTCTACCACAGGAAACAACGTGAGTAGAGCATGCAGGCTCTGGTAGAACATCCTTTTGCTGTGCTCTCTGGCGAGGGCAGAATCCAGGAAACAACTGGACTTTTTCCTTGGGTGACAGGAGAACCATCAGAGTCCTATAAGCTCAACAAATGTAGGGAGACAGTTGACTGAACCATCAATAAATATTTTCTAAAGTAATGAATCAAAAAAATTTAGAGGGATTATTGTTACAGTGGAGTACAAGTCTTGGGTTTACATAGAAATATTTCATAACCACATGTGACAAATAATAATAATAATTCATAATATTTATAGCCTTCTGAGCACTGTACATTCATTTATCATTTATCACCACAAAAATCCCCTGATAGATACTATGACTACTGAGAGGGAGTAGAATTTAATTACGATGAAGCCATGCTTTGAAGCTAAACTGTTTGTGTTAAAATCCTGACTCCACACTTATTAAATATGTCCTTTTAGGCAAGTAACTTTCTATACCTCAGTTTTCTTCCTTTTATAATGGGTTTATAAAAGTGCCATGGGGTTGTGATTAAATGAGATTCTACCTGTACTTGGTTGGAACAATGCCTGTCCAAAGCATGATGTTTAATGGGTATTGAACTATTGACCCATTTCACCTAGGAGGAAACTGAGGTTTGGGGATAGAGACTCATGTTTCCAAGTAACATGGTCAAGAAGTTGCAGATCTTGGGCTCAATTGGGAATGTTAATCTACTTGGTCATTATTACCTTTAAAACTCTGATTAATTAATTAATGGAGTCATCAAACACTTATTCACTTATTAAGCCTCTACTAAGGGTCAAGCATGGTATTTTGTCATTTCACGTGAACTATCTCAGGTGCTGTCCACCACACAATGTATCACTAGTCCAGGTTTTTAAGTGAGAGTGTCCATGCTCAGGGGAGTTGAATCTCTTGTCCAAGACCATAGCGTTGCTGTTGACTTCCCAACGTCCAGTACACACCATCTGCAGGGGCAGGACTTGATTAGTCTCAGCTAATCATGGAAATCATATCCCAGTCTCCAGCAGAAGAACCCAGGCCTAAGCCAATTAGTGCAATGGAAAATTTTCTACAGCTTCTGCAAATATTGTCCAGTCTTTAGAGAAATCCTTAGTGGGAGACTGTCATGTCCTCTGATGTCGTGTGTGGGTCTGAGGTGCTGTAGACTTCTTGCTATCATCCTGAGGAGTCCACAGAGCAGGGCATGGGCATGGCCAGGAGAATCACAGAGACCACTGGATGAAGCTAACCCTGAAGCTTCCATCCGTGTGGGCCAATAGATGTACTTATTCCAAATACATGAAAGATTTCTGCACAGCCAGCAAAACAGAGAGGTGGGGTCCAAGCCCAAGTCTGAACCAGGGCGACTCCCCCGATCCATGCCTTCCTACAGTGCTTGGCTGTAGACGTGGCTCTTCTACCCAAGTTGTTTACCATCTGGCAGAAGGCTTTTGGCATTCTGCTACAGTGGCAGATTTGATCATCAGTCACAATGCCAAAGTAATGTGGTTTGAGTCATTGTTTATCTGTTGGTCTAATTCTTCCATAATAAATATGCATTGCTTAGATAATAAAAACAACAAAGGGGAAAATTCCATGTGAGGCAGAGATAAAAAAGCTCTGCTAAAAAAGAAGGCTTATATAAAGATAAAGCTGTATGATGTGCGTCTGGCATGTTTTAAAAAATGCTAAACTGAGTTGGGCCAAAGACAGAGCAAGGCGCTGAGCCTTTTATCACACACTAGGCACCAGTTCCCTTGGAGACCTGATTATTAATTAGGAGGAGCTGGTGGTAGCTATTATCAAACTTCCCTGATTTCCCCCTATCAATAGAGGAGCTTACAGAGAAATGCCCTAATCAAGACAGCTTCTGAAGACAATGGGTCCAGCCAAGAGAGATTTTAGTACTTTAGAGAGGTCCTACAAGTTCAAGTAATTCTTAGAGAAAGCCAAAGAGGATATCTGCCATCCATTAGAAGTTCGGTTTAATGCTGTGTTTTTGTGTAGATTTGTCTACTTGAGGAAGGAAGTCCCTCACACCATGGGTAGGCTCGTGTTCGTGAGGTTGTGCTGTATTAACAGACAGTAATAGGGGATTTTGAAGCCAAGAGAGGACAGCCTTCTGAGGAGGTAGAGGGCCCTGCCCAGTGCCAATCAGCACTAGCTGCAAAGTGGGGAGGAGTCATTTCTGCAAAGAAAAATCGAACAAATGAAGGTTTATTGGGAAGCAGATGGAGTCTGTCCATTGTAGGGTCCTGGTACAGTTCTAAGGCCTTCTTTAACTTTAGGTCTTCTGACTTTGGTTCCTCACCTCAAACATACTAAATTGCCCCTGCATCCCACATTAAATGGAATTTATATATGATAAATTATAAAATTACATTATAAAAGTTTAAAAATTATAAAAATTGATGTGATGCATTTTGTAGACACACTAACCACAACATTTATTAATTTAAATTCTACCACTTTCATATTTCAGAGCCAATAATTGTGTATTTGAGATCTCAAGGATTTCCCTAGGCCCTTGGAAAGATTGTAGGCCCCAGCTCCTGTTACCATGGAACAGGATGATAACAGATGAAACAGCCCTAGTGGATGACAAGGACAGTTGTCCGTCTAGTGGGCCAGTAGGCAATGAGTGGTAACATGCCTCTCTGTTTTCCTTAGTCCATGGCAAATAGAGCGCACTCAGTGGTTGCGAGCAGATTGATGATGAGATAGGAGAGGAAGGGACTCAGATCAAGGTTGTTCAGGCAAGTTAGGTGCAGGTGTAGAAGTTCTGGGCATTCCATCCCACATAGGAATCTCATGCATTTTCTCAATCCCATTTCTGCAGGTGTAGGAGAGTGGCAGCATACAGATAAGCTAAAGAAAAACCAAAAACCTGTCTCTGTGCCAGGCACTGTGCTAGTCTCTCTTATATACAGTGATTTCAAGGAAATCACAACAACCCTGTGCAGTAGTAGCACTGCTATTATATTTTACAAAGAAGAAACTGAAGCTGGATGGGACATGAAGAAGTCCCACAGCAGAGCAAGAACGCAAAGTTGTGAGACACTCAGGGCCCACCCTTCCCTGGAGAGTTTTCAAAAGAGCAAATGAGTGCAGTGTCGGGGGATGGGGAGGGAGAGGTGGCCAGAACCCTCTGGAGCAAATTTCTAGAACATTGGGTTTCTCAGGATCCCTGCCTCTCTGGCAAATTTCCTTTCTGCTGTCCTCTGAGTGCCCTGTTGAGTCTGTGGCTCCCTAGAATTGACCTCATGTACCCCTTCATCACTAAGGACAGATCATCTTGCTGGGCTTTGCCAAGGGCATTAATAAAATAGCTCCTGTAATTGTAGCCACACAAAGGTAGACAAGGAAATTACTCTCAGTCAAAAAGCAGAAACCCACTGTCCAGCTGGAGCTCAATTCCCAACCCTCCCATCCCCAGGGGCATAGGTTAAGATGCCTTTTCTCTCCTTTTATTAGATTAGTTTCAGCCTCAAAGACAATCCCTCCTTTGAGCCATACCCATGTTTACCTGCTATTGTTTCTAACCTCGGACAAATGACAAAACGTCATGGCAACAAAGCTCAGAGGAAAGATCAGTGTCCGGAGGCAGACAGGCATGAGCAGGCACCCCTACCCTGCTGCTTGCTTGCTAGAACTCTGATTTTGAGCAGGTTGCTTGAGGTCAGCTTCCTCATCTGTAGAGGATTGAGGATGAATCAAATGATGCAGTAAAAATCTGGCAAATGCATTAAATTACCTGGGAATTCTGTGGTTTTAGAGGAAATATAAAACAGAGAAGCAAGAGAGATGCCTTTATTTTCTCCCAGGGATGGGGGTGGAAGGCAAGAGACAGACACTTTGAACTGAGAGCACAGACCGTGCAAAGCCTAGGGACAAATGAAGTCTAATAGAGCTGGGTCATAGACTATGGGCAAGGGACGAGGGGAAGTAAATCAAGACTCGAGAGCTCAAGCTAATCCAGATAGTTCAAAGACATACAAGGACTTAGCATATTATCATAAGAAAAATGAGGAGTCACTGAAGGGATTTAAACAAGGGAGCAAAAGGGTTCATTTATGTTTTTATAACTTCACCTTGCTGGAGAAGAAAATAGATTGCAGAAGGTCAAGGCTGTAGATAGGCAACGCTGTTAGGAGGCTGACCGACCAGTCAGGTGATGGAGTGGCAGGTTTGACCTGGGAGGTGGAGGCGGGTATAGAGGAAAGTGTCCCATTGTCTGTCACTTGCTCGTTCTTATGTTTTCAACCATTTATGGAGGGTAGTAATGGTACCCTCATCCCAGAGCTGTTAGGGGATTCAGTGAGATCGTGCGCGCAGAGTACATAGCACAGTGTCTGCCACATAGTGAGTGGAAGCAGTTGTCATCATCGGTGGTAGCAGCCGTGGTCACAGGATGCACTCAGAAAATGTAACACATGCAACCAATGAATAAGTACAAGGAAAAGCCCTTTGGAAAATGAAATCCTGGTTAATAGGTACAAATGGTCTGATGAGAAGGAAATGGAGAGGTGGGGAGAGCTGTTGTCTAAGGAAGTCGATGGGCCTGCACGGTGAGCTCTCCTGGTAAGTAGGACATGGAGAGGAGGTGTCCAAAATGTGGAAGGTGGGCTGGGCAGGCTGGAGCCCCTTTGAAGAGGGTCTGGAAACAGAAACAGCCAGGTTGGTAGGAAGGCTATTTTTAGTTTGGTAAAAGAAATCTACAGAAGAAGTATAACCTGTGACCAGAGCCGTCTTTGCCTCTGTCCTCCCCGCCGGGAGAATTAATCACTGGGTCAGGAGAGTGGGAGCTAACACTGGTTGAAGGAAATGAAAACTATTGAGAGTGTCTTGTTCTGTTTAAGTGCATTCAAATCTTATTGTTTAGACATTCATTTTAAACTGGGAATGTCTTTATTGTTTTTGCTGATTTCGAAGGAATGTATGTTCTTTGTAAAACTCTCAAGCTATCAATAGGAACTATTTCGAGCACTAACTTTGTGGCGGGAAGTTGGCATAGAGCCTTATTCATATTTATGTCATTTAATTATCACCGCAGGGGCACCTGGGTGGCTTGGTTGGTCGGTTGAGCCTCTGACTCTTGATTTCCGCTCAGGCCTTGATGTTGGAATCATTAGATCAAGCCCCCATAAGCCGTCTGCTTAGGATTTCCTCTCTCCCTCCCCAACCTCATGAGTGTGCACTCACACACACTCTCTTAAAAAAAAAATACAAATACATAAACAAACAAACAAACAAAATGATCTCCCCAGACTTATTGTGCAGGTAGTGTTTACGCATTTTACAGCTAATGAAGCTGAGGCCACGAGAAGATAAGCAACTTATGCACAGTTACCTAACTATGTTCATGACTTGCTAGTTTAGGAAGGTTACTTAACCTCTTCCCTGAGCCTTGGTTGTTTTCACTCGTTTAGGGAAGATGATAACCAGACCGTGGACTCAATCACTGGAGCCATGCTCTGGTTTGAAACCTGATTCTCCCACTTAATAACTTCATGTCTTGGGGACAGTCACATAACCCTGTGCCTCAGTGCCTCCTCTGTAAAATGGGGATATGAATAATACCCCCGGTTGTTGTGAGGTTCCAATTAGCTAATACATGTTAAAGGCATAGAACAGTATCCAGTATGTGGTGACTGTTAACTGATAGTAGCATTATTGGTCGTCGTCACGTTCTTATGCTCTTTTGCTAAAAGAATGTCAGTTATCCGGGCAAGGTTCACTAGAGGGAAAAGAACGGGATTTTAAGGGCAGGCAGATCTAGTTTGAAGAATAAAGGAGCTAACAACTGTGAAACACTCAGCACAGTGTGTGGAAAAGAGTAAATGCAGATGTCCATTATTTATTATCTATGATTTCCAGAACATGTGCCCTTAACTGCTATTTGCAGCTTCTTCACCCTGCATTATGGCGGCTAACATCTTATTATCCAGGGGCGGACACTGTTAATAGCATCTCTCCCATCCTTTCAGACTTTTGAAACAACCACATAAACTTGTTTCCATGTGATTTTTCATTTTTAACTATGGGTTAAATGTAGTGGATGTGAATTCTGGCTTTGGTCCGTAGTACTGCACGACCTTAGGGAGGCTACTTGCCTCAGTTTCTTCATCTACAAAACGGGGATAACAACATCCATCCCTTGAGTGGTAGTAAGGACAAATTCAGTAATTCAAGACACTTACAACTGAACCTGGTCACGTGGGTTTAAAAAAGACTTAAAACAGATATCCCACAGAATAGCGAGATTAATCCTCATAAATCGGATTGTGTTGTTTTCCTGCTTAAACTCTGAAATGTTCCCATGCATGAAATGTTCCCATTCTTATGCCCTACCTTGGTCTATGTGAAAGTTTTAGGTGGCCTGGAAAATATTATTTTCATTCTTCACCTGAGTTCCAAACTGAGGAAGCCATAGATGAATATTTTTCACACCTTTGTTTGGAGTATATGGCATAAGCCTGTGGAGAAATAGGTTGAAAAGGGCACCTGGCTATCTCAGTCTATTAAGTGTCTGCCTTTGGCTCAGGTCCAGGGGTCCTGGGTTGGAGGCTCCTGTAGACTCCCTGCTCATTGAGAAACCTGCTTCTCCCTCCTGACAGCTTATGCTCTCTCTCTCACTATTTCTTTCTCTCTCAGATAAATAAATAAAACCTTAAAAAAATAGAAATAGGTTGACATCTGAAGGAATTACAGACTGCATTGTGTTCCTCCAAATTCATATGTTGAAGCCCTGACTTTCAATGTGGCTGTATTTGGAGATAGTGTTGTTAAAAGATAAATAAGGTTAAAT